>NW_027287205.1:82328498-82745998 GCF_022747635.1 Hetaerina americana | reverse complement strand
TTTGCGAGTTCTACGGAGTCTACCTTTTTTGCCATTGACCAATTGGAAGCTATCATTAGTTGACGAAAAAATTTGGAAACATAATTTATTCCATCACAATTCTGGGTGGAGCTGAAGTGGGCTTACCGAAAGGAATGATTCCGTCGTTGAAATGATTTAATGATAGTTCCGTTTGACTTGGATCATAAATTAGCAGAAAAGTTGGCATATATAACATAATGGGATTTTTTTGGAAGAAAACAGCCATGACACGATATATCAACCTTTATGGTAAATATTACCTTTTCCCGAAATAAAAACTTGCTAATCAGGTACACATGCAGGAAATACTCAATTAGCCTTCAAAATTTAAGAATCAAGGTGAGACGGGAATTATCTCAATAAAGATTAATTGTTTTCCATGATTTACAGTAAAATTTTCCGAAATGATGGTTTAATTCAACCAGTCATGCTCAGGACATAAATCCAATCGGGAGTATTATAGTATTGTAGGAATTATTATAGTATTCTAGAGAGTATTATAGTATTGTAGGGAGTAAGTATTAAGCAAGAATTGTATTGTAAGTTAGCAGCGCAAGAAAGGTGGATCGTCTTCCTTTAGATGGAGATCAGACAAGCGGAGCGACAAGGTGGTCGAAAGGACTCTGCTGGGGAAAGAACCTCCCGCTTCAAATACAGTTGGGCAAATGGGGCGCGAGCGGAAATTCAGCCTCAAATGCTATTCTTTCTCCCTCTCCCTTAAGACCACTTCCGTGGGCTTTCTTCGACCCTTTCTCTCAGGGTACTCTTCTCGCTATCGCATGGTTCCGTTCTCTCTCCGACCGTGATGACATCCCTTCCCTGGAAGCACCGCGGAGCGACCCTCCCTCCAACCACGGTCGGGGAGCCATTTCTCTCCGAAAGCCATCAAGGCCCTCTCCCCCCCCCCCCCGTCCCATTTGCAGAGCAAGGCCCCCAAGAGCACTTTCCAGCGGGCATGAAATGCACTCGCGGCCTCCCAGCAAACGCCATCTCGCCAGAGCACGACCGGAGAAGGGAATTACTCGGCCAAGAGTCGGAGATCCTCACCGTTAATTGTTGCGGGGTGCCATTAGCGTTTGTCTTTTTGGTCACTCCGATGGGACACGTCTGCAGGGATCACTTTGAAGGCTAAAGGCCGCGAAAAGACGTTAACTCCTGCGGCGATATTTGATTTCAAATCCATTAGTTTTCCTAGGAGAGGATCTAATTATTCGGTCGACTATCAGTGGAGAAAAAAGGATTTCCAGACCAATTTCATGCTACCCCCCCCTTAAGACCACTGCCGAAAACAATATCAAAGAAAATTTAATGATAAATATAATTTAACTTAGATAGATATTTAATGCCTATCTTCACGCTATAAGTAATAATTGAACTCTTTTTAAGCAAAATAAATCTATGACCTGTGAAAATATGCGCACCACAATTAAGTTATACGAAAATATGTTTTCCTTCCATTGCGAAATCCGTGGATGCAATGAGTAGTTAAAAAAATGTAATTATGTAATCGTTAAAATTTGAAATGGATGGATTAATTAGTCCAAATTTATGCAAACAAGCTCAATGGAAAAAAGGTCCTATTCGGAATAATTTATTTCCATTTCAAAACATTCATTCTGAGCACAATAATACAACTACAAGAAGTTTATGATACTTAATTTATAGTGGAAAGGTGTAATTACTACTGATGGTTACTGAGTTCCAACTATTTCTTTAGAGAAACACAATTCATTTTTATTCATTAAAATCAACTAGGATCAACTGAACTGGAAAACTAAAATCTCTTTGGTGTTGTAAACCGTGATATGCAGTTATCCAGAATTTAAAGTCTAGGGATGGGCTAGCGTGTGCAGATTGAAATGAATATGTGCTAAATCTTCTAGAGAGAAATACATTAATATGACTCGGCCATGCGCAATACAACTTCGACAAAGTATACGAAGAAGCTATCAATACAAGGTGCAATTGGAGCGATATTGTAAAAAAATGCATATTAATTACACATGAAAGCAAGCCCAATCCAGTCTTATTCATCGTAAAAGCAACGAAAAATCGTTTCAGTTTGGGACACAACGTCATCAAATTCTAGAGGTTTGATATTCCAGCAGGTTTCCCTCCGTCCCAGATGACTCATTCAAGTTGCTTGCACGTTCAATCGAGACCATTGTTGACTCTATTGTCTTCGGATACTTTCCCATCCCATTCCTATCCGGATTTCTTGTCGCAGTGGTCACCTAGACTATAACTCCAGTCTGGGTAGAACCGCATCGAGCCCAATGAATTTCCGATTCCTCGTATGCTTTTTTTTTTTGGTTGGAAAAAATTGTGAATTTCTGGTTGCAGTCGTGCGATTGAACTGAGGTCTCGCCCTCTACATAATAATTCCGCAGAAAATTAAAACCCGAGCTGTTTTTTTGTTTTTTTTTGTATTCCAGGCAAGTTCCTTTTTGAAAATAAAACGTTACAAGCGGGATAAGCAATTTTTTTCACTTTTTTTATTCTGGCGAGAATGAAATTGAATTTTGGATTCAGATCCGGAAGGTAACTCGAAAAATAAACCGAAATAACTGTTTTACGACAGCAAAAAAATTTGATGCACGCAAAAAATCGACTCCTTGGTACCACCCAAAAATAGAATATTTAAATTAGAGCCCGGTAAGAATTTTCAGTACAGGTTCGGGAGTTATTTTCATAAAATAAGCATTTAAACCAAATACATATGATTTTGAACATCGCATAGGAACTTAACAGGTATCTCGAAGACACAGTAATCAACCAGTTCACCGAGTACTAAGCCCGACGGCGTGTGAAATTCACACATCAGGGAAGGGGGGCCAGTTCCTATTCCTGCGCCAGTTATGGTTTCCCAGAAAGATCTGGTACCCGAAAAATCACATAGCTTGGGTGAAGCTGCAGATGCCCGGAGAGGCTTGCCCGAATCGAACCCGGGCCCTCTAATCCAACGCTCTACCCCTGGACTACCACGACCCATCATGCATGTATTATTAATTATTTATGTATTAGTCATCACCGTCTATCAACATATCGACAGGTATCTAAATATTAATTTTGAAAATGATTGCCACAATTTTTAAAATGACATTAAAAATATGATTTTAAAAAGTAGCTCAATTTTTGGATGTGTAAGGCAACTTATTTTGCATGAAAAAGTTCAATACAAATTTTGTAATAGCACTCGCTTTCTTTCATATGAAATAGGCGTTTCTTATTTATAAGGAATGAACAGTTATCCTGAAGTCTGTATTGCTCGAAAGGACTTATAAAAACAGACGGTGGAACCAAATTTGCGATGTAGCCGTAATTTTTTTACTCTTCATTTGAGGGTTCATTTAATTTTTGAGGGTATGTTTTCTGTTTTTCTTTTTTGTTCATGAAAAGAATCATGGTTTGAAAAGTTCTACGCCACAACCGTGGGTTCATAGAAAAAATTCCCTCTTATCCAAAAATGTATTTATTTATTTTATTTTGCATTAGTCCGGAAACAGCACTTCAACCTTCGCATCGGACTTTGAACTTTAATATAACAATTTGACAGTTAAATTTATGAATACACCCTTATTAACTCCAAAAATATTTCTACAAACTTGATCAATTTTAAATATCCATTGAAAACATCCTGGTATGGAACTAGAAGACTTAATGGCGAGGTTGGCCAAAAAATAAAGTTATCTTTGTTTTTTGAAATAAAGAATAAAAACCAGATGTGAAACTCAACCTCTCACTGCGGAACCCATGTCTCACGAAATGTTTCCTTTTAAGTTAAAATGCCAGACATTGCCTTGGGTTGGATAAGCAAATCCTGAGGCGGTGTTTTATCAGCATTTGCCCTAGAAACCATTATTATCGGCAAAAAGCTAGGAGCGTATGAACTTGGGGCACATAAAAAGTACTCTTGGTGTTCAACCTTGATATTATATTCGAAAATCGTATTACACACTATACGAAAGGTAAATCCCTTAGTTCAAGGAAGAATAGACGAAAGATTTAAAATTTTTACTATCAAATTTTCCTCACTTCGGAACTGAAGTGGGTACTCTGCTATACTCAGTGATAACATTCTGGTAATGCGCAATAACATAGGCGGTATGAAAATGTGCGTCATATTGGCTTGCACAAGCAAGGGAAGCGCCTCAAAAACTCCTTGTTAGATATAAGATTTTGGTGGAGCAACTTTTGGAAAAATAGGCCAAATTTAATGGTGGAAGATACAGTGCATGTATGCATTCTTATGGGGAAATTATACGATACGTGTGCCTTGCCAACGATATTTATCGATATTCGGTTATCAAGTTTGTTCCAAGGAGTTGTATGAATCAGACAGGTTGATATGGAGGGCCTACCAAAGTGGTGCTTCTGAGTCATCATATCGCGTAGTCCTGGAAGGCTACGGCTCTCTTTCTCAGGCGAAGAGACTCCATGGACAAACTGACAACATATTTTCATTTATTGGAAGATTATTGGGGAAATATTATGAAAAGGTCAAAGGGAAATGTTATCTTTCGCTGGTTATGCATGATTTAGAATATACTTCAAGTACATGGGATCCTCATGAATTTTGATTGAATGCCGAATTGAATCGCGTGCAGCGCGATGAGCTAGATTTGTAAAACGTTGCTATGAAGAACTGAGTAGCGCATCTATTTTATTAGAGAAGATATTTGGGAACCACTCCAAGACTGGAGGTCACCTTATACCAATTGCATAAATCGGAATGTCCTTAGCGATAATGTTGACAATGTAATATTAATCCCATCGCACTACGGTAAGAGGGAACATTTCGATTAAATTAAAGTGATAAAGTATAGAACAGACAAATGAAAGATGTCACTTTTCCCACAAACGATAAGAATAAGGTTATCCGACGTAGTTATGGAAACATTATTTTTATTTCTTTATTCTAAGTGGCCTAGTGTGTTGTCTTTGTCTTATGTTGCTTTTAGTTATAATCCTTGCAACCTACCGCTCCCCTCGTATGAGTAGCGAAGGGCATCTCACTTAGACACCGTGGTGCATGTACCTACAATTTCCACAATCTTCCTCATTTGAATTATTTTGTAGAAATATATTTTAAATGAAAATTAAGAAAATTTATGTCTTGATGTTGAACGCCTGATGTGTGTTGAACCCCTTGTGGTGGCTAGCAGGTTAGTATGTAGAAATAAGAAAAACAGAAATAAGGAGAAAAGGCGCGAGGCATACCGTGAAATTCTTCATCCTTGTCCCCAGTTTTGAGAGCAGGGTCTTTCGAGAAAAAAATACGCAGATAGGAGGGATGGAAGATGGGGTGGGGTGTAAAGGCAAGCGGTCGGAGGATGCCGAGATTGAGATACTGCGACTCTTATCGTCCGAGGGACGAGTACGGGATTTCACTCGCGGGGGTGCGTGTTTGGGCCAAGGCCGGAGGGGAGAAGAGTCGTTGGGTGGGTACCGGCCCATCTT
The DNA here is from genome assembly GCF_022747635.1 of Hetaerina americana. Classification (NCBI taxonomy): domain Eukaryota; kingdom Metazoa; phylum Arthropoda; class Insecta; order Odonata; family Calopterygidae; genus Hetaerina; species Hetaerina americana. The sequence goes on along the minus strand of NW_027287205.1, from coordinate 82,740,517 downwards.
TCCGAGGAAGGTGGCTGGACCCTACAAGAAGGGAAGAGGAAGGCGGGGAAGGAGGAGGGAGGGAGGGAGAGGGCAACCACCTCCGGAGGCAGCACAGTGAGGAGACTGGAATGCGATGGTCGGAAACTGCGCAGCGCTCTCCTCTGACGGACCGTAAAGCCCGCAGGCATGCTCCACCAAAGACTCTTTAAAGTTACTCTCTCCTGGCTTTAAGAAGTACATTCACTTTGCGTCAATTATATCATTAATTAAACCAAGCACCTCACAGTTAAGAAAGTAGATTTGAAATGTGAGTACATGTGATTTGGCGAAAATTAAAGCCTTGAAAACAGTAATGAACGATATATTTTGGCAATGAAAACTGAATTAACAAATGTTTCCATTTTAAAATAATATTTTTGGATAAAAATAAAGCAAAAATCTTTAATTAAACAATATAAAAATCGGGAAGCATTCAATAAAGTTGTATTGAGGTATTAAATCTGTTTACGTTACATTACAATGGCTGACCAGAAAGTAACTTAACGTTTCGGCCTATCATGCGGGCTAGAGTTACCATCTTGGTGTCTAAACGTCCCTACCCACAGGACGTATATTGCTGTGGTAGCGTTTGCAGACTGTGGTTCTCCTACTATTCCTACTGTACGCTGTTGAAATGTGAGCTGTATCAACAAATCCCAGAAGCTGTGAAGTGCGACTTGTGATTAGGTTTATACTGGCGAAAAAGCAAAAGCCTGTAAAAATTCATATGCAATTTTGTGAAGTGTACAGAGACGGAATGATGATTGAAGCCGGAGTGAGGCAGTGGTGCATTCAGTTCAAAAATGGCCCCAGCACTAATACTCACGACGTGGACCGCAGAGGGTGACATAGCGTTATGAAAGATGAATGGATGGTGAAAATCAGCAGAACAATTCATAAAAATCGCCGATTTACTCTCGCTAGACGTGGCTTCCAACAAAGCGTTTTGACAGTGACGCAGCCCAGAATATCCCGTTGGAAAATAGTGGTCTACATGTAAAGAGGCGGCTTTCTTCAGAGACGGAATTGGGAAGCTTGTGTATCGTTATGACAAATTCCTCCATTTGAATGGGGACTATGCAAAAAAATAGTTTCAGAATGGACCATTTAAGTGGAAATAGTAAAACTTTGTCTTGTCACTAGGTTCCTATTTTATTTGAAAACGTAAGCTACTTTCTGGAGAGTGATCGCACGTAAACGTTCTTCGGGACTTCATTTGCAATACGAACGCACAAAAAAGTACAATTAATAGGGCAAGTCTAAGTTATGATAGAATTCACCATTTTGTTGATCTGTTTAGAACTTGAAGTAGAAGAGCGAAATACCATTTATAAGCAACTGAAGATTTTGAAAGAATTAATTACGAAAGACAGATTTTGACTGCATTATTCAGACATGTTACTTTGTAGAAGTAATACAAGCGAATTAATCGGCAGTAAAATTCAAAATAATTAGTCAAAATAAAATCTAACGTAATAGCTCTACTGTATTTTGTCAGAAACTTTCAAGTATGTATTTATTTGCGTAATCGATATTCACAAATGAAGCCGAGAGTCAAATTTCTCAAACCGATAATGTTTTCCATACGATTGTTAAACTATCAAATAATATCATTGATTAATTAATGAGATTAAGTGAAGAACAGATATATTTAAGAGCCATTTTTTCACGAACAATAGGGGATCATTATTAACATTGTACAACCGCGGTAGTGTCATGTTCGGGTTAAAATTTTTCTGGTGTGTATTCACCTCCTGCAACACACCCTAGCGGTGGCTTGCAGGGTATATAAATTAATAAATAAATAAAAATAAATAAATAACTATACCTATGATTTTAACGGACAATAGGAAGAATTAATCTCGAGCAAACAGCAGTGTAAGTTATTGGGTATACATGGTAAAAAGTGGGAATAATTTTCGTCCTACTAATCAGTAATGAAATAGAAACCAATAGAAGTAAAATATGGATTTATGGGGATAATAATGGGGTTGCAATGAAATAAAGGAACGCAATGTGCCCTCGAAACGGAGAACCAGGCTGAGCCGACAAATTACCATTCTAATGGCCTATTATGGCAACGTATCTGCCCATGTAGCTAGAGGGCATAATGGCCTGACTATGCGTGTATCGGTGATGCCATGCATTGCAAATGTCTGTACACAAAATTTTGGAAGATAAAAAATACTTTTCATGATTTATTCTGGCTATTTTCTAGTCCATATTCCTAGTTCATGCCGGAAGAATACAGAGCTTTAGGAATAATGCCATTGTTTAGATCGAGTACCAACCCACAGGGAAGCGCCCTCGTTTTACTGTCCGTAGCGTCTAAGTTTGAGGTATCATCCGAATACTTTAGCGGCCAGTGGAATATTCAAATAGGATGAAGAGAAGGAGAAATTCATGAGAAAAAGGGGACATTTCCGTGGTGAAATATTTATGAGGCACTTCTGAATTACGAATGACCCAAACATGTTGCAAAGGCACGTTTTTTTCTCGCTTCAATGCTGAAAACCCACAACCCTTTATGGTCGTATTTTGAATCGTAAGAGGGAAAGAAAAACCGAGGAAATCAATGTCAACCTCTGATATTCAAAATTCAAAATGTCAAAGGGTAATTTGAACAGTCAGGCATGAAATGTTGACATCAAATACTGCTGCAACAGAGACGCCATTCACTTAATTCGTTTACCGAGTCCAATTCACAAAGCACACACAATTCTGAGATAATTTGGCGTAAAAAGCAAATAATTTCAATTCGGCTTTGTTTTATCACCATTGAGAATGCGAATTCAATGGATCTATAAGGAATTATTTACTGCACAGCCCTGCATAGATTATGGTAATTTCAAATTAAGAATACGCCTAGTTTAAATTACCCCAAAGAAAGAACTTAAGGATTACTAAAATTGCTTCAAATATTCAAGACACACGGGAATACTTATTTTTTTTACGAGTCAGTACTAAATACAAAGTTTTCATTAAATATTTTATTGGAGCAATTTAATCATTTTCCTCTCGCTTAATATCACCGTAAACCAGAAACATTAATGCACAGAAGTGGACAACTACAATAGAGATTTCCAAATTTACGATACACAGGTACATGTATATATGATTTACGATTTCCCTTAAAGAGATATTTGATAAAACTCATGCATTTCCATTAAAAACTATTGTATTCGGGCTCATTCTCTGTGTCTCACCTATACCTATTATATTGCATTGCATTTGGTTCTTCCTTCGTCGAAGTTTCTAAATATTATTCGTATTACGTTGAACAGTAATCATCGGTATCTTTAACATGCAAAAATCTCTTAAAACAAAACAAAGTTATCAGGAATCAAAAAAGTACCAAACTTGATTAAGGAAAGGAATGAAGAAATCCGTTTAACGTAGCAGAGGATCAAAGGGATCTAACCCCTTCTCCCTTCGATCATAATCAGTAAACCTCGAGTGGATCACTTCCACAATTAAACTGACCTCGATACCTGTCCTTTAATGCGATCGTTACGCCCCGTGAAGGATACTCACGTACCCGTTATATTCCTCTGTTACTCACAGAGTTCTACGTAAATGCGAGCCACATGAAAAGGTAGCGGCCGGAATGATCTCAGATGGAATCCATAGATTCGCAAATCTTTCCGTGGATTTCTCCTGAATTCCTAATTGGAAGATTATCCTTTCATCAAGGCAATGTTTAACCTAATATTCCACTAGCCCAAATAATGAGCCGTCTTAATTTAATGATTAAGTTGGTGAAATATTTCTATCGTACACACAATATATAATACATCAATTCCAAAATTAATATTCATTCTCTACGAGCAAAATGATACCACGCAGTGGTATAGACGGCGCTCGTAGTGAATACGTAAATATTTATTTTATGAATTTGCTGTTTCATATTGTTTGTAAGTTATTGGCAATTGTTTCTCAATTCTTAATTCTCATTGAATATAATGCATTTTATTTCAGAATAAGTTTAAATATATTTATTCATTCAAATTTCCTAAAACATTTGAGTGGGAAACGAGAATAAATTATGCCTGTAGTCCAACCCTTATGATCAAAGACATGAATTAAGCGCTAAAGAATTGAGGTTTATTTTAAACGCACACCAATTTCGCCACATCTACAAGCTACTCACCTACCAAACTCGCAAATAAGTCAACAGTCAATTAACTTACAATTTTATTTGTGGCTGACCCTTTCTGCGATGCGAGAGAATATTTACCTCTCTAAATATTTCATAAATCCTCTTCTAAGCACCTTGGACCAAGCACTAATATCTGCACTGAAGGGAGATTGACAAAGCGCAAATTGTTTTTCTCGGAATATTTATACTTTTAAGAATTTAAGAATTTTCACGATCCTCACTAAAAATGTTGGCCACTCAATGGATTTCCCCTAAAAACCAAACAGGCCATTCTGAATAGTGCAAATAAGAGTGAAGTTATGCTAACCATAATATTCCTGAAACATGGGTGCTTAGAAGGTTTGTCCGAGCGAGGATAAATGACAATACGCGTCATAAATCTTAGCATAACACTTTTTTTGACTTAAGTTCAATACAAATGGTGAAATGTATTGATGCGGCATTATTTGACTGTTATTTTTGGAAGGGACTAATATATGCAAATTTTCTCCTACATAATATTGAGTAAATTTACAAGTTTTCATGGAATCATCATTTCCCTTCCTACCCAGGTCTCCCGTTTCCCCAGACCACCGACGCATCTTCGCGGCAAAGGCTTAACTCCAACGTGTTCTGCATAGCGGGTTCTGGTTGGTCCGTCTCCTTCGTGCTTTCAAGCCCTCATCTTCCGTGGCTCAGGAAAATTACTCGAAAACTCCGCCCTGAGCTTCCTTCCCTCGCCCCAAGGCTTTCCCATCTTCCCAAAAGAAACCCTTCTCCAAACGACCTCATTCTTTTTGCTTTCCTTTTCGGGCGGGGTTTGCAGATTTTTCCGGCTCCTTGTTAACACGGGAGTTTCCAACGAGATGGTCGGGGTATAAGGATTAGCCCAAGAAACCATTAAATGGCACAGGAACGGTGAGTATCCTGGTACCCTGGCATTCAGAACATCTGAACGAACAAAGGCAATTGTGAGCGGACACTTAATATCGTAATGAGTACAATAATCAGGGAAATGACTTCATTTGATCGCAATTTATGCAACTAAATTGATCACATTTGCAAGTTGATCTATTTCTCTAAGTTGCCGTTTTCATCTTCCTTATCAGAGAGCAGGGATTTGATCAAAAATAAATAATATTGGCTTTCTCCAAAATATTATGATTAAATTTTCTCAAATCTGTCCATCGGTTTGGAGTCAGAATTCATTTGATGAAGCACATTACTTACACATACTTTATCGTCATCATTTCCAATACAGCTTAACATCCTGCTATTCGTAATGTGATTGCTAACGCCAATTAGTCCGGCACAACTTTTAATTGAAGTATACTTAGGGCTAGGAAAGAAGTCGCAAATATGAGGATCATCATTATATGTTTCCCAATACCATATGAACTAACGATGGACCTTAAGAATAGTTTGTCCAATGATTTATTGATTATTCATCTGTTTAAAACTTTAGTAAAATAAAGTATGGTCAGGGGAATTTTAGGTAAATAAGATAAAACCCTAAGTGAAAACATTTTCTTCTACGGTACAGAGAAATTTATAAACATCCTTTACTTAAGGTCTCTCATGATGATTGAGCTATACCCTCATGCGTAGCATCTCTATTGATTATCCACCTAGTTATCTATTGTGCCCAACTACTCCTTTGCAAAATCAGCTGCTTGCTGCTTTCCTCACAAAATACACACGTGAGTTTCATACACGAGAATTGCGGCATCGTTAATTTGCTGCATACGTAATGCGCACTCCGATCCTGTAGACCGTTTGCCCCACGCTAATATCGCATTGCATGGCGGGATTAGTACTTCAACGGCATGGCACACATGTAAAAAGAGCACGAGCGTCCGAATGAAATCCACATTATTAACGTCCTGACCATATATCTGCATTTGTGACGGTGCAACAAACCCGATAATTAAGAGCTCCGCTCTATTTGCGATTCTGACGGTCCAATTGGAATTTGGTCGCCAATTTCTCACTAGGGACTTCTCAAGTGCCCAGTGCGAGGACCGCTGTTATGTATGCCCCAAACGTAATTCGCCCCCAATGACAAAGCAATCAGGATACTCGCCAATATTATTGCCCCCCCCCCCCCGCAAAATCACAATGAAATGAAATTTCATAAAAATGAAATATTCATTGTAAATTGTATGGACTCGATTGGACATAACTTAAATTAGACACACGCCATCCTATGAAAGATGGTCATTTGGAGCTGTTAAAATTCATCTCTAAATTTCGTGAACAGGTTTGTGCTCCCGTCTGCACTTATTATTTAATTATGTGTGATACTACTTGAACTCATAATAAATTTTTACCATAAGTCATCATTCACTCAAATGCTTAGGATATTTTTATCTAAAAAAACAATCCATCATGTGAAAGTTTACAGCAGGAAATAACTAGTGAATAGTTGGTAAAAATTCTAAATGATCAGACGAAACATCACAAAGGATCACAAAAAAAGCAATTCCAAGGGATAAACGTTTATTGCGGTCTAGGCATCGGATATTACAGCAGCATCAGGTGGATGAGTACACCATGTATACAGGTACATCATTAATGCCTTATGATGGCGTAAAGAGGAAAATCTAAGTCCCATTAAATATTTATCTTGCTTAGGTGGAATTGCTCTTCGTGTGATATTTTGCACAAAATAGAGAATTACTCTAATGGGAAACGGTTTCCCGCGTGGCTGTATTCCGACATTTACTAAACAATCAAGGATAAACTATTAGTCGCATACTTATTTTGTCGTACTTAATTTAGGGAGTGCATCCCGTGATGGTATTATGGAATAACTAAGCCTCAGTTTTGAAACAATAAAATACGTATATAATTACAGAACGTGTTTAAATTATAGACTTCCGTTGCTTATCATAAGCAGTGGAATTTACCCCAGAAATCCACTATGAAACTCGGGTGTCCTCATTTTGGCAATGGCTAGGTTGCGTCATTTTGAGTGCTTATCGCAAGATAAGTCCACTGCTAATTAGTAACCTGGTGAAAAAAACTTTGGAATTAATTCAGGACAACGAGAATTTCCGGAAACCTATTAAAACTTCTCCGTAAAGCGAAAAAATAATTTTAGCGAGGGGTACCATGATTAAGGAGTAACTGTGTTATTATGCGGTAGCAGTTTACGTAAATACCTATTGAACATTTCTACAGAAAGCTTATGTAGAATAAAAACCAAAGGAAGGCTATTATCAAATTTTCTACATATTAATGGAAGATTCGTAAATCAAAAAATACCCTCTAAAATTTCTCTCACTTTTCTAATAACCTGACGAAGTAGTTTCAAGAGATAAACCAATGACATACCTTAAGAGTACGAATGAAAATATAGAAAATCACGTTGTTGATTTATTTTCATTTATAGGTAGTTAGGAGAATTCGATGCTAAGTAAATATATTTTCTACGGTTAATGAGATATCGTAATGCGAATGACGTAGTTACATTGTTATTCTAAGGAAGGAGGACTGAAACCGTTTGCCACGATAAAATTCGCTCGCTTGATGTCCGGGAAGGGGAGGATGTGAAAGTGACGGGGGTTTCCGGTCGAATATTATCTCTTTCTAGCCCGTCTCATGTATTTAAATCACAATTCTCAGTCCCATGCAAAACGCACAGTTCTACAGAGGGAAAAAAATAACCAAATAAAATAAGGAAGGGAAGGGGGAAGAAAGAACAAACACTGGTGACTTCATTCACACGAGGAGGACCCAAGTCATGTGGCCTATGAATTAACGTAAATATGGTCCACTTGAAACTGGATCCAATTGGGTGAGAGCATAATACAAAAGAAATATGGTCTGCTCTCTGAAATCTGGTGGCGAGAACCTAGATCAAGAGAGAAAATGACGAAATCCTTTGAGAAGGATAAATAACGCAAGAATTTTAATGCAGCCTACAGGTTACCGCACAATCAATACTCGCTAATGAGGTGATACTCATTAATGAGAGATACCATTTGCTTAAGTTAAGTTTCGCGATGCGATTATCTATTGCAATTCAAAACAGTCACGGCTAAAATATCTGAATGGTAGAATGATTTTAAAAATATTGTAATGACGAGTGGAATTCTCTCTTATTTTAGGATTTATATAACTTTTCAAATTCTAACCCCTAATTTCTTCAAAGGGACAGAGTCATTGGATACCTAAACCAATGAATATTTAGTAAAAATATTAAGCCATCGATGAATAATATCGTTCTCAAAGCATTATTACATTTTGTGGACACGATGGATGAAAAAGCGCGATGCAGGCTGAATTGGATGTTATCTTCTCGCGATGATGAGAGTCCAAGCTGTCGGGAAAAAAGCGGACGTACAAGCACTCAAATCACACACATTCACTCAACAATTGGCAGACCGACTAGAAAAGGGCATGTACTCACCGAACGGATTCCGCATGAAGGCCCCCATTGGCTGGTAAGGTGATGACAAGTGTACTTACCTGAAAAAAGAAAGTTTTAAATTAATTAATGAAATTACATTGGATCAACGCGTTATGACAGACGACACTACGAATTACGGTACCCAAAAGTAAAAAATGAGACTTGCGAATCGAGTGGGTGGAACTTCCTAAGCTCAAGGAAAAGGGGGTTGCAAATCGACGAAACGATGGGTGTTTATTATAACGACAACCAGTCTTATGGCACAGTTTGGAGTTGGAAAAGGAAATTACAAACTGGCCACATCTCACTAATGGATGACCCAAGATATTGAAGACCAATACTCACGGACCATGTTGCAACAGGTAAGAAAGTGGAGGACTTTATCCCCATGTTAGACCAAAGGGTAACCATCCAGACGATCACGAGTATGAATGAGACTGATCTTAGTTACGGAAGGGTGTGGAAAATTATTCACGGAGAACTGCACACATCTAAGGTGTCAAGCAAGCTGGGCTCCACAACTATTAAATCCTGGAATTCTGATCTTTGATTCTTGGTTTTTCATATCAGGTTTGGCCCAGAGGGCGAACCACCAGAGCTGACACAACACCCATGCCCCATGCATGAGTCGGACCTGCGATATTTAAGTCAGCTTGCGGGCTAACCTGAGCGGCAAGACTTATAGGTTCAAAAAGACCAGCAAGGCCTTTCAAAAGAAAATAAAGCTCGCAAAGCATAATTTATACTTTTCCTGGAACAAACGGTTAATTAATCTTTATAATTAGGAAAACGCGTATTAAATTTCCAACACTGCCCTGAATGAAGGATGAATTTGGTTAAACGGGATCTCAACTTGAAGGGAATATTGAGGCTTATTATACATATTAAAAGGATGAGGAAGAAACAAAATTAATTTTATGATATTTTAATTATATTGTACTAAATTTCCCTGAATGAAATACTAAAATTTTAATGGTAATTATCCAATAACTCTCGCCAATTATTTGCCGTTTGAACATTCTCGATAGATAAAATATTTAACTTCACTAATTCGATTTTGTCGGTATCCTCATGACCAGAGATTATATTTTCACAAGGTAGCTTTTCTTTTTTGTGTACAAAATAATTATTACCATATAAAAATTTAATAGTTTTTGCCCCATGAAATTACCATTCCAGTGTCAGAGATATAAACCCAAAAGTTATTCCCAATCTGTCCCCTCTCTCAGCCTCAGAGTGATGTTTAGAAAAGGTTCGAAAAAACAAGTAAATATATGATGGGATAAAATGACCAAATAAATTACACCACAATAGAGTTTAATACTGAATGAATGATATTATTGATAGCGCGTAATATGTGGGTCCGAAATTGTAAATTATAGGAAGAAAATTACGCCCTCGATACCCTAGTAAAAACGTTTACTCACAAACGTATTAGGGTATGCAAATAATATCAACAACAGCGTTTGAATCAAATTAACTCATAAAATAATTTATTTAACAATTTTAAAGATGAAAGGATCGTCAGCAGTAGGCTCAATTTATTGATAAAATAAATACTGAGGGTTGAGGGATGATATATTTTTTCACTTTCCACTCTCCCGAAGATGAGATGTCGCCTTCGGGCTATTCACTCATCCGTCTCTACCCCAGGCCATCGATTTCCATTTTCGAATATTAAAACTGAATGAAAAGCTATAGATTCCTTATGAAAGAGATCAGTGTACTCGTTCATATCAAACTACTAATCTAAAAAAATCTCCTATACCCTTATTCCTTTGTTTGGACACAAAATTAATAACATATGTTGGCGCATAATAAGTCCAGCAGTACAATGAGGAGTATTACTGATTTTTAATTATTTGCCAAAGAGAAATGGCAGAGAACTCACCTTCATCACATAAGTTTCGACGCTAGCTTAAAAAAGAATAATAATAAATGAGTCTTACATTTTAAAGCCTCAGCATACTGCATAGATAGAATAAGTCAAATGCGAGTCTTGGTAGTTATCTTAAGAATATCCTTCTAATAAAAAACAATGCTTGACAGTATTTATAAATTGGGTAGTGAACACTTCACACGTAGGGTAAGGCCGAAGATGTCGACTATTCTGGTAAATCCTAGTATTACTCTTGTATGATGCGATCCTGGTGAAGCTAACAACATACGATACTACACCCTAAGTAAGCAGGAATGAATGCAATGTAATTAACGGCTGAGACATTAATTTGCTCATGTGTTGATAAGTTAGATATTTTTTTCATTAACAAATTTCATCTTCAAACACAGAGATATGTAAGCGAAAGATAAATTCCTCCGTCACCACGACGCTTATGACAACGGAGAGACGAATTTCATTCTCTCACGAAGTTGACAGAGACCTCACGTGTGACCCAAGTGTCCAAGTGGATTGTTATGAAGCATTCCACCACTCATGAAAATAGATTGTATGCAGAGTTCAATTACTTGTAGTTTAGAGGAGCTTTGATTTTTAAAACTTTTTTGTGATAAACTGAGCAGCAACCAAAAATTATTAGATGAGCTAGGTTGGTAATCAATCAAGGAGCGAAGGTTAAATTACTGATTAAATCTCTGGCATTCATTTTAAGGATTTTTCTTTAGCAATGAAGTTGAAATTGTATTATTATCCTCATCTTACTACGGTAGGAGAGATCATGTCAATAAAATTAGATAGATTAAGTGCATAACAGATGTCATTTTTTCCACAAACGATAGGGGATCAGAATAACATTGCCCAACCGCGGTAGGGTCACATTCAGGCCATAATTATTCTGGTGTGTATTTACCCCTTGCCAGACACTCTAATGGTTGCATGCAGGGTATTAAAAAAATAAAAATAGTAAATAATTAATGACATTTCTGAAATTCGGTTTCTTTTACGTGGCGTTTCCTTCTCTTGAGATCTCGAATCATTTCACGAAACAAATATTTTCAAACATCGATAATTTCGGCAAATTCACCTTCTCTTAACTTCTCGCCGTTGGCTCGACTGCCAATGTAATTCAGCTCTAGAATTATACCCTCTCCCTGTCACTCATTAATTTGAATAATTTGTCTAGAATAAGTCGTGCTGGTCATCTTCCGCTGTCTCTCAAACCAGAGTATCCATGTGAACTATGTGACGCTTTACGAAAGTAGTCTGGTGTGCACATCATTTCCTGCCACATACCCTAGCGGTTGCTTGCTGGGTACTGTGTAATGCGTTCTGTAATATACTATGGTAGGCTGAAAACTAATGCGCAAGTGCTTGTAGACCACAAAGAAAATAACCTTCAGAAGCACTCCTGGTGGCACGTGGAAGTAACATTCCCCCTCAACACGCATGCCTCGGTTTGAGGTCTTTACATTCATCAAGTGTATTTGAGAAGCGGAAGTATGGAGACGTGTTACATTGCTATGTCAACGCGAGTTAAACAGTGCTGCTATCGAAGTTTTGCCTTCATCTCATCGTCCGAGGTGTAATGATTACCCTTGCGGTGTCCCTTGAGTTAAGGAAAAAAAAGGGTAATCATTACACCTCGGACGATGAGACGAGGTCAGCTGTCAAGTCGAGAAAAGTCGGGAGAGTTTTTCAGTGACGGAATGAAAAAACTTGTCACACGTTGGGAGAAATGTGTTAGCCTTAACGGTGACCATGTTGAAAAATAAATATATATGATTTTGAAACTTAAGAATTGTACTTTAGTGCACTCTTTGTCCGATCTTGCTATTTGTTTTTGTTCGTGGTCTAAAAGCATGTGCGCATTACTTTTCAGCCCGTCGTCGTAATGAAAGTTGCAACTTCCAAACGAATACCTTCTTCAACCACTTGGCTAGATTGTAAACCCGGCGAGTCGGCTTGACTCCGACGGGAGACTTGGTTGGGCTGAAGGAGGTGGACCGCCTATCCCGGGACCGCTCCAGGGTTCGGTCTTCAGAACCGCAGACCCGACTTCAGGCCTCTTCAACAAATGACTGAACGGCGGAGAACGCACAAAAACACACGCACGATTTCCTCTTCCCCGAGCTAGTTATTAGGGCACAAGCACACACAGACACAGAGGCGCGTAGTAGACAGAGAAGACTCCGCCACTTCTGCACACGTCACCACGGGTCACGACCCAAGCACCACCCGGAAGGCGCAACAGGGAGGCTCGATTCCGATGGCAATTTCGCCGTGGTCTCTTTATTGCCCTCCGGATCCACTCGACGCCTTCCTCCCTCGTCGGGCGACTCACACCACCCCAACCTTCGCTTCTTTCCTTTTGGGAACCATTCAAAAATTTCCGTCTCGCCGCGGTTTTTTTTGCAGCGCCGTAAAAAGAAACCAGCTCGGAATTCGTCCTACGATGAACCCAAACCCATTAACCGCTGCCTTCCTGTTCTCCGAAACTCTTTCTCGTGAGGTTGGCTCCCCTCCGCTCGTGAAAGAAGCCTCCCTCCATCCCCTCCCCCCTCTTCTTTCCGAGTTCCCTTATCTGCGGACTCCGAGCGACCGAAATATAAACAAGCGACGGCGGCCCCTAAACGACGTCCGGGTTGGCCAGCTTGGGAAGGCGTGCGTGCCGCTCTCTCTCTCTCTTCATTGCGAGGATACAGGAAGCGGATGCATCCCTCACCCCCCGCTCTCCCTTCCCTTACCCCCTTCCCGTTTTAACTTAATTTTTTTGCGGGAGCACCGCAGACTTTTCGCACTTAATGGAGAAAGGAATTCAGAGAAGAATAGGAACGCGCGCGCGCCATTGGAAAGATTTTCAAAAAAAACACGCTCGCCCTCGTACACACGCACAGACAATCAAACTTGCACGCACAAAACCTCTCTCTCTCTTTCTCTATCCCCTAATTCTGCCTCCCTTCCCTCACTCTAGAAAAACAACAAAAGCTCTTGTGAATACTTTAGAATAAAAATATGGACAAAGCGTCCCGCTCTCATGCCCGAGGGGGCTTCAAGGACACACCGTGAAGGTTCAGTGTCACGTCCCATTCTCTCTGATGCAAAACGTGCCCTACTTAAACTTTGCTCAAGATTCGTGTTGGGCGGAATAATGAAGGGATCCGATGGGGCTGTAGTAAAACGGATACTTTTTTGCTTGTTTTCCCTTAATTTCGCGAAGTCTTCAGAGGTTCTCTTCCTTTTGACGACTTTCTTCTCCTTACTTCTCCTTTTGACAACGATGGACCGAACATTGTAGCAATTTTCTCTCTGTCTCGCTACTTTTTTCGAGGTGAATTAAACTAACCAAGCGTCGTCGACTATGACTAAGGCTGCAAGTATGTGCAGCTGTGTGTATATACAATATATATGCATATATATATATATATATATATATATATAGTATATATATATATATACTATATATATATATATACTGTATATATAGTATATATATATATACATCTTAGGATATTACATTGGTTTCGGGGCTCGAACATCGGCAGAGAAAGAATGATTTAAATGTTCAATTTTTCTAGTACATTATTTAAAGTTGTCGGTGCCCTCCAAGTCACCGCCAAGATGTGTGGCAGGGGGTGAACACACCGGAATAATATCACCCGCCCCATTACAATCGGTCAACGTTATTCTGATCCTTTATCGTTCGTGGGAGAAATTGCATCCTAAATCTACCTGCTCTTCGCTCAATCACAAATATTTTTCAAAAGATCTCTCCAATCATTGTTCAATGAGACTATTAATAAATTTTCAGCATAATAATGAAACAGACGCACATTTAGAAATAAGGCAATTTGATTATTGCACATGAGGTTTTTTTATCATTTTATTTGATTAATTCCGGGGGCATTTTTCAATTTTAGAATCCCTTTTATATTTCGTTAACATCTTTAGCAGTTAGCTTTACTTTCAACAGGAGAAGTAATGGGACTGTAATTTCCTCAGCACACTTAACAAAAACAAATACCAAAGTACTCGTAGTAAGATTGGAACTGCTACAAAAGAAACAAAGTTAAGGAGAAGGCACCATAGTTAAAGGCACCTTTGAACCAGAACCTCGAGCTTATAATACCTAAGAGACTTTACATCGATACTAATTTCCTACCTATTTATTGATGCGAAATTACCCACTCTGTCCTTTTAATATATGCATTCACGCTAAAATTGACAGCACGTTGCGAAATTTTCTCCATTTCTCTCGATTGATATAAAGTTTATAGAGACAAACACCAACCGTCACACCATGAATGATAATTGAGTTTAATATCATCTCCCCGTTGCGATGTGGGGTATTATACGCATTGATAATTCATAAGGGAGTCATTTAAACGAATTTTATTCGCCATAATTCCAATCACGCCTAAGTTACCCGAGAGTAACCATAGTAAGTGGTCAATACCGTTTCCATGTTAACTCTAATGTGTTATGAAAACAGTACTTGTGGTTTCGGATGAATTACAATAGCCTGAATTTATCACATTTCCGTGAATCTGATTGATTGAAACCAGAGGACCAGGACCTCTCTCGATACCTATCGTGATTTTATATGCTCTTCACTCCGACATGGTTTCCGCAATCGATGATTTTCGCGATGCTGACAAAAAAAAGGAATCGTAACATCAAATTAGATCGAAAACGGAACTGGGTCGGTGTCGATCGAAAACGAAGTTTAAATACTTTCTTCACTGTAATGCTCCTGTCACGAAACAACCCAGCATTGCAATCTGCTTCTCCATCTATAATCTTAGTTAAAATATCGCTTATGGGAGAAAAATTATATTTCCAGATTGGGAATTAAATCCGAAAGAATCCGCTTTTAATAATCTAATAGTTTTATAAAAAACATAGACGGGGAGGGACCGAGCCATTATGACACTATTTCCCTCACATTCATGCAAGAGTATGGAATACATACCTGCTAGATTGACCGTGAGGCACCTTGAAAGTCACGAACTATTAATGAAAAATTCACACGGTTTCGAAAAAGGTAGATCCTGCGAGAGAGGCAACTTGCGCTTTTTGTTCATGATACTCTTACTCCGGTGGATAGCAATGTTCCGGTGGACGCATTTCCCTAAATTTTAAAAAAGCCCTCTACAAAGTCCCTAATAGTAAACTACTCACAAAAATAGAAGCGTATGGCATGAATAAAAATATCCCTGGTCGGATTGTAGACCTATGTAATGGTCGGGTACGAAGAGTAGTCACAGATGGAGTTAGCTCAAATGCAGTAGAAGGTATTTCAGATGTTTCTCAGGGAAGTTTTATCGGACATCTTTTATTCCTACATGACTTAAACAACATTAAATCCGTAGTCTTTGGTAAGATACGTTTATTTGCCGACGATGCGGTTTTTTACCGTGATATCCGTGGTCCTTATACAACGCTGGTGCGACACTTGGGAATCAGATTTAAAATTAAAAAAGTGCGTAGTCATAAATTTTTGGAAAAAAAGCAATTCCCACCCGAACTCAAGACTAGTAGACTCAATTAAATACCTAGGCGTTACCCTCATCCACGATCTCTACTGGCTGAAACATACGTGTACGGAGAATATATGGACAAGCTAACAAAAAATTGGGATTTATGGGAAGAGTCCTTGGTAAATGAGATGAAAATGTCAAAGAGAAATGTTGTCTGTCAATGATTGGGCCTCATTTAGAATGTGCATTTAGAATATGGGATCCTCGCGAAGTTGGATCAATTCCCGAATAGGATCGCGTGCAGCGTAGAGGAGCTAGATTTGTAAAACGTTGTTATGATAAACTTAGTAGCGTATCCAAAATATTAGAGCAGCTAGGCTGGGAATCAATCTCGAAGCGATGGTTAAATTACAGATTAAATCTGTTGCATAGATTGGGAGGACGTCTCTTTAGCAGTGATGTTGAAAATGTGTTATTAATTATTTAATATCAATAAAATTAGACAGATGAAGTGTAGAACAGGCAGATTTAATTCAGGCAGAATTAACTTATTTTATTCCATGAACGATAGGAGATCATCATAACATTTTCCAACCGCGGTAGGGTCACATACGGGTAAAAATTAGTCTAGTGTGTATTCACTCCCTGCCACACACCCTAGCGGTGACTGGCAGGTTACTAAAATATAAATACCGTGAAATATCTGTTTTCAATGAGGAAATATTTGAGTTTGAAGCTTGCCATATCTCTCGGGATGCTATTCATGAAAGGATGCCTATCAGTATGCGTTCGGACATGAAATAATTTGATCTGCCAAGTCGACTGTGGTATGTAAACTGGCCTTTGTTTAAACGAGGGGGTATTGCGTCATGACATTTGGAATATGTTATCTCCTTTGAAATGGCTCTGACTACATGTTTTTAACAAACTAGCCCATTCGCCCCTAATTAATCCAAGAAAACAAGTTTATCAATCGCCTCTTAATAAGTTTCCCTAATTGAAATAAATTTGTTTCCAATATGTTATTTTCAATGCTCTCTTAGATGTGGGGATGTTATTATTTCAATTCAGGAGCTGCAATAAGACATATACAATCGTGATCAATTCTATCACATGTCTATAATTTGAGTTGGGAGCACTTACAGAGTGTAAAAAAGAGCCGTTGAAATCGAGTCGTGTGTTCGCTTACTCGACTATCGTACTGAACGCGGAGTGACCTCATCGACGCTCTATTTGGAAGCCGAGCGCGTGCTTTCACTGCGATGGTGACCGTCCTCCTAATTTGCGTCCGTACCTTTTACTGTGAATTTTACCCGCTTGTATTTACCTGAGAGGTACTCACGAGTTGCTTTGTCATTCAAACGCACGCTCTTTCGAACTTTTTCCCTCCCACGGGATGATTTATTGAGGCGAGAAACTAGAGGTAGCGGCGGGCGTAATGCGGTGAAGTTGACCCTGCCAAGGCGTCGAACACCGAGTGACAGCATTGCCACTCAGTCACAAAGGTTAAATGGTAAAAAATACCCTTTGACTAAAGCATTTTGTCGATTTTACCCTTTTACCCTTTGCATCGGAATTATCACAAACGCATTCACGGTTACCAGGAGCTGGTAAACAATAACGGGTCAAAGTTCACCGTTAACAATAAAGGGTAAATGAAAAATTGCGAGCATTTTTAGAGGCAATGCTGTCTTTGAATCATATTTTCATGTGGGAATGATGAAGCATACGAACAGCATGCTGTGGTTTATTGAAAATTATCCAAAAGCTACTCATACATTAGTTTGAGTTAATGTCCTCTACATTCTTCATTTATGGATTCTATTTGCAACTAAAATGCTTATTTGACCAAGACAATTGGTCAAAAATATTCATGGTAAAATAGATATTAGCATCACAAAACTTGTGTACTACTACTTAACTATCATTTAATTCGAAGCGACTAGTTCAAGTAGTTCATGCTAATAATTTTCCAGTTAACAGTGAAACATTACAATATGGCAGAGAAATATATTTTTTTACTTTTTCGGGTAATTTATGATTTAATTATTAGGGGTAACTTTAATTTTGTTGTGGTTTTAGACGAACTATTCGGTGGTATTGGGAACATTGATTTTTCCTCATTGGATAAGTCCAGCGATGAAAATCTAATGTTTTTGAAAGAGCGAATTTCAAACAGATTAATGCTATCATATGATAGATCGCTTCATTCGAGTTTCGATTCGTATTCTTGTCAATCTATTGATTGGCATCCTCAGAAAATCCTTAATGGTAACCGTTTTCAAAGAGTTCAAACTGTTTAGCCATTTGGTGTTTGCTATTTAACGAGGATAAGTTGATCAAAGTACATTTTAAGAAGTGTAGTGAGGTTCAGTTAGCATCGAATGTGCCCTTTTCTTCGACGAAAAGTGACAGCTTATGACTAACTACTACTAATAACGACGAAAAGCAATTGATTTAATTCAAACACCCACATTTTCGAAAGGTATATTTCAAATGCGGGTCCGGAACACTGCAACTTCCTCTTGGAAGAGGCTTCCATCTTCGATGAGGGCAGTGCACGTGCAGCCATAAATGCTCTCTCTTTTCCAGACGAACGAAATAGCAAGCTGGTAATCAAAATTGCCGGGAAGACGGAACTTTCAAAATCAACACATCCAAAAAATTGATATTCCATATGCAATTAAAGGAAACAGGGCATCAAATTCATTTACCGCATTATGAAATTAAGCAAACATTTTTTTTAACTCAATTTTTTTCGTCTTTTCATTAGCCCTTTTGAGTGTTTCACTTTTTCTTAAATGCTTATAGGCAACCTTTAAACGATAAAAAAATCTTCCTTTGCCGAAAAAGCACACAAACGAAGAATATAGTGCGATCGAGACTAAACCATAACTGATATAACGTAGAATCGGAAAATGAAGCGACAAATATGTCTTAAGGTTAAACGGATTTCTCCTTGGTTCAAGGGTCAAATCTAATACGACTAGCGTAGTATTTAAGATTAATTTAAGAAAACATTGTTTGCAACAATTTCAGAATGTAAAAATCATTTGCCTTGACCAGGATTGAACCCAGATCCCTCGATGTCCGGCGGTGCTTTAGCCTGTTAAGCTATCGATACGTCCTCTTAAACTGCGAAACTTTTTAATGCATATTAGTGGATGACTACATCAAAAGCTACTGCAGCGGCATCTCCCGTAGTTTCTCGGAAAACATCGTTTGTTTATTTATACCCATATTCCGACCATCTTACACTTTATGTGTACACTTTTACATGTTTATACAAGGGAGTTGTTTCGATGGCGAACGAATTCAATTCCTTGAGGGCATTAATCTCACCGCCGATGGAGTGTTTACCATAGACATTCAAACCGGCTTAAAGATTTCATTGAGTCACATGCTCATGCATAAACGACCCTCGGAATTATCTCATCAAATTATTATTAGTGCTCCCTCATCTGGTTAAATGCCCACCCCACTGCACTCAAGTTCCTCCGTTTCTCCAAACAATGTCTCACTCGTCACAGTTCGACCTTGCTTTAAGTCTGCTCACGTGAAGAAATTTCACTTCTCCTCTGCCTTTCGAGGCTCTCTACAGAAGCCCAATATCAAATGACTTCAAATTCCTTCATTGTCTTATATGCGGCTCCTTCTGCTGTCTCCTGTTCGCCCCGCGTGCCAGCACGAACCACTTGCAATACCAGAGTCCGCTACACGATCCCAAAATTCCTTCTATCCACTTCACAGCGGTCGCTATTCCATCCTTGTCCCTTCTCTGCTCAATACGCTTGCCGTGGACTGCTGCCACTCTATGGGCTGGACTCGTCACCACACACGGCAACTTCTTCTTGTACCTAAAACAATCCTTACCGAAACGAGAAAACAAATTACCTTAGTGATTCGTTTTCTCCTGTCGTATTTTAGTTACATCTCATCAGTTATTCCTCTTTCTGGGAAGCCATTAAACAGAATAAACGCTAGTGACCAAATAAAGCAGAATTTCTGAGATACTCTGAGTAAATGTTCAGTTTTCCCAATATTCCTTCTCCGCTGTAGATCCCCGAGGTTGACTCGATGAAAAGAAACGACGTTAATTTTCGTAATTGATTCAGAGAATCTCTAAGGCGCTTGCACTTCTTTTCATTGCTTTTATTGCTGACACTTAGTTGTGAATTCCAAAATGAAAGACTTGGCTGCTGTTTTTTTCAATGCTAACAATTTATAAAGTAAATGAAATATTGAGGGAGCTAAAACAAAATCGCAACACTTGAGTCGCAAATATTTTTTGTATTTCGAAACCCTTTCAACAGTGCAGCTTGTCTTTAAAACTATCCTCCATGAGAATCAATTGAAAACTCATTATAAGAAATATAAGGAAGTACTTTGAGGAAACGGCATATATGAGGCATAAAATCACTCTCTTGTTCAAGAAAACTGAGCATCTCAAGTACTTGATGTAGCAATGCAGAAATGAAAACGGATATTGAAAGATAGGCTTTCGACAATTTTTAAATAACTTTGGTTGAAACTGCTGAACTTAGCGGAGTTTAAATTAAGTTTACGTTTTGACACTTATTTAATACTGGAATCATATCCTAAATTCTTAAATGTTGTTATAATGAGTTGAAACGTACTTATAAATACTCGTTTTGAAAATATGCCTGGGTAAAACAAAAATCTTGAAATTTATTCATTTTTTAGACTTGTCATTTCTTGGATAGAAAAGATTCCCAATTATTTTATTTTTATATTTAATCTCCATGGAGGGAAATAGAAATATTCCAGCACTTAAAAGTTCATGGGTAACTCGAGAAATACTATTAATGGCAACATATAAACACCATATATATGCCGCCACACGGGAGTGTAGAGGAAGCGCCGCAGGTGGCGGGAGGAGGGTTGGCCAGGCTCGGGGGTATTTCTTCAATTACTCAATCCTAGATGCATCTTGCTCACTGATTCTGACCTCGGAGAACACTTTTGAATTGCAACCAAGATACAACCTACCTTCGTGTAATGTCGTAAGAAATAAGAATCCACGCAGTTTGCCTGCTATCCGCGTTCTCTTGTCCCTTTCTCATGAACAATTCATATTCTCCCGGGAAAGAAATATTTTAATACTATTCGTAGCCATTTCAGCGTTTCCCATAAACTTTCAAAGTTATATAATTAACTGTACAGTCTTCGTGTCACAAGTGCTAATCGATGTTAAAGCGAAATGAGAGAAAAATCTAATTCATCGTTGAACTAATAAATGCGTCAATCTTTCGATGACACTGAATTTGGAAACTTGAAAAATTAATAACTAAGGAATTAATTTATTTTGACTATTTCTATGCATCAAAATTGAATGAGTATCTTTGTAATTCCACATAAACGAAAAACCATTTATTTTTTTAATGCTGAAAAAGTTGCCTTATAGAGCAATTTCCTCGGATACATCCAAGAAATATGCGCTTACAATAATGTTTTTAAAAGCTACGCTTCGTTTAGTCCTGCAGATTAGTTTGAGACATAGAGAAAATTTACAAAGGGAGCCGCTTGTAGGAGAAATGTAAGGAAACTTTTTTAACTTGGAAATAGGAATATGCCTCACTGTCCGTACCAACGGACTTAAGGACTCGATCCAAATTGAACCCAATAAATGAACCATGCATCGACAGCAATTCATGGCTGGGGCACTGCTCAATCCCTTCCTCGAAGAGGCTGCCGCGATGTGACCTAGCCGTACTCCAGCGACATGGGCAAGCCTTTAGCGGGCCCCTTAGGGATCAGATCCTTTCGGCCGGTTGTCCTCTTGGACGTTAGGTCATCCGAGTCAAGTAGTGCCGTCGTAATCCTCGAGGGGAAATTTAAACAGAGTCTGGGTTTAGAAGATTCGTGCCGAGTCTGGGAGGTGTTCTGCCGAAACCTAGTGTCAACCTAAAATGGATAAATAAATCCTCGTATCGATTACAGAGGTGTGTATTCCACCGCGTGAAATCCAAATAAATTGGGCCTCTTTATGTAAATATTTAAAAACAGTCGTTTTTAGTTTCAAAAATCTTCTCATTTGTAAATTATGGATTACAGTGTCACTCAATTGCAGAATTTCAATCGTGGAGGTTTACTGAACCTATAGATGAAATATGAACGTATTTCTCGTCAGTGCATACTTGAATAGTTGGCACATTTATGAGTAATATGTTTTCAATATAAATTGATTAAATGAATGTTAAATAAAAGGTCTACACTTAACTAATCGAAAATTGCAACATAAAGGGAAGGTTCGGACGATCCAAAGGAATAAATCCAGCGTCTCCATCCGAAAGAGATGTATGAAAAAGAGCCAAATGCAAGTATTCCATGTTTTGGATTGATCTGATTTACATTCGTTGAAACGCAAATGACTCTGAAAGAGGCGTCTATTTCATTCCTGCAATCATGGTGGACGCGTTTCGCAAAATATAGAGCAAAGTCGACGCTTAAGCATTCGATATTGACGAAATTGTACTTGAAAGAAAGAAAGGACTATCTTATAGAATATTACGAATTTTTTATCAATTCAAAATATTAGTTATAAAATAAATTTAAAAATATAATTCTTTCATACATTGAAATAACCTGAGTGCGTATATTGTAGACACGTTTTACTTAAATTTCGAATGAAGGCATTGAAACGAAACGGTTCCACACATCATGTCTTCACAGCAAACAATTATATCATACCAAGTGTTCGGCATACTGGGATAGGAGCCCCTGTTGACCAAATATAGGAAACATAAAATTACATAAAATATAATTTACCGCGTAAATTCGAGGCAAGTTACTTATCTGAGGATGTGAAAGACATTTTATAGGTCCCGACTTACTATGATATTTCAGATCACTAACGTAAAATAAGGGAGATTTATTGTAGAAAGAATAGTTTTAAAAATGTCGTGTCGCAGGAGATAATTAGAATCGGTAGTGTATTATGTCTGTCGGTATTCTACATATTTCCTCCTGCATGTTATTCTTTTTATTTAATAAACCCATCTTTTTAGCACTTCTACAGCATGATTTGAATATACGTATCCTGTTATTCACCTTTTCACTAAGTATTATCTTTCGTGTGATTAAAATGTACCGAGTGCACGATCAAAATAATTTTTGCAGAGAAGTAACAAGATTTGGTTTTGTATGTGGTTTTATTCTATTTTACGGTTGGTGACTTAACACCCCCCGCCACGCGCTCCCACGGCAACTTGCGCGGTATTATGCAGATGTAGATGTATAAAACTCTGCTTAGTTGCCATTCGGTAGGGGCCTGAAACCCATTAAAACAGGTGCTTGATGCAATGTTTCCGAAGCTTCGCAGGGTCGTCACACCGTATAGCACTGACTACAGAGAGAATTTCAAATGAGTATTTGGCTCTAAACGTGCTCTGATGTGAGCTGGGCATGGCATTCAAAGAGAAGAATTAAGGATTCATACGACGTTTTGGGGAAAAGAAGATATAACATTTTTGTTATTGCAAGAACAAAGTCATTATTTTAATCGACTGGTATCAATTTTGGTATTTCAATGCGAAGATTGGCTAAAAAACACGAATGCTAACCGTCGCCCACCTTGACACTGTCGTGACCATACGTGTTGTTTTGGCAGGATTTTTAGAAGACTACATAACACACCAAATATTTTGGTCAGATTGTCGATTATATGAAATGCTATTTCGTATTTTCTCCATTCACGCCGTCTTCCTGGATAAGGCGCTTGGAGCTCACAAAACGCAAAGTTAATCCACCGTTTAGACTTGAACGCACTTAAGGGTTTGAATTGGAATGGGTTGAGGCATCTTGAAACATTTGATGCAGGAATAGGATTGAACTTTGGATTTACCCTTAATTGGTAATACGATGCGCTCCAATTACGGTTTTATCCCGATATCTAAAGCCAGCTTTTCTATCGCCTTTTAAGTATATCGTTGTGAATTACTCCGTGCTAGGAAAATAATGAGGAAACAAATGGATAAGGATCCATTCGAAGGATCAAGGTCTTCATAGCTTACCACGGAAAAAAAGATATCTAAAAAGTAACATAAGATATATTTGGTAATTATTGCCAATTCGTAAATAGATATAGATGGAGAGACAAGTATATACAAAGAAATTATTGTTAAAAACTTTGAAAATTACCGTTTTTTTGCGGATCTGAAACTTTGTTTTAGAGCCAAGAAGAATTTGAAGTAGCGTGGAGACCTATGAAACGTGTATTTGGATGTGAAATGAACAGAAAGGAAAACGAATGACAGAATTCTTGAAAGAGCAGGGAATGGATATGGTTATTCCAAAAACTCAAAGGGAGAAGGACAGGGGGATGCAGGGGTTATTGAGCAGCAATACGAGTAGAATGTTGAAGACGATTAGAAAGAAGGACGACTAGAGAGGGAATAATATTGGATAAGGGAGGTTGAGGGATAAAACGATTGAATTTTGCACGTAATGAAAAAAGTTAGAAAAAATGCGCGATTGGAGATTGATCGTTTGTGACGCGCTAATTTACGGTAATTGCTTTCGTGTTGGGTGTTGCTGAAAATATGCAAATTTACAGCCCCTGGATTTATCGAAAACCAACCAACACTACTCAATTGGCAGGCTACTCTTTGAATTGGGAGAAATAATATATTGGAAAGCTAAAGAAAACCACTGATCTTAATTCCGTCGGAGCTAACAATGAATGATATTACAGTCACTGTTTCCTATACTCCTCAACAACAAACCACGATACTAAGTAAAGCCCCGAACAGGGGACAGTAAGCTAAGAATATGCGAATCCGAAATTCAGGAGTGTGGGAGCATATGAATAATTTATCAAGACTCCGCCCGTGTAACAAGGGGCTTCGGAATTAGCAAGTGGCTAATTTCCTCGGTTACACACCCACACACATTCGCGGGCCTGAACATGTAAATAGCCCCTTCCTAAACCCTCCCTTTCGCACCCTTTCCCCTCCAATCCGAGAGATTTCCGTCCTTGGGAGGAGACGACAGCTGAGCCGAAGATGCCGCCTACCCCGCCCCATCCCTCCGCCCCACGACGCTGATTAATGAAGACGAGGGCGACGCTCCCGGCGAGCTTAGCTGCTTAAGGCATCCGCGCGACTCGAGGCGTCTTCGCGAAATTCCCACAATTCCGCCAAATCACAACTTTGGCGTTAATGCCAATAATCTGATTGATAACGCGCAGTTCCAATTTTACCCTCTTACCCACTAAGCGTCTTCCTCTTCAGATATTCATTCTTTTCGCGTGAGAGATCATTCGGGGGCGTGAAACCCTTCACATTCAGGCAAAATATGCCTTCAACTTTTTCTTCTTCGCTCTACGGAATTTCCCCAAACAATATCATGGCCCTGCTGTCACTATAGTCGATCGTGAGAAATGTATCTTTGGACACGTCTCAAGGCACTTCTAACTCACGCTGTTTAACTCGCGTTCACATAACACTAAAACACGTCTCCATACTTCAGCTTCTTAAAATACACTGGATGAATGTGACGCCCTTAAGCCGAGGCATGCGTGTTGAGGGAGAATGTTACTTCCACATGCCACCTGAATTGCCTCTGGAGGTCATTTTGTTTGTAGTCTACAAGCATGTGTGCATTAAATATCAATTAATATAGAGCTTACGGCTGTGAAAATATAACAATAATGAGCGTGATGGTCATCCGGAATTTGAATCTGCTGTGGAATATGTATTTGTAAATTTATCCATGAATACGAGGAGTGAATATCTGTAAAATTTAATTTAGCAGAATATCATTTAATTTTCAGAATTTTTTTCGTGAATCATTCGCTTTTCAATTTCCTTTGCCAGCAATAAACGGAAAATTCTTCTCATCTCATCTGTTGCAAAAAAATAATTTAAAGGTTACTCAGTTTGATTTGCTCCGTGACCTAACTCTTGACCTAAAATATGAATATAAGATGAACTGTCCCTTCTTTGATGCTTTTCATCTTTTACCGCTTCTCAAATGTGTACCTTTCAGTGCTTCTTACTCGCTTCTTTATTACTTTCGCAGAAAGCAAGTATTGTGGCCGTTGGGCTCATATTCATTAGTCGTTAAGCCACAATGCTGGTAGAACGTTTTTCTATCTGTTCCATGAGCTATTTCGTTGCCGTATATTTCCAAGCTGTTTCTCCGCTTTTGAGTCGAAAGTGCTTTACGTTTTGTGCATTTATTATTTTCTACTGAGGAGGGAAAATAACAAGCGAGCTTCATTTAATCGATATATGTTATCCTTTTCAGGAAACGTAACTTCAAAAGAATGTACAGCGAAGCACTAAAAAACAGATTTTTATATTTTTACAATGGCAATTTGTTCACTTTTTATTTTTCTACTATTGAACCACGCAAAAATTCTTAAGTCTTCGCTAGGTAATCAATCACTCGGAATTATTGCTACCCCTTGAAGACTGCGCTCCATTCGGTTAAGAACCAAAGTAGATAGCTGAGCAAAGACGAAATGTCTCCAAATCGCAAAATGTCACGAAATTCTTAAACATTTATTGGCACCCACGAAAGATAAAATAAAACGAGAAATGATTACAATATTTTCTCAAAATTAAGGCACTAGGTACCAGTACATCGGTACCTCTAGCCCCAAACACCAGGCTTCGCAACGCTGTGCCCGAAATACTGTAATTGCTGATAAAGGTATATTATGCTCAAACGGCCCATAAACGTATATGTAAGCTATTTACTATATTCATTGTGTGAACATATGAAAAATTATACTTCTTTTGGAAAAATTAATAAATAGATTACATATATAAGATACATAATATAATTTATTATTTCTTAGTAGATATATTTCGTTCAAGAAAAGGTTCAGGTTACAAATTTTAAATCATGACTTTTTTCTTAGGCGGATCGTCGGAGAATAACGAGAAGAATCATCATTAACCTATGAGAACAGGGCCTAAAAGCAAAAATTGCTTAACATTAGGCAATTGCACTAGATAACCAATACCTATGATAATAGTCCTAACGACTCAAAATGTGGTATCACTACTTATTACTCATACTACAAATACCCCACTCCTACCCAAGAATCGAAATCCAATTTAATGTCCCAGGTACCACTATTGCCCATAGGAGTCTGTTATGAGCCTTCATTAAGAAAAAAAACTTTTGGCAATTACTAACGATATTAATATTTATTCGCCGAATGACAAAAATAATACATCAAAGTGTACAAAGGTATTTCTATAAATAATGAAACAATGATAGATTGAGAAATTATAGCAGTCTGATGTACAAAATCTATAAAACGATGCATTGTGTTCAACTCCGATACCGAATTATAAGGTATTTAACAACGTCTTGACATTTCCCAGAGGTATGTCATCTCTATACTATCAATGTAATTGTTTCAAATGCCTTGTTTAGAGGTTAGACGGAAGAAGGGACTATAGTGTAGTCTAAATATCGCCCCAATAAAAGACAACAAATAAATAAAAATGTGAATGTACCACCTGTTCGTGTATTGGCCTTGGGTCCACCCGAAATAAGCTGCATTTAGATGAGCGAGTGATTTTTTTGCATTTGACATTTGGTTTGGTATGATAATTCTGGCCTTCATACCCGACATGGGTTCTATCAGTATTCTCTCGGTTATCTTCAGCTTTCCTGGAAGCGACTCCGCAGCGTCACACATCACTGACGCCTCTCGTGAACTCTTATTTGGTGTGCACGGTAGCGTGGAGCACGCTAGACAAACACGGCACCCTCACTTATTGATCTCCGACCTATCAGTTGCAAATACATATTCCTAATCAAGCAATGGTCGATTGAATTTCGCTAGTACGTTGAAGATTGAGTGAAAAATCATCGATTTGAAACCATCGTTCAAGGAAGTCTGTTTAAAATGGTTTCCACCAAGAGTATTTTGTTCTACTTATGGCTGTCCGTCCATTTCTCATTGAGGCAGACGGAAAAATGTCCAGCTTCAGTGGAATGGCAATATTTTTCCTAAACAATGATATAAAAGAAAAAGACACATATGAGCATCTTCATAGTTAAGATATACGATGGTAGGCTGAAATGTAATTCGCACATACTTGAAGACCACAATCGCAGATTACTTTCGGAAGCTTTCCTGGTGGCATGTGGACTTACATTCCCTCTCAACACGCATGCACAGGTTTGACGTCGTTAATTTCATCCATTGTCTTTTTAGAAACTTTGACAGAAAAGTTTGAGTATTGAGACGTGTTCCAGTGCTATGTCAACGCGAGTTAAACGGCGTGTTGTTATTGAATTTTTAACTGCTTAAAAAGTGACTCCTACATAGATTCATCGTCGTTTGAAGGCTGTTTATGGTGACGATGCTTTTGATAGGTCTGCTGTAAATCGATGGGTAGTAAAATTTTGTGGTTGCGAGCCTGAAAATGCCACAATTGTTGATGAAACACGCAGCGGACGCCCGATCACTGGATTTGATTCAAAATGATCTGAAAATCACTCAAAAGCCTATCGCAATCCATATTGAATAATCCAAGGAACGTGTCGACTTCATTATTGAACAATTGGGATACAGTAAAATCTGTGCAGGATGGGTACCACGCCGTCTCACGGACGAGAACAAACAAAACCCTCCTTATTCCCCCGATCTTGCGCCTTGCGATTTTTATTTTTTTTCCTCAACTCAAGGGTAATCATTACACCTCGGACGATGAGGTGAAGGCAGTTGTCAAGTCCTGGATTCGAGAAAAGCCGCGTATAGGCATAACACTAGACCACGTCTCCATACTTCCTCTTCTCAAAATACACTGGATGAATGTAACGACATCAAACCTGCACATGCGTGTTGAGAGGGAATGTTACTTCCACATACCACCAGGAATGTTTCTGAAGGTCATTTTGTTTGAGGTCTACAAGCATGTGTGCCTTATTTTGGAGCCTGGCCGTATTTTTATCAGCCAAACACACTTCAATGATGACGGAAAAGGAAGGACGGAGTATATATTCTCTCCATCAGCAGGTGTTGAACATTAGGATAGGATGCTTGCCAAGCAAAGAGACGAGGAAAAACAATTTTCATCGTGGAGACGGATCTTTTTCAGGGAAACAAATGGGACCTATATTCGTTGAATTGGTGAGTTTCGAAGGTCCAGGAATTGCGCGCTTAACTCTTACGTGTTAAGGCAATGCGAAGTGCTAAGTGGTCGGTTAATAATAGAATTCTTGGCGAGGTTGCAATCGCTTCCCTACACCGTGTTACTCATTTGGTCGCCTTGTCATGTCGCCTCCTCCATCCTCCGGAAATGCCTCCCGCCCCAACCCAATCTTCACCCTCTCTCGTATCTGTGGCGATAAATATAATTTACGGCCTTCCGGCGAGTTCTTTCCCTTACCAGGAATTCTGAGGGTTTGTGAGGCCGTAGGGGCGAGAGGAATTTCCCGCCGGGAGGTGGAATTAGGTGGAGGTGCAAAGGAATTAGCTCTCGCGGGAGTTATGAAACACGTTTGTCCTTTGCTTTGCTCAAAAGCTAAACAAACTTGCATTCTCGTTTAGTCAACGCTTAATAAATGAATAATGGATTCGTAATTCCACAAGAGACAGCTCATTTTGCCTTAATGGATGTCTGGAACCCTTAAAGTTCGTTCTCGGTATGAAGTACCTGCTGCTTCGGTTAGTTATCTACAGAAGACATTTTCAGATGAAATTTTCTCTTCCACGTGCAATTGCTTCGGACGGTAGCGTACGCATATTAAGAAAGTGCGCTTTAAAATACACAATTAGCAGTAAATATATAAGCTTACTCTCAAATGCTTTCTTAGTGTTTGCCATGAAAATATTACTAAAGAAAATGCTTTTTGAGTAATGTGAAAAAGGAGGTAAAACAATATTTGTTGCCTCTCGGCAAAGAAATTAGTTAAGCATTTCCCATCAAAAATCTTGTGAATTGAGTTTCCAAAATAGCTTCATCTCCGAGTTGAGAATAGCATTTTTATTTATGAAAAAATGTTCTGATATATAAATGAATAATAAGGATTACCTTATACAAACGATAAAATAGATATGATTGATCTAAAAAAGCTACCACATGGCGCCCCTGCTATCTTTGAATTAGCGGGAATTTATGTCGACAATCCCTTATAATATTTTAACATCGGATAGTAATTTGATAAATTATGAAAACAGATGAATCATTATTACTCGTATGATTAATATGCAATTATAATTACGATTACCAATCAAGGGATTATCAATGGATAATAAAAAATCAATTTGGAATATGACCCATTAAAATTGCTTGACTTGAGGTGATTCGCCTTTCAATTGAGATTTCTCCGTCACTTATTCTTTCTGCTCCGTTTGCAATTATTAATTCAAATGGGTTTCCTTTCAAGTAATTGATAGCATACTGATTCTAATTCCCTCTACCGCAATAGCAATCGGGCCTAAGGTTAGCCTTATAGGTCGAAGCTCATCCCTTTGGGACAAAGCCCTACGGCGATCGAAATTCACACATCAGGGTAGATTGTGGCTGTAGGTGACCAGAAGCGACACCCAGAATCGAATTCAGACCCTATGATCAGTCGCCCAGGGCTCCTACTCAATGAACTCGTATCTTGGAGGAGAGATTACGACCAACGATTATGAAGCGGACTTTAATATTATAATTTTCTTTTTTGAATTCTTAAACAGATTTTACGTCATTATAAAAATATCACGGGCGTCATTACACTCAAATATTCCACTGATAGCGAGATATCCCCAAATTTCTACCTATATTTTCCCAATGCCTTCAAATAAAACACCTCATTCATCCCCTTTTTTTCCCGCGCGTCACCCCAAGGGTCCTCTCGTGAGAGATTCACTCTCATTTGGAAATTCCGAGACCCTCTTTCTCGGTCTTCGGTTTCCATTCCTCCCCCCGTGCCGCCCCCTCGACACCTCCTCGCCGACACCTCGAGGCGTCCTCGCGCCCCTCGAGTGATCACCGCACCGCGGAGGGGACGCGGCGAATGCGGCCGCGAATTGAAGAGACCGTGGATGACGACTCGAAACGATTTCCGCGTGTGGGGCTGAAAAGGACAAAAATGAAAGGCGAGGCGAGGAATCCTCCTCAAAGGGACGAGGAATCATCTCTTATGGGAAAGGGGGCGATTAAGGCACCTCTCGCAACCCTTTCCTCTGCTCTCTCCTCCTTTGCACCCCCGCGCTCGGATTCTGGGTCATCTCGGAACCGAGGTTTCCCCCGTTCCATCCCCTACCCCCCCATCCAATCCCCTCTCCGTCGCGCTAACTTCGAGAGCGCTCTCCCTAGAATGATGCAGGGACGACGTCAGACAAATAGGACAGGGGGGCTTGATCCATTGTGATAGTGTCGCAATTCTCGTTGGAATCGAACAATAAATAACAAGTTGAAGGCTCAGTTAAGATATCGATATTTCTGCCACGAAGTGAGATAACATAAACGTATGAAGAAAAATCGCAACGGTCGAAGAGCTTTCACAAAAAGCAGGGAATGAATGAAAATAACCTTGTGAAAAGATGTGAGAAAAAACATTAGCATAAACTTGGATTTCGATTTGACCTTTGCACGGCTTGAAAACTTTTACATTAAGGCATGTATTATTAATTCGGTAATCTACCAGTTAAGGTAGGTTTTTGGATGGACACAACTACCAAATAAATATTTTGTGACTCCTAACAAAACATAATCCAGCAACCTACTCTACATCAAGTCCCTCGTCATCTCTGTGCACTTCCATCTTCTCTTCATCCGTTCAAAATCCCTATCCTGTTCCTGCCCTCTCCTTGTTTGCATTATATTCTCCCCTGTATTAGTCTTCAACATGCTACTGCCGATCAATACTCCCTTCATCTATTTTTCCTGCCTCCATAGGATTTCTCCCAACAAAACCCTGCCCTCGCCCACGATAACAAGTACTTCCTAATTTGTTTTCCTTTCAGTCCATTTCACCCTCTCCATTCTTCTCCACACCCACAATTCAAAAGCCTCCAATCTACGTCTATCCTCCTGCTTTAATGACCACGTTTCCGCACCGTACATAGCTACGCTCCATATCAAAGTTTTGACGAGTATTTTCTTAAAATCCTTACTCAATGTTCCTGTCATCAACTCCCTCCTCCTTGTGAAACCCTCTTTGCCTAGAGCAATTCTTCTCCTTACGTCCCTACTACTTTGACCGTGTTGGTCCAAAACACTACCGAGATACGTAAACTGTTCTACCTGCTCTAGATTTTGCCTTCCTATTTTATTGCATAGCTTGGCATATATTTATTTCTGGAAAATCGCATAACCTTAGTTTTATTTATATTGATTCTCATCCCGTAATTGAGGCTTGAGAATAAGCAAAGATAGGTTGGAGATTTTTGACATGTGGGTGCAGGGAGCATCGGAGAATGCAATTCAAGGCCAACACACGAGTAAGTGCTGGGAATGATGAGGGGAGGTGAGAAAGTTGTTGGTAGAAATACAAATGAGACTGAAACGTGGAAACAGCGCAGCGCAATTCAATTGATGGTGGTTGGACAGAAACTTTGGTAGAGGGGAGAAATTAGTCCAGCGGGATATGGGGTGGAAAGAAGTAGCCATATCAGATGAAATGTATAAGAAGTAGAAATAATAATTGATTGAGTTACAATTAATTACTGGTTTCTTGTTGAGTCGTGGAAAATGTCTCCCAGAAGTGAAGCTATACTTAGCTTGTGTGCTCATATATAGGCTACCTTACATTTACGGCTTCAATCATTATAAACATTAAAGATCTAATTGAAGTGGGCATAGTAAAAATGGTTCCAGGAAATATAAGTATGCTCTTGCAAGGCATACAAGTTCATCGCAGGCACGCGAGTATGGAATACTTGTGTCTCTCTGATCGTGATACACATCTCGACTTCTCATCCATTTTCAGTACCATTGGGTACTAAGGAGTGTCGCGGTAGTCCAGGGGGTAGAGCGTCCGAACTACTGACCGGAGGATCCCGAGTTCGATTCCCGGGCGAGGCCCTTTGGGCACCTGCAACTCCACCCGAGCTATGTGATTTTTTGGGTAACAGATCTTCCTGGGAAACCATAAACGGCACAGGGAAAGGAACTGGCCCCCCTACCCTGATGTGTGAATTTCACACGCCGTCGGGCTTAGTACTGGGTGAACTATACCATCACCTACCAAACCGACCTTCGGGTTGATTACTATTTTAAATGTTTTTTTATGGGTACTAAGGTTCCCACATAGAAATCTTGGGAATAAAAATTGAGGTGGTTTCCCGTTGCCTCCCTCAATAGTTTATATAATAAATGTGAAACTCCAATAGCCGTAAACAGTTTACCTTTCTAAACAAAGTAAAATTGAAATTAATTGGCTAGCGCCACAAGTCAAGATGGGGTAAAAAAGGATAATGAGGTAGGTAAAAGGGGTAAAAGGTAAAAAGGAGAGGATAAGAAAGGTGAATACGAATACGCGTATTTCGGCCACAAAGTAGCCCTCTTCAGCGTACTGAAGGGTAATCGTCACTACAACACAAGTCGAATAAATGAAGAGGGCTACTTTGTGGCCGAAATACGCGTATTCGTATTCACCTTTCTTATCCTCTCCTTTTTACCTTTTACCCCTTTTACCTACCTCATTATCCTTTTTTACCCCATCTTGACTTGTGACGCTAGCCAATTAATTTCAATTTTACTTTGTTTAGAAAGGTAAACTGTTTACGGCATCGGAGTTTCACATTTATTATGTATTACTAGCCGTAAGAGCTCATTCCTATCAATATCCCTCAATAGTGTTTTAAAAGCGACCCTATAACTTAATGGCTGCCCCATTGGGGTCAGACGCCTTCGCAGGCGACTCACCGAGGAGCGAACGCTGCGCGGACTTCCTTTCGTTTGGTTCCTATCCTACCTATCTGATATCCCACAAGGAAGAATATCTTTCCTGCCAAAAGTTTAGTTTCACGTAGCATGAGGTTAAGGGAAATTTTTGCCATTTTAGTTACGGCTAATAGAAGTAAGTAGAGCCAGAGTCCATTATAAGCCAATTCTAAACCGGCAGGATACCGATATTGAGATACTTGGATTCTTAACTTTTTTTCTTTAGTACTCCGAAATGTTTTGTGCATTAGAAATTAATAGTATGCAGAAGTGGAAAAACAATGCCCTAGATTTGGGAAAATATTCTGTCATCGTGACGTCACGAATGGGAGGGGTAGAATCACATGATAAATGGGAAAAGGGAGAGAGAAAATGTTCCCAAAATTGATGTAACGTTAACTGTGAGCTGAGCCCCATCCATCCCGGCTATTCACGCGGCTGTCTTCTTCTTCCTCCTTTCACGTCAAACCTCTTGACCGTGACCTTTGGCATTGGGAAGGGGAGATGGGCAAACGAGCTGAAAGGGTTCAGTCGAAAGAAAATTGATGTTCGAGCCGTGATCGTGCTTGACCCGATCCGCTGCTTCACATAGAAATCGTGCCTAGGTGACGCAGTGGATTGATGGAAAGAAACACTAATTCACTTCTCCCGCCTAGACTGTTATCTACGTATGTCGGATAATTATCTGACGTTAGAAGTAAAAGTGAGAACCTATAATGAACAGTGTTACTCTGAGCTTGAAAGGAACGGGTTATTTGAACTCATAGAATTTTATTCGGGTCTAAATTAGTCTGGTGCGTATGAATCCCCTGCCACACACCATAGAGGTGCCTTGCAGGATACTAAAAAAATACTAAAATACAAATACTCCAGATATATTTTAATAATGATAATAACATCCAGAATTGATATTGAAAAAGCGTTCGCCTACCCTACAAAATATACTTGTTTAAGCATTCACACCTGTCCAGTTGTAATTTCCATACATTCCGACATTACTGAGGAAAATGAATGTTGAAGGTATTACGTGACTCATGACCACTGTGAAATTATATGGGCATAAGAAATCAAAACGGTTTTATTTTTCCGGTGCTCTTCCGAATACTTAAAAGTCGTTTTAGTTTTTTTTAGGTTGTCTCACGAGGAAAATTACGAAAGACAATTGGGAATCGGGGTTACTGTTAGAATCAAATATCGATTAAGTACCAAGCTGTACGATCTCAGTTTTTGGTAGAAATCTATGATAAATTATTATTAATTACATGATATAATTATTAATCATATGAAATAATCGATAAAACAGGACGATGCCAAATTGAGAATGCAAGCTTGTTCAAATAGTAAAAATGGTCAAGGTATCGGTGGAGATATTTATAATTTCATCTAGGAAACACGCAGACATAGGTTTGTTAGATTGTCTCTCACCCTGTACTTAGCATAATATGAAGTGCAATCAGGTTTAGAAAGGTCTTTACCATGTTCCGCTCGCGTGATTTTGTCCTCTTATTTCTGAGAACCAGATTAGCCTATCTTAAGATAAACAGCATCCTTTTAACAGTGAGTATACAGTTTCCTCTGTAGAATACTTAACAAAAAAAATTCGGAGGGGAGTCTAATGCTATTCGCTGGAATGATATGCCTTATCATTCTCCTGGAAATGGCCCCATGTGCAGTCCTGGAAATAAATTTGAAAAACATATTCCGAAATTTTATTATGTTCTTCAATCTATATTCGGATGCGGGAACGTCCGAAGTATGTGACGAAATAGGCAGATATTTTTGAGTAATCAATCCCCCTGCCACTTCAGAGAACATTTGTTTGTACAATTATATGTACTATGACAGTTTAAACATGTAGCGAATATTTTTGAGCAATTATTTCACCCCCGAATCAACATGCATTGCTTTTCTTTTAAATTTACTCCTCTGAACCTACAAGCTTTTACACAATAGGGACATAACAAGCAATTATTCTAATTTATTCTAGCTACCCAGGTAAAGAACACACCTGAGGGATCGGGCAACTATCGATCCAAGTTATTTCGCCACCACCTTCCAAGAGTGTTGCACATGAAGTAACTTGAAAGAAGTGTGTATGGTCAGTCCAAGAAAAGGTGGAGAAAAGGACTCCAAATGATAATACTATATATCTTAGAAGCGTAATATCGGCGTCTAGTGCATTCATAGGTGCAGCAATATAGAAATAAATAGACAAATGGAGGTGAGATATACATGAAACAAAAAAGATGAAGGAGAAACACGAAGTTAATTGGAGAGAACAAACAAAGCAGACATTGAAGTTTTTCCCCTCGGAACTCGTTGAAATGACAGCACTTCCTGAGGATAATGTGGAGAGCTTCGTCAAATAAATCCAGGGATTTCTTAATTTAAAAGAAGATTGAGATGTCAGCACGTCATTGGATAACCGAATCCCTTTCCTCCCATGGCGTGTTCTTCTCCACTTCCTTATTGTACGTCACATTTCCCCAAAATGTGCCCACTTCCTCCCCCGATTTCTCTGGCTCTCCCTCATTGACGCGAAATGAAATATCTCATAAGAGTAATTTTGAAGTGTGTCAAGACGCCTAATCGCGAAAATCACTTGCAAAATTAGGTCGGTAGATATTCGCCTTTACATTCTACATCCGTTGAATAAAGAGAAACGACATGTAAAATGGCTCGGCATTGATTTAAATACGGATTGTAAGGAAGTCGGGAATTAAATACGGCTGAAGTATACGTCTTAGTGTCATCCTCTTGTTGACAGAGAGGAAGTTCAATTCAAGGAATGAAATTGCGAAGAGAAAAAATGCTGAACACGATTATCATTATCGAATTAATAAATGTCTGCAAATTCTTTCCATAAAGAATGAACAAATAAAATATTTGATAGCGTGCGTTAGAGAGTTTTCTGAATGGTATTTATTCAGCATTCATTTCACATCTTTGCCAAACAAAGCAGTCATAAATATTCTCTAAATGTACACTATGATAAAAACCTTTTATTTATCCTTCTTGACACATGCAAAATATACAGAATATTTATTTCAAATATCGCGACGGCATTTATTTGTGTTGACTGGATATTTACGACAGCAATTTTTTCACAAATAATGAGCTAACCATAACTTTTTTTTGAAATTTTGTCGAAAAAAGTGCTTTTTGAAAATTTTTGAAGAAATGTTGTCACTCTTTGTAGAGAAGAGATTCTTTACACCATTTGTTACATACTACTGCGCAAGGGCGGCTAGGCGTTAGTGAGTGAATCCTTAAATTGTAGAATTTAGTAAGAACAGGCATTATTAGCGGCAAAAATTTAAAAACAATTGCATCAAAATATAATATTAAGTTTGTCTTACGCGTAAATATTTATACTCACGAAAATATATAAAAAATTGCGTTATTGTATTTTTTTGTTTTTTTTACCCAAAATTATTGGTCTCATTAGTCCTACAGCGAAGTCTGAGAAATACTGCGTCAAAAATAAGGACTTATTTCTATTTTATGTGACTTTCTCACATTCCAATATTGTTAGTGGAAGAGTTCGGATATAGAGGAAAAGAAATTAAAAGTAATGATTTTGTTCAAATGAGAAAATAAGATAAAAAGGAAAATAATGATACCATTGAGTATTAATAAGTCTTTCAAACTCATTAGGATGTGTTAGCAAGGAGAAGAAAAAACTAATTTGATACTTAATACACAAAAGTTTACAACAGACTGCGACACAAGGGAGTCCCTACAAAATAATTAAATATAGAGTTCAAACAAGCTTTGATTTATGATTATTTTTTTTTCACTATTTGAACATAAATATAAAACTATTGATAGAAAAATAGAGAAAGCTGGCGGAAGTCACTCCGAAGAAATTAGAAATTTGATGCGAAATAGGATTGCTTGGAAGTTTGCTAAAAACCTAGATCAACATAGCGTCACAAGGTAGAAATGACATTTAATAGTTGTAAATAACTCAAGATATTTTAGATATTTTTTTAGATATGAGATATTTTAATACCCGGCAAGCCACCAATAGGGTGGGTGGCAGGGGGTAAATACACACCAGACTAATTTTCATCCGAATATGACCTCCATGATCTCTCCTACCGTAGTACGATGGGGGTAATAATACCGTTTTAATCGTACCAGTGTCTACTATATCACTTTGACTCATTCGCCAAAATATTTTTATGCCCAGGTGATCATCGTGTGTGCATATTGACAGTATTCACCATATTCACCGCAACCTGCGTGTATGCATATTCACCGTAATTGCCAATTTATATTGAAAACGGGCGGTGAAATAATACTTTTCGGTGGAAATATTTGAGAAAGTATTTCAAACCAACAAAATACCAGTCCTTGGGTTAAATTCCTATGAAGATAATGCAAAACTATGAGACCAGCCAAGGCATCACGAGTCCGATGTGCACAGATTCACCTGAAATCATTAAGAGGGTGAATTGGCACGGAAGTGTCCCAAAGCGGGGTGAAACTGGAGGAAAACGGCGGATTACGCTGAAATCTTCAGCGCAGCTGGAGGAAGTTAAGAAAGGTCATTTCAAGTGGGAGCGAAACATTTTCTCCCTGTTGAATCCAAGGGAGGGATAGAAAGAGAGAGAGAGATTATTCAGAACTTTTAATACGATTTTTTAATTCCTCGCAACCGCCTTACTTTTTGGGCCTTCGCGTTTAGAGTGGAAATTTCGCAAACTATAGCCGACGAGGAAAGCGGGACAAAGGTGACCCTCGGGAGCGAACCGACCCCTTGCAAAAACCCCTTGGAATGTGGCACAGTCTGCGGGTAGGTACGTGTTGAAACGATTGTATGCATTATTTTATTTTCATCAATTTTTCTCCGACTCTTTCATTCCCGTGCGCCTAATCCGCCAAACTTGCACCCTTCTCCCCCTTAGCCACCCCTAAGCCCTCTGATTCCGCGGACAAAGAGATGATTCTGGGAAAAGTGTTGAGGGAGGCTGGAGAGAGGGGTTGGGGTGGATGAGGAAGAGTTAATGACCCTCTCGAGGCTTTGGTTTGGAAAATGGGGAGACTGGATGGGGATGGTATTTGCGTCATCACCTTAGGGGAGAAAAACATCTGCCTCCTTCGTTTTGAGCAAGACTATACCCTGTCTCGTCTTAAGCCCAACAGCTCATTTACCTGAAAATAGTCGCAGCAACGGTTCGGCCAATATTATGGGTCTCGCGAACTGACAGGAATGGGGAGCGACGAATTGATGAAATCGCGGACAATTAAGCATCAATATCATCAAATTGACAACGCATATCAACCAAAACACTTCCTACGGCGATCAAAGTTTTTTAAATACATTTGTACGCGGCGGTTTTTTTTTAACCTATCCTGATACAAAAAACTTGCCTCATTATTTGTTAGCTACGAAATTAAATATTTTAGTAATTTTTAGTTCATTACAAGCGAATGTTTGGGTGCTTGGCAGGGGGTGAAGAAACACTAGACTAATTTTGATTTGAATATTTTTCCCCTACCTCGGGCGTACAACTTTACACTGATCCCTTATCGTTGGTGTAAAACTGACACCTTCAATCTATTCATCTACCCTTAATCTCCCTCTGAATTCAATGACATGAGCTCGCCTACCCTAGTAACGCAACTTAATTGGATGTTACGGATAAGACTATACTAAATGTAAGATATTTGAAAAATTCACATTTCAAGCACTGAATGTTTGATTTTAGCTTATTTTCTTGTCGTGATATTAAACGAGTGCTAAAAACCCAAAGGATGACTATCTCAGAAAAATACAGCTCTATAACGCTGACTTCCATCGTGAAAAACTTCTTCCCATCATCCTTTCCCATTTTTTTCCCTAATGAGTCTAAATTGCAAATGTGTAAGAATATTGCAAAATTCTCTTTGAATAACTAGTGGTTTTTCTGAACATTATCCGCGTATTTTTCCCAACAGTGCGATTATTACGGCTGCTAATAATGTCTTTAGTCATTTCTTATAATTTTTTTTCCGCGAAA
This sequence comes from Hetaerina americana, assembly GCF_022747635.1. Taxonomy (NCBI): domain Eukaryota; kingdom Metazoa; phylum Arthropoda; class Insecta; order Odonata; family Calopterygidae; genus Hetaerina; species Hetaerina americana. The sequence goes on along the minus strand of NW_027287205.1, from coordinate 82,700,692 downwards.
AGAGATTTTACATTGCGCAAAGTATTAAGGAAATATTTTTATCATCCGTCGATAAAATTGAATGTTTTCCGTTTAATATCATGTATCATGCACATGATGTAAAAAAGACGATAAGCAAGTTTTAATTCAAATTTATTTTTGCTTTACATGGAATCAAGTAACAGACCGGTTACTAATGATAGCCTTCGGATTAAGGTATGATTTTTACGGACATCAGACTGAATACTGCTACCATTCTAAGCCTCGCCGTATCATTAACACGATGCGCTCCAGTACGTTATTTTTGAACTCCGCATAGACTTTACCTTCCTTCATTCCGTCCAACCTGTTCAAAATTTTCCTAGGCCTCTCTCTCTTCCTAGCTTTTCCCACTCACCTCATTCTTTGCTTAGACTTTTCCTATTTTATTATTCCCTTTCTTCACTGTAATTTACTTTGAGTGTATATGTGTGTATATTTAGGTGTATCCTTAATTTATATGTGTATGTATATATGGATGTATATAAATATTTATATATTCCTTTTCTTTTCGATGTGCAAATCAGTGCATAATGAATTTGTATCTGTCTATATGCACGTATTTACGTGTAAGTATGCATATAATTATAAATTTTATGCCTAATATTGTATGTATAAGACGATGGGTTAAATAGAAGAAGGGACCATTTGGTCTCAGTTTGGCCCAAATAAAGACCTCTATCTATCTCTCTTTCTATTTCCCAACATCCTCCGATTAGTTAAAGACATATTGAGATATAGTTGACGCTTAAAGAGACAAAAGCAATTAAGGGCTGTGGTTATTTGATTTGCATTACTTCGATTTCGGCAAATCATTTCTTCCACATGCTATTCTCACTCAACTTGATGGACTCCCGATTAAAATAAGAATTTTGGCACTGCGGCGAATAATTTCCCCCAAGGGGAGAGAAAGAATAAAACCCCCTCTTTCCCTCTCGGCACCCCCTCACTCACAATCAGCGAGGGCTTCCCGCTCGAAATACGATTCAGAGATGGTGGGGTTGCGCGCCACCTCCCACTCCTCCCGATCCCGATCTCCTCGCTGGTGTTAATGAAGGATGGAGCAAGGAGATCCCTCCGCTGTCGTGGTTGGAGAGAGCCCCTCACGGCCCTGATTACGTAGACGCCGCCAGGGAATGTCCACTCCGACACGCCACCCTCCCACACGCTTCCCCCCCCCCCAATACACACACTCAGCCACACAGCAACCTCACCCACTGACAGAACCAAGCTTGATACGTAATAAAAATAATGCAATATTTTTCTCTCTGTGGATTCCTTTGCAGTGCGACTATTATAAGACTTATGTCTAGGATAAAAATCATGCTTTTGAATTATTTTATCCACTACAGTACTCTTATTTTGATAATTTGCTAGAAGATACTTCCATATATAAATAAATCAAAAATGTGTTACCATCGAAATAAATCGTTTGCAAAAGGTTTATTATGATGACTCTTCTTTTCGAGTCTAAGTGAAGCGCAACTTCATAATTTCACCCACGGCGTCTTTTGCCTATGGCATATATTTTGATCTTAATAACAACGTTCAGTGAAGAACCTGTTGCTAGAGTCAACCTGGTGTTGGTTCCGCATTTACTTCTTGGGATTCTATTTCGTGAGAGCTGTTAGGAATATTTTTCTATTGGAAATGGTGTACTTCCGAAGGCATAAAATAGTTTTTATTACGATTCATTCACTTAAAAATTTCAAATCATTCATTCAAATTTAAAATGTTACGATGTTTCCAACCAAAGGGATTACTTTTATCATATTTTTATTGTACTCGCCAATGGGGATTTAATGGTAATTAATTAAAATAAATTTTATAATTCAATAGCTACACTTTGTTGGGTAGGTATTTAACCTTCCCCATACTGCCAGATCACATTTTGTTTCTTTAAGTGCGCGTTAAAATATTGATAATACCTATAACAAAGAAGACAGTCACTTCGGATGTTGGGCCTATGCTTGTAGCACCCACATTTAATCACAATGATTAACTAAAGTTACCTACAATTAACGTATCTAGCTTATGATGGTAATATATATATATATATATATATATATATATATATATATATATATATTTATATATACATATATATGTATACATATGGCCTGTTTGTCAGAAAATAGAAACACGAGACACAAAGTAATGCTGTTTTTCTGAAGACGGTGTCAGTAGAAAGCATTGTTCACCCTTATAACACGTGTGGGAAATTATGATGAAGATTCATAAATTAGTGGTGATCGTGAAATTATGGACCTTTATGTGGACTTTTGGCTAAATAAGATATAAACTGTATTCGCCAATTTTTAGATTTTATCAAATATTTTGAATGAACAGCAAAAAATATCGTCCCAAGGGCACTTAGAATCTGGAATGAGGTATATCTGTTAGATTTTTAACCTTACCTAAAAGCTCAATTTAATAATCAACCTTTCAATTTTATTTACTTCAGGAATAAGTACTTTTGAATGTCAATGGACTTTATGAGGGTTGTTCTCAATTGCGTATTTGGAACGAAATAAATAAAATAAATATTTAGTGCCCATAGTGAATATCATTAGACTCAATAATATGGTTTTTCAATAATTTCTATTCGTTAAGATATATAGTATTTATATAATTTTATAGCAAGATATGAGCTCAAAAAATAGATTAATACATTTGATGGAACAAAATTTTAGAAAAAGTTACACTAGAGTGAAATTCAGAAGTACCAAAGCCGTTTTCAAATAACTTAAATTTTTTAACCTACATGCACTCGAATATACGGTACTATATCGAGGGATTTGAATTCAAGAACTTACTCTCTTTTAAAACTAATAAACAATAAAATTATAATTGATAGGAGCATAGTAATAAAGTAAATGATTTAACGAGTACTTTTAAAATGCTTATTTACTCTAGGTTATGCACTGATTATGGTAAAGATCTTCAAACTTCCTGGAGAATGACGTCCTTGCCACAGATGAAGATAACTCTTATGGCGACAAATAAGAAGAAGCCTTTAAAATTGCTTGCAAAAATGAATGAAGAACCTGGTGCACCCGTGAAATTCTGATGTTTCATTATACGACGAAACTCAGCTGCTGCACACGACGACGAAAATAGAAAATACTCGACCTACAAAATTCACCATCATCAAGCATGACCATTTGTCACACGCAAAACATGATTGCTTTCATTTCGGCCATAACTGAACCCATTAGTTCCGAGGAAAAAAAACAAATATTACTACCATACCTTCAACATTAAATAGTTCTAAGAAAATTCCGCAGAGCAAGAATATTGACAGGACATTTAATTGAAGAGAGGCCAGGAAATGTTTAAATTTTAACCCTTCCTTCTAATGATCTCTTTAAGAGACGTATAGTAGCGTGGGTAGACACAAGATCAAAGTGAAACAAACTAATGAAATCTCACCTTGCTACAAAACCTAGAGGTGGCTTGCATGGTGGATTCCATGCATGATTGAGGAGTGGTACGAGATGATTTGTGAATGGCATGAATTTATGCCGTCAATTAATACGTAGCTTCCCGCGAATCAATGGCCCTACACTAATTCTCTCTCGTACATAGTTCTTCCAAATATGCACTGGCATACTAGTGCATGAAGAATGATATTGTCATAACCGTCAGGACGTATTTTTTTATCTCCCACTGGTCCAATCAGCGTATTGATGATTGCTACTGTTTCTTCACAATATAGCTTATGGAAAAATAGGTAACAAAACATGAACAAGGCTAATGTAATGGAAACTAATAAGGTGATTTACAATAATCATTACAATAACATTCCGTCATGTAACATACGTGCTTTATTATCTGATACCGAATTATTCTTAAAATAGATTAAATCGATTCTTTCAGGGTGCGTTCCAAAAGTCATGCAATTACATTTCCCGCGCCGCTGCTATTGGTTGGAGTGAGATCAAATATCTTGGAGTGGGTGGGACGAATAATAAGCTTTGCCGCGAAATCAGTCTCAGTGCTCTCCCAGCTGTGGAAGCGGCAGGACGGCAGTTATTGTAAACCTCTGCGCGCCGACAGTGTCACACAAAAAATGGAATCGACGATCGAGCAACGTTATGCGATTGCTATGTTTTGTGCTAAACTGAAAAAATCTCTTGAGGAAACTAAAAAAATGATTCGTGGGGCTTACGAGGACTCTGCTCTGTGCGACTCACAATTTTCGAGGTGGTTAAAAACCTTTGAGGAGGGCTGGGAAGAGGTTCACGACGAACGACGAACTTTGGGCGACCGTCAACCAGCAGTCAACGACAACAATGTGGCTCGTGTTCGACAATTGTTGGAATCTGACTGTCAATTGAGTATCAAGAGTGTTGCCAATAAACTGAACTTATCGTCTACTGTTGTGTTTCGCATTCTTACAGAAGATTTAGCGATGAGGAAAGTGTGCGCCAAACTCGTGACGAAGGTGTTTGCCACAACGCGCTACGAGTCCGCGAGTTCCAGGCCAAAGGTAATAAGGTGCCAACGCTACCTCACCCCCCTATAGTCCTGATGTCACCCCAGCACACTTCTTTTTTCCCTCGGATTAAGACAGCCCTGAAAGGAACCCGTTTATCGTCCATAGAAGAGATCCAATCAGCCGCGAAGAAGACTTTGCGAGAGGTCTCCGAAGACGCCTTCCAGGGCGCGTACCGATCATGACAGAGTCGCTGGAGAAAATGTGTAGAGGCATAAGGACAGTACTTTGAATAGGGTAGGATGGAGGGATTATGAAGGGAGACGCGTGACGGCATCTGGGTTGAAGTGAAGAATTTCCAATTTAAGAGAATCAAAGCCGAGATGACAAGATCAAGAGAAGAAGAAAAATGGGGAAGGTAATGAACGCGTGTCTCCGTGAGAAGGAATTATGATCATCTTAATCTCATACATTTTACACTGAAACTCACCCAAGGATAATTGTGGAAAAGGGTACGAGAATGAAAGTTGCGACCATTCATTTGTGGAACCCCCAAGTACTGAAAATATTGGAAAGAAAGTTAGGTTTTTTTAAAATTAATTAATTCCAAAGTGAAGTCAAATTCGATGCGAAATTGCACAGAGTGTACCTTTCGTATACTAAATTTGCAATTAGGAATGTTCGGTCACCAAGCAGTAAGTGATTAATGACATTCGGGAAATTCAGTTAGTTGTACGTTACGTCTCCTTCTGTAGAGATCTCAAATTGTTTCACGGAACAAATATTTCCGCAAATCGATAATTTCAGATAATTCCCCTTCACTTAACTTCACGTTGCGAGCTCTAACACCAATGTAATTTGGCGCTAAAATTATCCCCTTCTCTCTGGCACTGATAGATTTGAATGATTTGCCTAAAATTAGTCGTGCATGTAATATTCCGCTGTCTCTCAACCCAAGGGTATCCAGATGTGAGTCTTTCTGTTCGCTCACAGCGATTCTTTGCGAAATAGAGAGCTCCCCCCCCCCCCAACATCGTTATTCATTCCCTCATTAAATCCAGCTCACCGTCTCAAACGTCCGACCCGAGATCTAACCAAGGTGAGTTCCAACCAACGCGATACATTATTTCTCCTCGACATTTCCATTCAAGTATTCCCTACTATTCGCCTGATAAACCTTAGTTTCATCAATGCAGCTCCGCAGAAGCGATGTCCCGAACGTGATTTACCCATGCCGGAGTCGGTGATGGCGCGACTCCCGGATAGAGGAGTGTTGGGGGGCAAGAGGAGAAATTCATAAATGATGGGAAGAGAGTGGTGGCGTGGAGTCTGAGGAACCCTTTCCTGAGACGCCTCCCCGCTTATTTTTCACCAGACGCGAGGCGCCGTCAAGAGGAAGCGAACCGCTCTGTATCCCCGATGTCTGTGTTTACGCCCGGAACTTTACATTTATTACTCTCGAGAAACATTACGACCCTTTTTTTGCGAAGGAAACGTGACCGGAGAAAGAAGGGATGTCTTTTCATGGATCGTGTGATTTTAGGGGCGGGACTGTTTGCTATTTTTTTGGAGGAACTACGACGCCTTCCCTCTCGGTTCCTTTCACGCCCGAAGACATACATATTTCTTTCCCTCCGACGCCCCCATAAGGCTCAAACGGAAATGCGCGTTTTTAAACGGAGGACCGCGTCCGGCTCCCCTCTGTATTCTTTACCACTCCCCCCGAATTAAAAATAATAAATTTCCGGGTGAGTGAATCCCTGTGAGGAAGCAGTAAGACTTTTGGGATGCCTTCCGAACCACAAGAGTTTGGCTGATTGCTTCTGCGTCTTGAGGAAACTGTTTGCATATTTTTAATGATCAAAGGGACCGTTTCAGAGATCTTAAACTGCGGATATAGTTTCTTCTTCAACCACATTTTGAACGTTTTCAGAAGTTTAAATGGGACGTTTAAGCAAGAACCGAGAAGCTCTTTGAAAATTGCAATTCGAAAGTTTTGTTTGAAGAAAACCCAAATGAATAGTTAAATGATAATGACTGATTCTCAAAATACATATGCCTTTGAAAATTTACATACCAGAAGGTATTGCTACAAATTGAGTAGCTTCAGCCGTGATGTGGTGGAAATAGAACCTAATGAATAACTGAACGAAGCACTTTTCCACTGGATAAAATTTATTTTACGACCGGGTTTCGATGTATTACAACATCATCAGGTCTTTGATGATGTAATGCATCGAAACCCGCTCGTAAAATAAGTTTCCTCTAATGGAAAAGTGTTATTATCAGTAATTCAGAAGGCATGCTGTTTATTCCGGATACAGCCAAAATCGCATAGGCTGTTAACACATACCGTTCTTGAGCGGAATAATTAGAAGCGGGAGGCAAATTTAATCGAATTTACCATTCAAATGCTAAACCAAAAACCGTAATTCCAGAGGGATAACTGCAGCTCATGCGGGGAACGGACGCATTGCCCAGAAAAAATTATCTATTTTGAAGTATATGGTTTACCCGGTTTTAAGCCAGTACCAAAATAAAAATTTAAAATTTCCATAACACTTATTTTCAACACATTAATGAAATACTCTACTGAGATCCTTATTGTATCCCTCGATATTTATTAAATTGAGGGTGAAATACATTGAAACGAAGATTAATAAGTACTGTATTTTTTTCATTGAACTTTTCGCAATATCGTTCGCTAAAAAAAGATGGAAAAGAATTTTTAAAGCCTTGCTTATACATATATTATGGTTTGTCCCCCCGAAAACGCATTTTGGTGGAGTGGAATTGCTGAAAACTACTTTAAAGCATTGTCCGTGCAAAGAAATTAATACAGCAATTTGGAACATTTCGGATAACTTATCTAAAACACGTTTATAAATAGAACAAGGGAAGTGGAGTACCGTAAGGCACATTTTGCATAAACACAAAAAAATATATGCATGCATGCATACAAACATGAACAAACACATATTGAGTGGACTGGGAAATCAAATCGACCGTGTCGTCTTCCATAAAACATTTATCTGCTGAGCACGTGAGAAATTGGGTCATGAAAATACGCAGAGCACCAAAGAGTGCTTGCTTTGTATGCCATGCTATTAAATAACACCACGATTGCGAAAACAGCCTTCATGAATATCCCGGGGCGGATGCAACATCTAGTATTTATTTTTGCGGAGATGAGCGGGCAATTGATAGGAAGTTTAAAGTTTCACTGCCGACGTAAGAGTCAAGTTAGTTCAATGATTTCTGATACGCGAATATCCAGGGCATCTGGTGTAATCATCAGGAGCTAATTTTGATACTTACTTTGCTCTAGCCTAACTGCTTATCTTTATTCTGAAATTCGCTTCAACTCTTCAATATCTTGAAAAGTTTCAGGCACCAATGGTGGCATTTGTTAACAAATTTCTCGTCTATTATTAATTTCGACCAACTGGCATCCCAGTAAGTGTGTCCATTCTACATAGTGGTAGGCTTGGGAGACTTGCTTAACGAGGGATAGAAATATTTAGAAATTCGGAATATTTAGAAATCTTTACGGAGGGGCTTCTGCAACAGTTTACACCTCATATCCTAATGAAATTGGTTGAACCTATGACTATTATAATGTAAAGATGTCTTGCATATTCCTGCTCTTAGTGCATTTTACGATTTTGAAAAAATAATACACTAAGATTTTTTATATTTTAAAGTATTATTTAAGACTTAAAAATTAACACTAAGGAAAATTTTAATTCAACCTTAAAAAATATGTAAAGAGTGATTTAAACCCCAATAAAATCCATGAAAATGTATTTTGTATCAAATTATTTGCACACATTTTATTGATAATATTCGACTATTGAATTTTTTAATGAGAAAATAGAAAATGCATCGCATGAATATGTAATCAGTTTTATGATTGAGGTTTTTTTAGGCGTGGCAAAACTTTCTTTTATCATAATCCTGCGCGAATTTTGTTCATGGAAATGATAGTCCATCAGGATCCTTTGATTTCATTTTTATTGATTTATTCGTGAGACGATTTGATCTCTCGATATCCATAACAGGTACGAAATGTAACCTAATGAGCACTCAATACTCGTTTAGCTAAGAATCCGTGACTTACATTCAGAGGACCATTGTAAAATGAATTTTTAAAAGATCGGGTAAAAATATTATCTGGGTGACTGGAATGAAAGAGTCTTTTATGAGTGAAGGCCAAAAGAATTTCAATGGGAATAAAAGACTGACCATTCAGTTTAAATCGCGATGAAATCAAATTACCAGTTGACCGTCCCGACAGCACTAAAAGTGAATCCATTTCCACGACCGCCTGGGATGCTTGGGGACCCTTTTTACGTCTTCCACCTCAATCCTCTCCCCAAACACGGGACAAGGGCTTCACCCTGAACCCCTTGACCCCCACCTTTCAATCCTTCCTGCATCCTTACCAGTCGACTCCCCTCCACCTTACCATCCCTGACCCCCCAACCACACCCACCCTTCCCTCCCCTTCTACCCTAGACTGACCCCTGCCAAAAATAGGGCTGAGGAACGGGTTGAGGGCGGAGGAATAGCATATTCTCTCAGGGCTACCTTCAAAGTTGATTCTTTTGGACATAATCAACGCCGAAATGCCGAAAATAACGAAATCAATGCCGAAAATAACGGCCCCCGAGTGTAAGATGGCCAAAAACACACCGGGAAAAGGACCATGGCGAGGGTAATGAGCCAGCCAATGGAAGACGCAAAAATATCATTGCAAAATCTTGCGAATCGCTCTCCTACAAACGCATGCTGAAAAAATTTACTTTTCCCGTGACGGTTCATAGATTAAATAATTTGCAGTTCAGTAATTAAGCATTCTTGGGTAAATGTGATCGAAAAAAAAGCGAAATGAGTGAAGAAACGATTCTTCCGTGTCTCCACCGGTTATACGTTCATAATTTCTAAACTGGTGTTATCCTTGACTTAAGAACTAATGATGCATCGGTGATTCTCCTTCAGGTTACAAAAAACTTGCTCTTTCTGCCAAAGAGATGTTTTCAATGGTTTGTGTAACTTCTTAAATCCAATATGAACAACAATTTTTTCCTGACGAGAGGGTGAAGTCCTGAATTCTGACCATCAGTTAAGTGTACGTATGATCCTAGATCGTAATGGCTTTGATAATATGACAGTGCACACCATTATCAATGAAAATTTGGCGATGCGAAAGATCTGCTCTGAACTCGTCCCAAAGGTCGTAAGGTTCGACCAAGAGAGCAGAGTCAAGTGTGTCTGCTTGCGAAGACCTTCGGCAAAAACGTCATCGCGACGATTCCCTAACTACCGTATAGTTCCAACTTGGCACCAGTAGGCTGTTTCCTATCTCTAAAATTGAAATCCTCACTCATAGAACATCATCATTTGACCCCGATTGACGTCAAAGAAGCTTGCACGCATACCCTTAGGTGAGCTCCCGGAATTCACCCACCAGGGATCCTTCGAGTCGTGGAAAAGCCGCTGGCAAAAGTTTGTCGTCGCTCAAGGGATATACTTTGAAGGGTTTTGAGGCATTGTGGCAATATCCGAAATAAATCCATTTTCCGAATCTTTTTCTGATATTTTTTTATACTACCCATGAATTTACTGTTTTCATAAATATTTCTGACCATATCCAAGGTCATCAAATTCGAGCCTTCTTCACATACGGTATCAAAGGCACAAGCATCTCTCGTACGATCAATAAAAAGACGAAACTAGAATGAGCTAATTCCAAATGACATTCTAAAAGTAATGCAACCTAGGAGCCCTTATACAGGCTTCGTCCGGAAAATAAGTGTACTGAGCTCAGGAAAAAAAATTTATTACACTTTTACATATCTTAAGCTAATATTCCTCAAAATAGGACCCTTGTGAGTCGATACACTTGTTCCAGCGGCGTTCCCATTCCTGGAACGCTCCCGCGAAGGCATCATCGGGAACCTCTCAAAGACACGTCGTCACGGCCTCTTTGACGGCGTCCAAAGTCCCGTATCGCGTTCCTTTCAAACTCCTCTTTATCTTCGGGAACAGAAAGAAGTCCGGTGGTGCCAAGTCCGGGCTGTAGGGCGGGCGCGGCAGCGTTGCCACGCCGTGCTTGGCCAAGAAGTCCGACACGACAAGCGCGGTGTGAGACGGCGCATTGTCGTGATGCAGCCGCCAGATGTTTTTGATTGCTCGCCAGATGTTTTTAATCTCGTGCACTATTGTTTTTGGCACATTACACTGCTCTGCTATCATCCGAACACTAAGACGACGATCAGAGTTCAGTACATCGATAACTTTTTGCACACTTTCGTCGGTGAGTGTCGTTGATGGGCGTCCAGGCCGTGGTTCGTCGTCGACCTCTTCTCTGCCCTCCACGAACATCTTGTGCCACCGAAAGATCATGTTTCTGGACATGGCTGACTCCTGGTTAATCATACTGACAGTTTCGATAGACGATTTCCCAAGCTTTACCGCAAATTTGATGGAATCCAAAAACTTCGGCATCGCGTTCCGTGACGTGGGTCGAGCGTGGAGGTTCGCGTTAACAGAGCTCCTCACTACACCACAGCTCAGAGCCTACAGCCTTTTTCAGCGTCGCTTGCCAACATACCCCCCTCCAATCGCAGCCCGTCAGAGCGGTGCTGGGCGCGCCTGGAGCGGCGGGAAAAAATCAGTACACTTATTTTCCGGACAAACTCTGTATACCTACCTTACTGAGTGAAATATAATCACTGTGATTCAATTATAACATTATAAATCAAGAAATTCGTTTACCATTCCAATATTTAACACGCAATTTCCCACGGGGGCCTCCTGAACTGAGTGAATTACTACCCGCATGAGTGATCGTATAGTCCCCACGGCGGAAAAGTTTGTATCTTCTTTTTGCTTACACGGCAGGAGTGGCTCGACGGAAATATTGCAAAACGAAAGACAGGATGCGAAGGAGGGTGTGTGGGACGCGGGGCAGTCGGGAGGGATGAGCACGGGCGGGTTGGATTTCCGATGAAAGCGAAAGTGCGCATGAGGGCGAAACGGAGGGCCGCTCTCTAAAAACAACGCTTGCAAACACGAGCGGGGAAAGAGACGATAGAAACAAAATCAGAAGGGGCAGGAGTGGGCAATCGGGGTCGGGCGCTTGGAAAAACATTCGTTTAATTCAATTATCTAATTGCGTCACCTTTATAAGATTCCAAAAAAATTAACTTGTGGAATCAATTTACCAATTGAAGTAGTTGCTTGCGACGGGGTAGAAGAATTCTATTTCAAAATAGAAGAAAAATAAAACAACAACGTGCTAGGTATCGCAGGCTGGGAAATGGCTTTCGTGAGGAATCGGTCAGAGGTATGGTGAGTGGATTCAGGGCACATTGAGTGGCAATGAGATGAGTGGACGAGTGTGATAAAAAGATGGAGAACACAAACGGTGATCTGGGCCGAGAGAGGAAGACATATTCGATGAAATAAACGGAGGAAAGAGTATGTGACGATGAAGAATGGTTTATTATAATATACAGAGCGCTGACGTATTCAATAACAGGTGAGGTGAGACAGAGAATTGTGGTAGTGCTCATTCACTGATTCCGTCAAAAAACTTTCTTGCTCGGTCGACTGGATTTGATATTTCAAGAGATAGTCATAAAAACTTTGTTATTCAAAGTCTTTACGAAGGGAGAAATAGAAAGTTCCATAAAATAACCTTTTTTATAAAAAGAATTACAAAAGACATCTCTGACCCATTTGTAATATATTTTCAAGTTGTATTTTTTCTTTTTAAAGTACACCTGTATTACCCGTGCAAGGGATATCTTAGAGCGAACACTAATCTGTCACTGACTAATTACTGCATGAATAAGTAATGCTTAACTTTTTTCTCGTCTTCGAAGCACATAATTTTATAATTCAACCTTAGCTAAAAATTAGTTACACACTTATACATCTATTATTCATTACATATTAAATTATTTGCAAACAACTCAGTTTTTTTACAAATAAATAAAGTCTCCAGCAAATTGCAGGCTTATATATAACGAGGTAATTAATTAAGTTAAGGGATTTGAATTAAGTGAACCAAATGCGGAATAATGAAGTTTTGGAATAAAAGAAGAGAGAACCAAGGTATTTACCATAGACTATAGATATTCGAATGAAGTAAAACACACCAGTCACACGAATGGCCATTACACATACATTTATATCAAACCTTTCATGGGGCATACACTTCATTGAAATATGTGGCTCAGCCAAAAAGAAATTCGGTTTCTTTTGAAGATTCGAAAGAATGTAGATAAAACAAGAGAGATGTTTATTCTCTCTATTTAAACCACCCATGTAATATGGAACAAGTATTTGGAATCCATGAGAGGAAATGCGAATTAAGGACTTGAAAAAAAATCCTATAAACTCCGATAGTATTGTAAATTAATTTCCTAAGTGAAAGGAGAAGGCACGAAAAACGCATGAATTCTGGAAGAACTGGGATGACGTAACGAACCCCTTTAAAGCAACGAAGAGGGCAGATAGGGCTAATAATTTTAGAAAGGTACATAACACCTAGTTTTACGGGCGACACCGAGGAAATTATTGTGGACCCTCGTTATATTTACAGACTGGACCATTTATATATAAAGATGGAATTGATGGTTTCCGGCGTAACTTTATAGAATCGATTCATATTTGAAATGTAAAAATATTAACTTTGTGATTTCACGGAAAATTTATTACGAGATGACCTGTGTTTCGAAGTTCAACGCCTGAAGATGAGGTTGAACGTCGAAACACGGGTCGTCTCGTAATAAATTTTGCTTGGAATCACAAAGTTACTATTTTTACATTTCCTATATAAATATGTAGCTAGACGCCTGATGTGAGACAGAGACTAATATGTTCAAATACTCGTACGCTCTCGATACACAGTCACAATAGAATGAAGGGAGGAAAACTAAGTGCCCTTATACCACATACTTATTAACGAGCGCAAATCCAAAATTTAAAGATTTACTCGTACACATTCATTACCGGATTCTGTAATTAGGCATATTTGCGTGTCAATGCGCGGGTGTTAATCTGTAGTGAACAAGCTGTGTACTCATATATATGTTAGTAGACACCGATTCAATGGGTAAATTAGTTCATTTTTATGCATGAATACCCATTGCCCTACTCCATTGCCACATGCCAATTCGGAGGGGCACGGGATAATGCACACATGCAGGACTCACATTTCGAAAGAGAACTGAAAAAAGGATACTCGATTCATTACTTAACTAACTGAGTAATACAGATAAATAATCGAACGATAATATTCTATGCCGTCATTTTTTGGATATCTTTAATAATATTGTCATATCATAAAGATCCCTTTTTAATCTAATGAAAAATATTTTTTTCATTAGCTTATAATTTCGAAACTTCTCTAAATTGTTATTAATTCCACCATCAAATAGTTTTGTTTGATGTCGTATCATTAAGTAAGACACACATTTCCACAAAATTCTCTTCTGTTGTTCAGAAATTAAATTTAAGGCAGGTTGTCACAGAGTGGTCTCATTGAAATAGGAATTCAATAGTTAATTGTGTTACCCTTTTATTGTCTTACCCTATTAAAAGGGTAGTTTATCTTGGTTACCTTGCAGGGAAAAAAATACAAGATTTATGCCGAGGATGTGTGTAATTGGATGAGTGAATAAGAGAATCTTACAAACTAACGCTCTATCACAGAAAATGAATAATTTTTGAAGGAAATATATTTAAAATCAATCCTGTACTTATAGCGCCACTTCTAATTTGATCAATTTTTAACTAATTATTGATTAGATGATTAGCAATTTTTTGCAACTTAATGTATACAAGTGATTTAATTCAAAAATTTTATAAATTTCAAAAAGTTTATAAATCCAAAAATACTTGAAACTGAAGCCTTTAAGATGAAACGTCATGAAACAGTTGAAGAGATATGTTTCACCCAAAACTTTTCAGCTCAAAATAATTCTAAAATCTAACAGTTAAGCGAGAAAACCAATATATTTTGAAAACCTCCTAACTTTATGTCGATTCGAAATTTCAGTAAACGTATCTTCCTCAGAATATCGAAACCGATTTTTATTCACGAAAGCTGGCTTTCCACCGTACTATGATGGAGAAGGTGACCGGTGCGGATTCAGGAAGACGACGGGGAGATTGACAGAATCCCACTGGGGGACATCGGAAAGGACAACTCGCGGCATGGCTACCAAATATATAGAAATATTTTGAACTTTGATAACATGGTGTGTGAAAGCTTCCGTAAAAATGAGTCTCTACATTTGAATCATTGAACATTTCTATTGGAAAATAATATTTGATTATGATACATTTTTTAAATGTTGCTTGCCTTATGTAGAAGAACGCCTTATGTAGAAGAAAGAAGATGATTTGTCGGGCACCAAGAAGATCAGTAGCGCACCACCTCTGTCTATCGACGGACCGTGAAGGTTATATTTTTGGAGCATACGAAAATGTATTGGATGTATACATAATGGAAGGGTTTATTTCAGCGAAGGGTGTTGAGTTAATGACTATGACATGCTATGTTGCATGCCCATGGGGTAGTGGAATTTTGCCTACTTACTTATGTCAAATTCTAGCTTGCACGTTATTCGATACACTTTTACTACATTCAATGGCACAATTGTTTGTTAGTTGATAGTGTATATATTTGCATGCGTGTAAGTTGAAAGGCTTTTTGCATGAATGTATACGCTATGTGAGAGTAGGTTGGCATGGATGTGTTTATTTTACTTGTAGTTTGGTTCTCTTTTACGGTTGGCGACCCCTCTTGCCACATTCACACGCCCTTGCGGCGGCTTGCGGGTTGTCATGTAGATGTGAATAGCGAGAAGAGCCAGGTGAGGGAATTCGGCCATATTTTCAGTTATCTGTAAGCTCTGAGGGACTCAAATGGGGTCTCTCTACTTCAGCAATATATTTTTTCTAATTTTTAACACCTTAGAAAGATGAAAGGGTTGCATATGACGTGGGAGACTTTGACACAGATGCTACAGTCGGTCCATGGGGACTCTTCCTTCCAAATTTTTCTAAACCTTTTGAAAGTTCCAGAGGAATGTTGTCTAACCCCACGGCATTATTTAGTATCATCTCCCTTAATGCCCTTTATATCTCATCATCTAGTATGCCTGGACCTAAGTTATCTTCCTCTACGTCATGTCCTCTTTCTATGCCTAAGCTTGTTGGCCTATGCTCTTTACTGTATAGTTCTCGTAGATTCACGAGACCAAGGCTGCTCTGATAGCGTCGAGCGACTGAAAAAGAGAGGTCATCTCCATATCTCTTTGGCCATTAGAATCCTCTCCTCCCTCCCTCACGTCAGGGGCCAAAAGTTCAAGCCGAAGGGCGTCACATTCCTTCCTTTGGAGTAGGCTCGGGTGGAGGAGGAGGAGGCGACGGGGAAGGGGGTGAAGCCCTGGCACTCGAATAGTCGGGCAGTTTCCCGGGAAGTGGCGGTGAAAGGCGTCGGGAAAGAGTGGGGGGATGTGCGGAGGGGCTGGCGGGAAAGAGGAGAAGGTTGTAGAAACGTGGGAAAGAGTGAAGGATAGACGGAAGGGGGAGGTCGGGTAGGGCCGCAGGGAGAAGGACGGTCGGGTCGGCACGTGGGACGGAGTGGTGGAGGGGGATTTTATTTTCGGGAACCCCCCCGAGAAGTGAGGCCTCTCCGGTTGACCCCGGTGGCCGCCTTAAGACGACGTTGATGGACGCGCGGCCGTCGGTCAAAGTGGGCGAGAGGAAGTTCATCCCAGCCACCCCTAATTCCCTCGATACCTTTGCCACCCTTCCTTCACTTTGTGGAAGACAATAAATAGAAAAAGCTTGATGTGGCCACTGATCAGCATATTATCATCAAAATATGATTCTAATGCCTATAACCAAAGTTATGGACAGCATTCCCTATTATTGGTAATATATTGCCTCACTCAGGTCTATAAAATGTTTTCCCTTCTACATCTGAAAGGTGAAATTAAGGAACATTCTCTGTATTTTTTTCATAAATTCAGTGTTTTCTTAAATACGCAGTGTTATGGAAAATTATTTCCTCCGAGATAGAATTAATTCGTCTGTAACGAAGATAATGAGAAAATGTAATCATTTTTTAGGCATATTGTTTTAGGCCGCGGGAAAATTCACCGAATAACGAGTCCGCGAAAGAAAGTTTTCTTAGATACCCCTGTTCATTTAAATGCTTTTCCTTTATGCCATATCAATAACATGCGTTGAAAAAAGACCGTATCACCTAATTTTGGTGGTGGACGAATTTTAGCCGAAATTTAATGAGCCAATTTTCTCCCAATAAAAAAGTTTCACATAATACTTTTATGAAGTTAGGGATAATATTTTTTGTTCATTTTGCACAAAAAAAACTAAACAAATATAGTCAATACTGCCAGAAAGAATATACGGAAGTAAATTGTTCGGAAACGGTCGAAACGTGCACAGGGGACGCTAAAACGTACTACTCCCGTAAAAATCTGGAATTAGGTATTTTCGGCTTCACATTTTGAGCAATGGTTGCCTTAGTTTCTCAATCCATCTATCGCATCCATGACTTTTGTCACGCATTCCTCCGTGTGCTCACTTCATGCATCTTTCTACTAAATATTACTTAATTATAATTCCCTCCAGCGAGGGCGGGTGCCAGTCGGGCTTAAGCCACCATCCAAATGAATAAATTGTTTTTCCATGCTAGAGCACTGGCAATTATTTTCAAAAAGGAACTCAATATATTCAAATATTATTTTCCACTCAATTGTTCATGAAATTTACTGGGGAAATGTAATTGCTGGGCCTGTCTTACAGTCCAAGTCCGATTCCCTTATCTTTTCTTCCCCGCCGAGGCAAATTATGTATTGCTGTCGGAAAAGGAAATACTTTGTTCTTCTACATATATATTATTATTCACGACCTATGATTTGACTTATGAAGTCATCATCAGGTAAAGTACACCGGACACACAGCTTTATATGTCCTCTACTTCGACTGTTGATGACGACTGATGAAGTACTTTCTCTTTCGATATGAATCGCTTCCACAAAGTGAAGCCTCAAACCATTCGATGTATTATTGGTTGAAAATGAATGCATACTTTGTGCTTGCATTAAGCACATAAAAATGAAAGAAATGGTATGTGGTGTGTCACTTTGTGGAAATGTTTTACGTTAATTAAGTTAACCACTCGGAAAATTAGCATAATTCATTCATTTAAACGATGTCGGGCCAATTCCCTTATCCAGGATCTTAATAATGACACAGATTGTCGAAATCATAGTCAATAAAACCATGCGTGTTATTTCTTAGAGTTGTGTATTATAACTACAGGACAATTAGTTTGATATCCCTCGACGTAATATCGTACTATCGTAGTGGGATAGCCCACTATTTAGGATGGAAGAAAATTTTGCTTAATGCGGTTTTTTCTTGTCATTTAGAATAAATTCTGGGTTTTTTTGAATTTGTTGAATGGAAAAAAGGCTTGAAAGTTGGTGTACTACATGTTTTGAGCTGGTCTCGTCGAGGAACTTCAAGAAATCGTCTTTGGTTGGATATGGTCTCAGGCGATAAGTTTTTTGCTGAAGGAATTTAGAATCTAATTCAGAGATATAGTATGACATACTAGTATATTCAAATCTGTTTGGCGAATATGCATAAAATAGTAGAGATATGTAGTTTTGAGATAGAAATAATAAATATTAAGTATATATTTCACTGTATTTTAAATAACATAACAGATTTCATTTTATTAAGTTTCTGGACAGCCCTCCTATATAATTTATCACATTGAATGTGAAACAAATTTGCAAACTAATCACTTTTATCTGATCCGTTCGGAGATCGGTTCGCAGAACCGTGTTTACGGATCCGTTCGCAGTTCCGTTCACAGTTCCGTTCACAGATCTGTTCTCAGATCCGTTCACTGATCGGTTCACTGATTCGTTCAAATGATCCGTTCAAGTGATCCGTCCAAATGATCCGTTCAAGTGATCCGTCCAAATGATCCGTTCGAATGATTACTTCAAATGATTACTTCAAATGATTCCTTCAATGATCCGTTCACAGTTCCGTTCACAGATCTGTTCTCAGATCCGTTCACTGATCGGTTCACTGATTCGTTCAAATGATTCGTTCAAATGATCCGGTCACTGATTCGTTCACTGATCCGTTCAAATGATCCGTTCAATTGACCCGGTCACTGATCCGTCCAAATGATCCGTTCGAATGATTACTTCAAATGATTACTTCAAATGATTACTTCAAATGATTCCTTCAAATGATCCGTTCACAGTTCCGTTCACAGATCTGTTCTCAGATCCATTCACTGATCGGTTCACTGAGTCGTTCAAATGATTCGTTCAAATGATCTGTTCAAATAATTCGTTCAAATGATCCGTTCAAATGATTCGTTCACTGATCCGTTCACTGATCCGTTCAAATGATCCGTTCACTGATCCGTTCAAATGATCCGTTCACTAATCCGTTCATTGATCCCTTCAAATGATCCGTTCAAATGATCCGTTCACTGATCCGTTCAAATGATCCGTTCAAATGATTCGTTCAAATGATCCGTTCAAATGATTCGTTCACTGATCCGTTCAAAGGATCTGTTCACTAATCCGTCCAAATGATCCGTTCGAATGATTACTTCAAACGATTCCTTCAAATGATCCGTTCACAATTCCGTTCCCAGATCTGTTCTCAGATCCATTCACTGATCGGTTCACTGAGTCGTTCAAGTTATTCGTTCAAATGATCCGTTCAAATGATCCGTTCACTGATCCGTTCAAATGATTACTTCAAATGATTCCTTCAAATGATCCGTTCACAGTTCCGTTCACAGATCTGTTCTCAGATCCGTTCACTGATCGGTTCACTGATTCGTTCAAATGATTCGTTCAAATGATTCTTTCAAATGATCCTTTCAAATGATCCGGTCACTGATCCGTTCAAATGATCCGTTCAAATGATCCGGTCACTGATCCGTTCAAATGATTCGTTCACTGATCCGTCCAAATGATCCGTTCGAATGATTACTTCACATGATTACTTCAATTGATCCCTTCAAATGATCCGTTCACAGTTCCGTTCACAGATCTGTTCTCAGATCCATTCACTGATCGGTTCACTGAGTCGTTCAAATAATTCGTTCAAATGATCCTTTCAAATCATCCAGTCACTGATCCGGTCACTGATCCGGTCACTGATCCGTTCAAATGATCCGTTCAAATGATCCGGTCACTGATCCGTTCAAATGACCCGTTCAAATGATCCGTTCAAATAATCCGTTCACTGATCCGTTCAAATGATCCGTTCACTAATCCGTTCATTGATCCCTTCAAATGATCCGTTCAAATGATCCGTTCACTGATCCGTTCAAATGATCCGTTCAAATGATTCGTTCAAATGATCCGTTCAAATGATTCGTTCACTGATCCGTTCAAAGGATCTGTTCACTAATCCGCCCAAATGATCCGTTCGAATGATTACTTCAAACGATTCCTTCAAATGATCCGTTCACAATTCCGTTCCCAGATCTGTTCTCAGATCCATTCACTGATCGGTTCACTGAGTCGTTAAAATGATTCGTTCAAATGATCCTTTCAAATGATCCGGTCACTGATCCGTTCAAATGACCCGTTCAAATGACCCGTTCAAATGATCCGTTCAAATGATCCGTTCACAGATCCGTTCAAATGATCCGTTCACTGATCCGTTCAAATGATCCGTTCAAATGATCCGTTCACTGATCCGTTCAAATGATCCGTTCAAATGATCCGTTCAAATGATCCGTTCAAATGATTCGTTCAAATGATCCGTTCAAATGATCCGTTCAAATGATTCGTTCAAATGATTCGTTCAAATGATTCGTTCAAATGATTCGTTCAAATGATTCGTTCAAATGATCCGTTCAAAAGATTCGTTCACTGATCCGTTCAAATGATTCGTTCAAATGATCCGTTCAAATGATTCGTTCAAATGATCCGAGTTGAAGAGGGACCTGATGTAAAGTAGGATGTGTTTTGCTTGGGGTCACAAATTACTTAATTAGTAATTATGTCCATCCAAAAACCTACCTTAACCGGTAGATTACCTAATAACATTACATGTCTTATAACGAACTCACGGGGATATTAATCATCCAAGATATTAGGTTATTCATATCTTTCCGTGATACCAGCTTCAAGCATAGCCTTGCATCCAAGATTTACCGGTAGCATTAACAGAGTTATATGACATTCGTGAGAAGGCGTAAGGGTGTACCTGTCTCCTTGAAGGCTTATCCTTACAGAAACGGAAATTAATTTCTCTTCCAAAAATCTACATCAAAATCTTACGGGGGAACCGTGCTATGGCCACGAGTATGGACCTTAGCTCGTCTGGTGAAAAATAAATTGTCTGGAATGCTTGAATAAGATAATAAAGAAATCCTCACGAAAATAGAAAACCTAATCGTCTCTGGGAAGTGTGTGTGTGTGATCGTATGCGACAGTTTCGTGATCAGTAACTTGGATAATTCTCCAAAGTACTCGGACCGGCGTAGGAATGGAGGGAGAAAGTTTTAGCAACAGGTTTCCCAGCGACACTGCCTGAAACGGATGGGCTGACAAACACGAATAAGGAGAAAACTTTTCACTGTGACCAGAAATTTGCCCATATTTCAAGTCAGAGTTTGAGTCGGAGCCAATGAATTAAAGGGTGAGCGGAGAGGAGAGAAAAATATCTGAATGCTATTCATCAACCAAATTGGACCCAAAGGGGATGAGGCTGGGATTTCTTCAGCAAAGAAACCCACCAGTGAATCAACATAATGTCCTTCTTCCGGTCGTATCCACCTTCTCCTTGAACAAAGTCTTACCAAGGACTTTGTGATTGGACTGAATATTGGTAAGGGATTCATACGAGTGAATTAATATATAGTATGATTGCAAATTAACCTTTTTTTTAATGAATTCAATGCAAGTCTCAACTTGTGCTGAGAGGAGGAACCTACCGAAAATAATCTTATTAACGCAAATGACACACCTGAAAACCCAAGTTCGCTTTTTACAATATTCTTCTGTGCCAAATCGACTCTTTCGTGAGTTGCAAACCACATGCTAATCACATGAAGAGCAAATTAAGCCCAACTTGTTCCGTTATACGATTCATTAGGAGGACTTTGTCATTTTATGCCTCGTAACTTTGTTCTGTGGGGGGTTACTAAACCCATAATATTCTTCTCCATGGAGCTTTCGCTACGGGAATTAAATTCATTGAACTTCCTCACAGAATGTTCTCATTAATCTCCAATTGCGGTTTCAACGTTTATATGCTATCATCAAAGTCCTGCCTCACGTAAAATTCTATGAAAAATTACGTTTTTTAATATTCGTACGAAGGTTTCGGTACGTTTTTTAATTGTAATATCAAACTTCCATGAAGTAAGACCAAAAGCTTATGCTTTTAAGATTACCAATATACATACGCATATATATATATATATATATATATATATATATATATATATATATATATATATATATATATATAACGATTGTACGGAAAAACTCACACGAGCGGCACAATAATGGGCTGACACAATATACAATATAACACAAATAGAATAGAATAGCAACATTTAAAATTCTCTCTTGAAGAAGGCCTCTGAGAGGGCCGAAAGCTCGAACAATTTACCGTGTGAGTGTCCTTTTAAATGTTGCTATTCTATTCTATTTGTGTTATATTGTGTCAGCCCATTACATATGCATATATATATATACATATATATATATATATATATATATAATAAATGGATGATAAATCTATATGCCTTTGAGCCGGTAATAATGACAACAACCGATACAAGCCAGGCAAATGAAATAAATTATTAACACCATTTTTTCCAGTGAAAGCGCATTTCAAGATACACGATACACCACAACATGGGACAACATGGTTAGCTGAAACTTTGTTATGTATTACACCTTTGGTTTCATTTTTGTACGAGAACACACATGTCGCTAGTATTTTGTCTCATATTACGTGTTCAAAAGAAATGCCTTAAAGTTAATATTCTTCTTGTGTTGCAAACATTAGTCGGTGAATTGTTTGCAAAACCTGCGACCGTCAAACTTCAGTTGTTCCTAAGTCATCCCATTACAGTAGCAACTGGACTTGAAAAGATGGAATCTAAACCTTACTTCATAAATGCGAGACTTTGGAGTCAAATTGTAATGCAAGATTTCAAAATTTTCTCCAAAATGGTTTCTCCGACAATATTCTCTTTAATCTGACGAAAGGCATTTACTGCACTACATGGCACGACGCTCCCTTGCTCAAGCAAGACAAAAGAATCCCACGAATGTAATGGTACGGAATCTCAGGATTTATGAAAAAGGGAGGAAGGAGACGGGTTTTGTCGATACAGCTCAAAATTATATCGATTATATTCGCAAAATGTTTCAAATTGACGTGTCCGAAGAGTACTAGATACCTACAGGTAACCTCTGTAACTACACTCCATATCAAAGTTTTAACGAGTCTTTTCCTAACATCCTTACCCAACGTCCCTCTCATCCTCTCCCTCCTCCTTATGAAAGCCTCATTGCCGAGCGCAATTCTTCTCCTTACGTCCTACTACTTTGATCATTTAGGTCCATAGTTATTTTGGGACACGTAAACTATTCCACCTGCTGTAGCTTTAGATTCCCCATTTTAGTGTTAAAATTAGTCTTCGGTTTTCTGGAAAATTGCAAAACCTTCATTTTAATTTTATTGATTGTCATCCATATCTATCGCACTGAATTTTCAATTCACTCAGAAATACTTGCAACCCGTTGGCTGACTGACAAAGTAGATTAGCGCCCCCCCACCCACTCCAAGTAGTTCATTCTCACTTCGACCAATAAAACGGTGCTGAATTGCATTAATTTCGGAACGCACCCTGTTTAAAAATTTCAACATGCACACTTTAAATGTGGGCTTTGTAAAAAAAATGATGCTATTACTGGTAGTGCAAATAAATATCTAATTTCTTTTAATTAATAAATTATTAATTATAATAATAAAAAAAATCCCTGTTTGCGGGTGGGCACGAAGTTTCGGAGGTAAGGGTGGAGGGGTGGCAGAGAGAAGCTTTGGATGGGGTGAGCCACTTAAGGGTGACACCCACCCACTCGCTAGTTGGGTGGGGGCGTGAAAGGCTACGGCGACGACGACGTCCGAGGGCAAGCGAGGGTTGGGCGGGGCGGGGCAGGAGGGGAAGAGACGGGACAAGGAAGTCGTGCGTTACTGGCGTTTTCCATGAGCCCATAATTGGTGCCAAGTACTCGCCTGCCCTCCCGCCAACCCCTTTCCGTCACACCTGGCGGACCGCGTTCCCGGGGATTTCTCAACCCTCCCCTCTTTTCCCCGTTCCGAATAAAAGCTTTCTTCTTACTGGCCTGAAACTTTCTTTTTCATTCTCTCCTTATAATGCTTATTTTCTCTCTCAAGAACACTTGTCATGAGGACATTGATTGGTAGAAGGGGCCAATGGGTAGGCTGCAAAGTAACACATCGATAAGGTTGATTATAAAATAAAAGAATAAAAATTTCTAATGGAAGTCGTAGATGATCAAATTATTTCATTATCTCTTCCAACCACATCACCCCTCAATCGTGTGACCTGTTTATCTGTGCCCCTACATAGAATGCGGATTGACGAAAGGCTCAAAAAACTTAATGACTGGTATTAAACATATTATAAACCTGCTTATGTTGCTGACCTCGATGGAAAAGGAGAAGAAGGAGTACAGTCGTGGTATTCCTGGTAAACATTAACGAAGATGACTGCATTATATGTTAATAAGTAGAGGCGGACAGGCTGGTGTTAATTATGGGAGAACCTAAGGAGTTAAAATAAGACCAGCAGAGCTCCAGTTTGTGTTTTAAGAAAGATGTCAAAGATTCAAATGGTTTTAAATACCATTTGCGGCACTGAATTCTTCCCTAGATATGAGGAAGCAAAGTACGAATCGAAATACGGCTTAAAAACCACGCCACCGTCTGGGCTTAACCATTGCTACCTTGTGCACGATTAGAGTATACTAGCTGTTAAATATTTATACATGTTTTCGAATTTTGTTTTTTAGTATATTTTGACATTACAATGGTATTTAATGTAAAAAGAGTACAATCGGCGATTCATATCCGTTTATTGTTGTCAGTAACCTGGAAGAATGGTAAAGGCGACATGGATGTACATATGAAAATCTAGAAATAGGTGAAAATGTAAAGGGTTTCAATAGGAAAATAATTACTCATTGAACTCACAGCGAAGAATAGGTCACCATTGAGTTATTTCTAGGCAAAAGGTGCTTATTTGAGTCTATATAAACGGAGATGGGATGATCTTCTTTTGATGTCGAAAAGAAAATAAAAAAGGAAAACAGGAATAATATAACAAAGACGTTAAAAAGAAACGATGAATTTGTAGAGAATACAACGGAATTAAAAATTGAAATTAAAATGTTTTCAATTTACAAAATTCTCGATAATTATGGCAGAGGGTCTGTAAATTAATAAATATTTATTTTTGATTAACATTCATACCTTGAATATCGAAATGGAAATATCCACTAAAATATGCAAAATTGTATTGTGGGAGTGTCAATTTGAAACCTTAAAATTATGTTTATTTTAATATCGTTATTTCTTGAGTACAAAAGATATTCAGTTACTTTCTTATGCAATCTCCATTGTCTGCCAAAGAAATTTTCAAGCACTATGAAAGTTCACAAAAACTCAAGCTATACGATCGCTTAGACTGCTAACTTTTGTTGGTGTCAATACTTGTCTCTGACCTGATCAAGGGGAGTCTCTTAGAGAGGTAATGCTGTTTGCGAATTGCCTAGCTCACACGTGAAAGTGTTGGAGTGATACAGATGAATGACCAAATGTCATTCAATGATGAATTTCACTGTTTCTCCTCTTAAACTACTCAGTGGACAAATTTGGATTGGATGAACGCAACGACCTCAAACCTGCCCATGCGTGTCGAGGGGGAATGTTACTTCCACATACCACCAGGAGTGATTCTGAAGATCATGTTGCTTATGGTCTACAAGCATGTGTACATCAGTTTTCTGCCTACCCTCGTAAATTAGCCAATCCAAAATTATTAAAGCACTAATTTATTCTTCGAGGGGTGTACATTATAAGATGAGCCAATGAATGATCAGAGGAAACACACTGATCACTCAATTAAACTCCGATTCAGACATACTTCGAAACATGCATATTAATTGTACAGTTAATGTCGCCACTGTTTCAAAGCACCTAATTCAGGAATAAGAACGACAAAAGGAGGAATAGGTTTTTATTTTCACGGGATACATCTCCGATATTATGTAACCAGACTCTCATTTATTAGTAATTTGGACGTGTTTTTTTTGGGCAGGACTGCCTTGTTCTTGAGAAACGTGAAGCAATAAGGTAGGGTCTAATTGCTTTCGGAGAGAAGTGGAGTTTGATGTTTGATTGAAATAAAATTGTGCTGGAATGGGTTTGGCGTTGTTTTGGAGCGCGGAAGAGACGGGCGCTCTCAATGTTCCGCCTGGAGATTAATTTGGCTCATTAATTCCGAGGCCGGAGGAGTCTAATTTAGGTGAGAGGGACGACGTAGCCTAAGTGCGGGCTTATGCATAACACGTGAATGCCGTCGAGCAAATTAATCGTTATTTCCGACCACCTTATTATGCAATGCGTCGGAAGATGTCTCTTTTTTTGTGGTTCGACCGATCTGGAAAATGGGCCTTGGAAAGAGGTTTTAGAAAAATGACCTCAGAATACGTACTTCTATACTTCTGGAGAATCCAAGGGCTTCCTTCGTACCCAATTTTACGCCCAAAAAGGTCTATTGGCGCTAAATAAAGAGATTTGATGAATCCGACGCGCGGAAATATTTCATAGTCCTCTTCTGCCGCTAAATTACTTACTTGAATGAAAATAAGTTGAAAACAGTTTTAATATTGGGGGTACTGCATGGTGTAATTACATTTTGACTAATACGGGGAAGGAATATCTACATCTACATAAATACTCCGGAGCCAACATAAAGGTGTAAGGCAGCGGGTGCAAATGCCAGGTGGAATGGGTAAGGAATAAAGGAGAACAAGGCAGAGGCAGGGAAAATAAAAAGGGAAAAAATATTCCCTAAAATAACTCGAAAAAACCTTCAAATTTAAAGACATGTTAGCGGAAAGCTTAGTCAAAAACAAGTGTTAATTGCACACACTAAAATAGTTCTTTGGTATGCGAAAAACGAGAGAATAAAAATGGAACCACAGCTGTTTACACGATAGACCTCAACCATAACATGACTTGCCATGCAGAACTGGAAAGTAAGAAGGGGGAAGTTCTATTAATTCATGTCCATGCCACTTATGACCCCATCCCTTGAATCATAGGTAGGAAGTGTAACATCCCGCTGTTGGTAGCGTGAAACGGACGGATGAGCTGAATTCTGCCTTCCAACAACCTACCAAGGAGTCCATATGAATTCACTTTTCGGACGACCTAATAAAAAAGTATGTTATGCGTCAAATGTTTATTAGTAGTGAGTTACTGGCCCAGTAAACCTGGGAGCTAGTTTAAGAGAACATCATTCTAGGAATAGAGAGAGCAAAAATCAGAGCAAACCAAATTGTTTCCAACTAATACGATAAAATAAAATGTGTTAAAATATTATTATGGTGATTTGGAAATCATTCATCATTATGGGTTTTTGCGTTCCATCCCCCCCGGAGTATCCTGATTCAAGTTAGGTCCTCGTTCCTTCATAAGCGCGGGCGTCTCCAACCATCTGCTTCTTGCAGCAAAACCATGGATTTTCTATGTAATTATTTCACTCTATAATTCTATCCCTTTGCGCAGAGTTCCCAGCAAACTAAAGAACTTCAGTCCCATTTAGTTACCCTCTCCCTGTCAATACCTTCCACACTACTCTTCCTACATCCGCAATTCTTTCAACTTCTTAATTTTTTGCATCTTATTTTTCATTGTCCTTCCGTATGACTGTACTCTCCTTGTTTTTTATACCCTTTCCTACTTCCAAAAGTATAGGATATCATTATTTACTGACATAAATCCTTTATTCTTACATTTAGTCTTTAATCATTAATGTAGCTGAAGACAACTATTTTAGTTATATTCCAGTATTTCTAATCGATTCACTTGACTTCCCCTCTTCCGTTGAGACTACTCTAATTTTGCTATCATACTATCTCATCTGTGAGTAAATATCTGTGTTCTGAAGGTCACTAAATGCAAATTGACCTTTCTTAATGGGCTCATAAAGGCACTTTTACGTTTTCCTTTATATCACAAATGTGGTACCGTCATGAAAAAAATTATACGATATACTCTTACCCTTGAAATAAATTAAATTATTAAATGCAAAACTCATATCTATCAGTAGATTGAGGCATATAAAATAGAGACACCAGGATAAAGAGGATTAGGAGCTCCAAGGGATATGGCTGCAGTAAAAATAACAGATCTGCAACCAGAAAGCTATCACTCAAATCCCCTTTACATCCCGTTAATGTGTCCCAACTTTCACCACTGGTAATTTTCCAACCACAAAAGAGAATTTATATCCCCTTAGATAAACTTTTCCATTTTAATATCGTCCTACATTTATCCACATTTTCATTTCGTTCACAATTTAGATAAAATGTTATCTCCTCCGGAAAATTAACGCAATGATTTCACGGACGATACTCTTGTCGTCTCGGCTTCATTTCCCTGTCGCCTAAGGGTATTACCGTTCGGCAGACGAAGGGATGGAGCTCTGGAATGAGTAAAAAGCGAACCAGAATCTAAATTATTTTCGCTAATTTCGTGGGGTGTTTATTTTAATGATCTTTTTGCTACTTTTTTAACGGAGAAACGAAATTTTCCTGGAACGAGGACTACTTTTCTTCCTTAGGTTGGGTCTTCTCCGGCAGAATTTAAGTCATCTTTGCAACATTTACTATTCTTAGGATTGGTCACGTTTACAAATTAATTTTACTGTGCCCAGAAACGGTAAGTAACATAGGAGAGAGTGAGTGAAACGTATTGAAACGCACTCCACGCCGTGTCTATTACCATCGCAAGAAAGACATACACTATACACATCAATAGAAATCCCCCTTCCGCTGATTCACCCCTCTCAAGTTACCCATGCTACCCCGTCTTCCATTGCTTAATGGGACATCGATAATAATTTTCTCATAAAAACCGGCAATTATCCAATGTTATGGTGACACCCACCCAAGCTCGTATTTACTTGGCCATCAAAACTCACCCAAAAACCACTTAACGTGCCTAACATTTTTAAAAGTATCACTGTACTTTAATTAAGAATTAATTCATTACTCCGCTGGAGACTTTGGCAAATTAATTAGATGTAAAATATAACTGAATTTATGAATCTGCAAAATCTCTTGAATTCACATCGAATACCCTGGTAAACATCCACAGGGGCCTGTGCCATGGTTTTTTTGCATACCAGTCTATTATGGAATTCATTTAATTTTTCCCGATCACTAGCTCCCTTTAATATGACTGATCGGTTCGTTTTGCTTACGAAGATGGACATAAAACTTTAAAAACTTTAACATTTTCCCAATATCCTCGTAACTAATTCATACGCTAGGGAGTACAAATTCTATTAAGACCCATCTCTTAAAATATTTCACTCGGCTTTTGAAAATGTCAATAATAAGGTTACGAAGTTTGAATAACCAGTTTGTTTCTATCACAAATCTCATATAATCGAAGAGAAGCAACGTCATAGAGTTGAAAGCAGTGCCTTTCATCATTAGCATTGTGACCCTAATTGACAATTGCAACGTGAGACCCTCTCAATTGAGCTGAGTGAAAGCTGGAAATAAACCAGCATCTCAAAATGTGAGATTGATATAAGGAAACGAATAGAACAACTGCGTAGATACAGGGGACGAAATTTAATATGATATCATTAAATTTACATTTTTTCAACGACTCACGTGCACACTTAGACAACCTATCCCTGATGAAACTAATATTGGCGAAATGCATGCCAGTTAATAAAGTTTGCATCACAAAAAACTAAATTATCGGCAAAATTTTAAATAAGTCTACAGAGTTCAAAATCAAAAGGAAAGTGATTGCCAAATTAATTATACCATTCTCTGCCCGACGGTACACGTATGTTTAGCGGGACGCTCTGATGAAATAGGATGGAGTTCGTTGATTGGATCCAATTTTTTCCGGCGAATGACAGGAAAAATGAGATATTTTCTCTCCTATCAAAATAATGGCTGAAAACAGAGGCTCTATAGGGAAGGGAAGCTCTTCTTGTCATGTCCTTGTCCCTTGAATTGATATATGAACACATAGCAAAATCCAGTAATGAGTGTCACCGATCACGTCAGCGAGAAAGACCCTATTGGGTGGGTTATCACAATATTGCCATGGAAACCCGTAATGGCTTGCAGTGTACTCACACGATTAACCAACAAACATCTTGTCATGATACGTAATGTGTTCTTTTGTTACGTATTCCCAGTTTGTGCAGCCGCCCGTGCGTTAACATTATTTCGCTGGGCTAACTATTAAGTAACGAGACGAATGATGAACTAGAGAATTAAAAAAGTACCGCGATAGACTTTGGTTTTGCAAATAAGTACCGTTTGTTTCCAGGATTTCCGTCGTGTATGTGGTCAATTTATACCATGTAAACTGTTTGTCAATGTTGAACGGTATTGCAGCCATTACAAAAATATCCTTAAAATGAGAAGCTAAAATTCATTTCATCGTCCTAACTCCATATAACATTCCTGCGAATTTCATTATTAACCAAATCCATGGTCCCAAACAGAGCAGTAAAAAATCCAAAATATTCATTTAAAATTTACTTTAAAACAGTTACTTTAACATGAAGATAATTACAGCTAAGGGTCTTTGTGAATATCTTTTACACTCGTAACCGAAACAATGGAAACTGTTGAGTAACTAGTAAAGCCATCACTTCAGTGGAAAGTGTAAGCAACTTCAGCGTGATTCGATGCATAGTCGCGCATCTTATTTTCTCCTTTTTGGAAGCACTACAATCAATAGCGTTCAACCAGGAAAGTAAGTAGAATGCGCACAGGAGATCCATGGCACCTGATGAGAGACACGAGCGCAGGGAAAGATAAGATCCTTGCCACAAGCAGAGTTCACAAGGTGATATGTGCCGATCACAATGATTTGTGGGGACTTTGAAGAGTTTTCAGTTCGATTACCGTTCATCGTCATCTCGGGCCTCGACAACCCGAGGATCGGTTTGTAGTGGCTTTCCAATCCACATCTTGTTTCCGGCTGATCTACTTCCCTCATAATTCCGTGCGCTGGCATCTTCCACAGCCTGCTACTTGTAGATCACCCTTAAAAAGCCTCTGAAATTTGTTTGAATGATTTCATCAGTTTTTGTATTCAGATTCCCTCCCAGGAATGTTGAACTACTGCCGAGGAAGTGCTCTCCCGCTGCCACAGTCACAAATGAGTTTCCCTTGCTCAGACCAAAATTGCGATTTGCGATTGCCTCCCGAACGCCTCCTGCATTGGGAACACCGAAATGGAATGTGTAGGCTCGATTGTATACCTAGGCGTTACCCTCACTTATGACTTCTCCTGGATGAAACACACGCGGGGAATATGTGGACAAGCTAGCAAATAGGTAGGATTTATTAAAAGGGTACTGGGTAAATGTGATGAAAAGGTCAGAGATAAATGTTATATTTCGCTGATAAGGCCTCATTTAGAATATGCTGTAAGTATATGGACTCCTCACGAAGACGGACGTTTTTGGTCCAACGCGGTCAAAGTAGTAGGGACGTAAGGAGACGAATTGCACACAGCAATTAGGATACCGTAAAATCTGTGAAGAATGGGTACCACGCCGTCTCACAGGCGAGAACAAACAAAACCCTCCTTATTACCGCGATTTTGTAACTTGCGATTTTTATTTTTTTCCTAACCTTAAGAGACAACCTCAAGAGTAATCATTAAGCCTTGAAAGACGAAGTGAAGGCAAAACTTCGATAACAGTACGCTGTTTAACTCGCGTTGACATAGCATGAGAACACATCTCCATACTTCCGCTTCTCAAAATACAGTGGATGAATATAACGACATCAAATTTGCGCATGCGTGTTGAGGGGGAATGTTACTTCCACATGACATCAGAACTGCTTCTGAAGGTCATTTGCTTGTGGTCTAAAAGTGTATATGTGGTTATTAGTTGCCAGCCTGCCCTCGAATGTTCATTCCCATAAACGTCTAGAGCAAGTCCATTGTCACATCAACACAAACTCTTTAACCTATAATGATGAGAAGTTTGTTGATTTCCCATGAAACAATTACGCACATTTTTTCCCGATTTCATACTTTTGATTCATTCAAATAATTGGTAAACCTAAGACCGTTAGTGTAACTGAGTTTTGCATCTTGAAAGGAACGATAAAAGTGGAAGCTGTTCCGCTAAAGTGAAGAAATGAAATTTCATTATTTTAAATGAGTTATTAAAGAATTACTTGCAATATTATTTAATTGCAGAGGTATAGTCCTCGTTTTCACGTAAACATAGTAGAGATAAGTAGATGCGGTTTAAAATCTTGTCTAATTGAAATCATTACCACAGTACACTGCAATTAAGAATAGGGTTTCATTTTGCATTCAAACTTCATGCATACAAAGTAGGAAGGTCTCGCTTGAGATCTTCTCTCCGTATCGTTCTCCTCCCACGTATTTGGAAGGGACTTCTATGGACACATTATCCTCTGCGGTTTCACGTGAGAAGATGGCTGGTGGTATCTCTATGCCTTCGCCCGCTCACCAATTTCCATTTGCACCACGAAGAGACCTGCGCCCACATACACCGCTTCCGAACTCTAATGCTTCTTGTGGCCGTGTTATACAGTCGCTCGTTCCGTGATTATTTTGCTAACAAATGCGCATTTTTAGTTGCCATCTTTGAAAAGGTTGATGTGAAATTTCTCCGATGAATCTAATTTATTCAAGAGATGGATTTCAAAGAATTAACTTATACTACAATAGTTTTATTTGCATGTTAAATAATTTTCGCACTAAATAATTTTCAACGGGCGCTAAGTTTTAAATACCCCCACGCAGTTAGCTGTTATTTCCGATTCATAGAAATATCACAAAGAAATTAAGGTGTTAGGACTTATTATAGTATGACGTCCCCAAGGGATATATTTCGTTCTCCCCCTCCCAAGCGCCGTCGAATTCCGTTGTCTCCACATTTCATGCATTAATGGCGGTGTAGTACCCTGCCGCGTGGCATTCTCGGTCCATTGCTCCAAATATATGAACGTTCATAGAATAAGCCATTATTAGGTGATCTACGGTTAAGGTGGGTTTAGGATGGGCACAACTACAGAATAAATATTTTGCTTCTCCTTACAAAAGCAACCTTACATCCAGCAATAAATTAAGGCCCTCTTCATCTCCGGCATATTTTCTTCCTCCCTTGATTCCGTCCAACATCCCCACCCCATTCCGTCTCCTTCCTCATTTCCCCACACTCTCCTCTCTATCGCAGTCTTCAGCATTCTACTGCCGATCAATATGACTTGAATCTATCTTTACTGCCTCCTTATGAGATCCCCCAACAATTTCCTCTCCTCCACCAACATACCTAGTACTTCATTTGTTTTCATTTCGGTCCATTTCACCTTCTCCATTCTTCTCCACACCCATATTTCAAAAGCCTCCAATCTACGTCTATCATCCCGCTACAATGACCATGTTTATGCACTGTGCATAGCAACATATCAAAGTTTTTACGAGTATTTTCTTAACATCCTTGCTCAACATCCCTGTGATCCATTCCCTTCTCCTTGTAAAAGCCTCTTACGGTATCCTAATTGTTAAGAAATGAAGCCGAAACGTTCCTTGGATATTATCCAATATGGTTTGCGATTCGCTTTTGAGTGATTTTCCGGTCATTTTGAATCAAATCTTCGACGAGATTGCGATCTTTGTCGCGTGTGGCAGTGATCGAACGTCCGCTGCATGCTTCATCCACAATTATGACTTTTACAGGTTGGCAACCGAGTAATTGTTTTACCCATCGATTTACAGTAGACCTATCAACAGCATCGTCACCATAAATAGCATTTAAATGACGATGAATCTCAGTAGGAGTCACTTTAATAGCAGTTCAAAATTCAATAACAGCACGCTGTTTAACTCGCTTTTCAAAATGCACTGGATGAATGTGACGACCTCAAACCTGTGCATGCGTGTTAAAGGGGAATGTTACTTCCACATGCCTTTCGGGGTGTTTCTGAAGATCATTTTATTTCTGGTCTACAAGCATGTGTGCATTAGTTTTCACCCTACCCTCGTATTTACGATAAAACAGCAATAATTGGCTAATGCATATCTTTGTTTATTTTTTTTAACCAGGCGCAAATGTAATAAAACCCTGACAATGTATCCCTTAACGGATCCTTCCTGTGTATCGTGGCGCCCCACCCCTGCGTCAAGGGGGCGAACACTTCCGACGAAATATGTACAGTTAGCGAGATGGATCCCACGAACACCGACCGCAAGAACTTTCGAAACGCTACGGTTCCATTAAGAATAATACGAATGGGTTTCGTTCCCCTTTGCTCCGTCGTCGTTAAAATCTTCCGCCCGGCAAACAAAGCGCCTTTAAGCTCCCTGGAAGCGCCTTTCGGGACAAACGGCGAGCGTGGAGGAGGAGAGGGTAGGGTTGCGAGACGACGCAATTGCGCGGGCCATAGCAGAAGAT
Source organism: Hetaerina americana (assembly GCF_022747635.1). Classification (NCBI taxonomy): domain Eukaryota; kingdom Metazoa; phylum Arthropoda; class Insecta; order Odonata; family Calopterygidae; genus Hetaerina; species Hetaerina americana. The sequence goes on along the minus strand of NW_027287205.1, from coordinate 82,666,373 downwards.
TGCGTTTGATAAAAATATTGGATTGCAAACTTTCACAAACAAGGAAGGACGAGACCAAAAGAAACTCATGGCACGTAAAAGTTCTCATTTCATTCGATGATTTACAGTAACCTCCGTTGGGTTTGTGTTCATAATTGGTTATAACAAAAGGATAACAAGTCGGTTTTATTATCCTATATTACAAGTCTATCAGCTCTTGTAAACTTTACTTTAAATTCTGGGCCAAGGATTTTGAGGACATGATGCGGACATACAGTTTTCGAGTGAGAGATAGGAACTTACTGGCATGTGCATTTGGGGAATTACATTCATGGGAGGATAATCCACTGAAAGAATCTGTAATTTTGTTAAATTTATTAAATCAATGAAGAAATTGAAGAATTTCATTTGTGGGTGTACTTTTTTTAGCAGCGTTTCACTGGTTGAAAGTTGAAATAATAAATAAAAAGGAGTGATTATGCTATTATGATTCTGTAAAATTGTTTTTATGAAAAAAATTTAAAAGTGTTTATTCTAGAGTACACAAAAGTAAACTCCTTACTTATACTATTCAAATTTTGATTCTTAACTTCTGATTGAAACGCCTTGAATTTCAATTAAATTTTTATTATTAATGGATATTAATAACCTGTTAATATGGCAAGGAAAAGTACAAAGATATATTACGAACAGTTTAATTAGCATGTCTCCCTTTAACTAGTTAACTTCGGATGTTTATTGCAGTAAATATTATTAATAACATTGGACCTGCACATTAAAATAGTTGGTGACATGTGGCATCTCCTGTCTATAAAGAGTATTCACTCCAAGCAAAGCTGTGCCCGTAAAGCTCAACCTTTGACAGATTTAATATTTTTTGGGCAAAGCTGCCGAAAGAATTTAAGATTATATTATTGTATGGGATTATGTAGGAAATTCCTGAGTTTTTTTTTTCAAAATTAACTTGGTAACCAGTCTTATATTAGGGTGTTTATAGACGTTCTGTATCTTAAGAGACAAATTGTATTAATAAAAAACAATTCCATAGTATTTCAACGGAACGGTATATAGTATTGTTTCTCCGTACATTTTCAAAATCGATGTGTCTGAAGGAGTCTGAGTCTTAATAAGTCTCTCTCGATGGATTGACTGGATGGAGAAGTAGATAAATTGGTAAATGTTTTGGCTGGAAAAAATTAAAATGTTTAATGACAGAGTTTTGGTACACACTTTCCTGAAGGCCTCCACACCATATCATTTCCTTAATAGCTCACCCGCTTACGAGAATTTTGAGAAATTTGTTGGACATAAAACCTCCCCAAGGCCCTTATTAATCCTCGCCTTGAGCGAGCCGTGAAACGGAGGAAAAATAGCTCGCCGAGGGATGAGGGAGAATCTCCCCACCGGCAGAGACCTTAACGGGATCCGCCCCTCCCGCCCCTCTCGATCAGGAGAAAAACTCTTGGGATGAAAAGGGGTTACCAAGATAAGGGTTAAGGTGCGGTCGAAAATTCCAGGGAACTAGGGAGTACATGGGGATTCATTTGAGGTTTCTTTTTGGAAAGGAATGAAACATTCAATGGAATGAGACTGTGGATAGAATAAAAGAAACGAGACTCCGAGGGGATCCCAATGAGAGGAGGATGGAAATTGAAAGGAAGAGAACTGAAGTTCGAAATGTAAGAGAAGGGAATAAGTCCCCGATGTAGATGAGTGCTTGTTGCTTTGCACTGTGAGCGATGCATTTAAATTTTAATTTTATGCTATCCCGAATGTCATTACACTCAGAGGTAGGAGCATATAGCCAGGAGCTTGGAGGATATTCAGAGATTTACAGGAATTGGACGTTCTCGTAGTAAATAAAGTGGGCTGATAGGAAAACCAATGAATTACAAGATATGATAGGGTTCGAGAGAGAGAGAGAGAGTTGTTGGGAGCAATTTAAGGTAATAAAGTGAATTCAGGGTGTTTTGATTGACAATACAATGTTGAAGACTGTACTACACAGAGGCGAAGGAGGTTGGGGAAGGCAATGGATAAGTATGTTGCACGGAATGAAGGAAGGAAAAGGTACGCGGAATGGAAGAAGGGCACTATGTTGTAAAGTAAACAGCATTATTTTGGGTCTAAGTAGATAAGGCATTGGACTTCATTCAGGGTGGCCTGAAAAGTTTCCGACCTCGAAAATTTCAGAAAAAATGTCTTGTATCTTTGTTATGATACCCCTCGTATATATACATATATATATATATATATAATATATATATATATATAATATATATATTATATTATATATATATATGTGTATATATATATATATATATATATATATATTCTGATTCTGAAGACGACAGCCGTGCTTTCGAAACGTAAAATAACAAATTGTGAGTGTCCTTTCTTTGTGTCTCTATATTCTAAAAATCTACATCTGTGATATTTATATATATATATATATATATATATATATATATATATATATATATATATATATATATGGCATATATATATACACACGAGGGGTATCCTAGCAAAGATACAAGACATTTTATATATACATAAATGGATAATTTATATATATATATATATATATATATATATATATATATATATATATATATATATATATATATATATATATATATATACATAGAAGGTTGGTTTGGTAGGTGATGGTAGAGATTACCCAGTACTAAGCCCTATACGGCGTGAGACATGTCTTGTTCCAAGGAAATCAAATCAAGAATAGCTATGGCAAAAGAGGACATTAATAATAAATAGAAATTACTTTGCGGATCCTTGAAAAAAGAACGGAGAAATAAAAAAGTAGGAATTTACGTCTGAATTGTGATGTTGCCGGCTTTCAAAATGAAAAAGGGACAGGAAAATAAGAATCGTTTTTTTTTCAAAGTCAAAGCCACATTCGACCTGAAACAGAACTTATCTGATTGCTATTCCCTTATTTCATATATTTCTCGTGTGCAATAAGGTGCAAAATCAGACAAAGCCAAATGAAAGTAAAATTAATTTATCCTAAATATTATTTCACTCTCATTCGAAGGGAATGAAGAGTGATGAAGTATTGTAAGGTAATACATTATTTTTGAGTGACAGCTATTATTTTTTATGCCATACCTAAGTAACATTCGGGGGTTTATTTACGACTCGATCCAAACTCGATCCATTATCATCGGAGCAATCATTTATGGTTCGCAGTATTCAAATTTTAACAATTCTAAGAAGATCAACGTAAGTATCATCATATTATGACTACCTATCTTAATTATTTCATTTTCAAACGGACAAAAGGAGGACCAATATACTTGAAGAATATGTTCCCGCCCTTCTTTCTATCTAATGTCAATAATAATTATCAACAAGCTATTGTTTATCGAGTGCAGTCTATTGCTCTAAAAATCGATACGGGTTGCTGGCAACAACCCACAATCCGAATTTCATCCCTAATTTTCAATATCTGCCATTTGGTGACCTGAATGTAATGCAACGTAAAGCCCTACACCTATGGTAACTTTCGGGGCAACACCAAAAATGAGGCGTTTGTGAAATAAACCCCGAAGGTAAACGGGAGTCCCCTTTCACATACGACAGGGATCTATTGTCTTAACTTAGGTCTTCCCTCCTTCGTGGGAGCCTGGATAAAGGGTTCCTTACGTCGCTGACGTCATGGTGAATATTCCGAGTTCGAGCTACTCCGGGTGTATTCGAGGAAGTCTTAGGGGACGGGGGAGGTGGGAGGGAGGAGTAAGAGGAATAGCCTCCAGTGGAAAGATCGGGCCGAACTTTTTCATCCGTGTCACCGCGGAAGAGGGGTGAAGGGGATGTTCAGAGGGGGAGGGGCTTTGAAAGAAAAGGGTTTGATTCACGTGCTTGGGGAGAACAAAAGGGAAAGGGTTTTTGATTCAGAGGGCGAGGGATGAGGATCGGAGAATGATGGGCGTAGAAGCAAATGGCTCGGAAGGTTGGGGGGGGGGGTTGGGAGCGGATGGTCGTCGGAAGAGGATCGATGAATTTAATTGGGCATTTATTGACCTCAGATATACTCAGGAGGATTAATACAAGCCCTATCAACTCAATTTGATGCATCTTTTTCAAAATTATGCAACCTTGAAAGCTTGATTGCCTTTTAATCAAATTAAGAAATCTGGGTTTGGGGGTAGAAAATATTGATAGAGAGTCCTATTAGACCATCAGCCTCCTTCAATTAGAATCTCCTCCTCATAATGACTATATGATCGGTTAATAACCGAGAGATAATTTTATAATTATGTATTGATAAAAAAAGCAGATATAGAGGCACGTGGTATCGGAAAATGGAGGTGAAGCAATAAACTATTTTTACTAAAACTACACGCGAAATTACGATATGAAATATTTACTGGGGCATAAGTATATTTACAGATATTATACCTAGTCCTAATTTTTCATTCCAACTGCGCTTCGTTCTGTTATATTCCATTTTCCTCCTTCAATTTGTTCCGTATTCAAATTTTCGGAGAAAAATATACATTAAAGTCTTCTATGCCTTTCGCATTTTTAAGAGAATTCCTCTGATTTAACGTGTATCTCGAAATGCATATTAACCCAGCCATAAAGTGTGTTCATAATATAGAATTACAGCTCTCAGAATTTAAGTAATGCTACGAAATAACAGTATGAAAATTTTTGCATGACGAACAACGAAAATGATATTGCGTTTCAGGTACCGCCGGAGGGAGAGGAATATGTAGTACTCATCAAAATATTTTGACGTGTATCTTATGATAAAAACATTAAGCTAGTTTTCAAAAGTTAATATAATTCATTGATATTACTTTTGTTTAGTCGATATTAATTTTAAATTTTTATGTAGAAGAATACCACCACGGTAATGAACCTGGTTATGGCTTTTGATTGGTAAGGATAAGAGCAGCAAGCAAGTTTGTGGCAAGCGGGAGTTCTCATGACTCTCCTGTTCTTAGAAATGATGTGTAATGATCATATTTTATGCATCTTTGTTTTGAAAGGCTATCACTGATTGGTGAGAAATTAATTAAAAAGAGGCCGAGGTTTCAAATGTTGAATTTTCAGGTAAGTGTTAGCTGGGTGATGCAAATAAAGGATATACTAAACTATGCGGGAGAGAAGTGGAACGAGACTAGGGCCTGCGATAGATGGAGCGTTGAGAGAGGTCGAACGGAGCTCCGAATGTGAGGAAGGTGTAATGCCAAACCAACTAAAAATTCAAACTACTACGCCTCGATGTAAAACACTCTCTAAGAACTTGTATGCAGCAAGAATATGGATGTCGAAAGCATCAAATAAGAAAAGAAATGATGCATTTAAAATGCGGAAATGTGGAAGGATGGAAGGGATAAAGAGAGTGGAGATGTTGAGGAACGAGGAATTTGTGGCAGGAGGGAGATGAAGGAATGGTAGTGGAGACGATAAAAAGGAAGGGAAAGAGAACTTCAGCACGTCAGCCGACGACATGAAAGCAACTGAGGGAGGGAGGTGGGGAGTGGAGGGAGTCCGCGGAAGGGAGGGGGAGCAGGGGAGTAAGGAGAAGAAGGGAGTATTGAACGAGCAAAGACGACGAAAGGGGCGAAAAGTTTGAAAGAGGCAACTTTAGAGAAAAGACTACAGAAGACGCCAAGGCCTTTCCGTAGGGCAGGCCCGAGTAGTCTTCGATGGTGTCCATTCACTTTTGTCCCTGCTAATTATTTGTATAATCACACAACTGTGTTTTTCCATGACATTTGTTCTTTTACAATAAATGGTGCAAAGAAAATTGTCATTTTCGTGAAAAAAATAGCTAACATCTGATTCCAAAGTAAATCCTTGGTTTGAGGTCCCTTCAATACATTTTGATTAGTTTCCAGATGGCTGTGCATCTTTGCGTGCATGGCAAGTTTTTCTGGGAACGATAAACAAAAGTCTATTATTTTAACTCTTACGGAATTATTTACTTAATATTAATAAGCAAACTCATGGGGCACCATTAAATTTATATAATAATGAGAGAGGGAACATAATAAATGGGAAGACATATGTTATTAGTGTGGAACTGAAACCATATTTAGGATAGAGAAAATTGCCTTTATATCCACCATATGCCTCAAAGCATTTATTGTATGATATCATTCATTTGCGGATTTTTAAGTGATTTCGGTAATATTGAAAGTGATGACAACAGAAATACATTATCACAGCCGACTTAATGATATCAATGGTGACATCACAATTGATACTTAATGCGCATATTGAGAAAGGGTGATGACATGTGTATTCGCGGACGACATGACTAAACTTGCAGAGAAGAAAGGAGGCATTACAAGGACACTCTAGCCAATATGGGGGAGAGAACACTAATTTCATCTCCATGAGAAACAAGATTAAAACTAAAGCAATCGTCTAAGTAGGGAAGATAATCTCCAAGCAAGGGCAAGGAAAGCCACACTGAAGCAAGTGGGAGTCGAATTGTTATTGTGGTGGCAAAGTCACAGATGATAGGAGAAGCAAAAGGGACACGTAGTAGGCAGAGCAAGAATGACGAAGATGGTTTTATAACAGAAAAAGTAACTATTAGCGTAAAAAAGTACTAAAATAAACAAAAGGAAGTGAATATCATAGTTAATTATGCAGTCTACTTTTCTACAGATGTGAGACTTGGATGATAAGAGCAGCAGATTAATAGAAGACTGGAGGCGATGAAGATGCGGTGCTATAGAAGAAACTGAATATAAACTGGATTGCCACATCAAAAAATAAAGAAAAAAAATAAGTACTTAGAAGAGTGAGTTGAGAGATAGGGAAACTTTTACAAGAAACAGAATAAAACTGATTGTACAAATCCGGAGGCGCGATATTTTACTGAAGATCATAATTGAAAAAAAAACACATAGGGGGGAGTGAAGGACTATAATCAAGGAGAAAGGCCAATCGGTGAATTATGAGCAGTAGGTAAGAGTAACAATTTCAGTGCCATGAGAAACCTGGGAATGAAGATACTGGAACAGGACTGTTTTGGATTGATTTTACACACCTATATTTGGATTAATAAACCCGTGATAATGACTAAATCTTTGCCATTCTTAGAAAGAAAAGAAGCAATATAAACTGTAAAAGGAAAGAATTTTGACAACAGTCCATTTCCCTTCGCAAATGCAAGTGACTTTCCCTTCTTCACTCTTTAGGAGCAGTCAAATGAAAGCCGAACACCTGCCATAACGCACAGTCTACTAAAAGCTAGAAGTTAACATTTTACGCATCGATATTGCCATTGCTGTGGTAGGAGGAGAGCTGCATGGTGACAACAAACACAGGGGTTGTCACGATGCAGCACTCTCCAGCTATGTTGGGTTATGTCCTCGTTGGTGCGCGGACTGGTTGTTGTAGAGGGTGTCCGGTTTTCATTTGACTGATCCTCATATTAAACCAGAGAAATGCGTCTTGTTAGCTAGTTATCAGTTATCAAATGATTCCTTTATCTTCACGTAAAGAATTACCAAATGGTGTCTTTTCTCAACATTATGAATGAGAGTTTAAACTCTCTCCATTTCTAGTTCGCAGCTACTCTTGGAATCACGCACTTCGCTATGAGAACCATAATCCCTCAACAAGTGAAAAACACAAGCAAGGTCTTCATTATAATGTATTTTCAATCCGTCAAAATATTCCACCCGTAAGACGATCACCTTGCTGAATTTACTGCGTACGCAAAAGGGCGCTCTCTGAATATTTCCTGAGTTATTATTAAAAGTCGGGGATGGACCGCATCCATGAGCGAGTGGGGTGAGGGTGGGTGCGGGCCGAGAAGGAGCGGGTGAATTTATATGGACAAGGGTTCGAGGAGTACGGGGATGGGGGAGAAAGTTCGATGGAGGAAGCGTGGAAGAAGAGGAGGACCTCGTATATTGGTCGGAGATTTGTGGCCTGGAAGGGTGGGGTTAGTGGGTGGGGTGAAGGGAAAGGAGTCTGAAGGGGAGGTGATGGGCGCCAGGGGAAATGAGGGTTGGGGGGGTAAGGTGGTCGGCGGCCATTAATTCACGTTTGATCGGAGGAGATAATTGCAAGATTTAATTTTTGGTGAACATTCGCATGCATAGAGCATTTAGTTATATGTTCTAGGAAATTCGAGGTTTTTTGAGCTCCTATCATTCAAATTTTCATTTAACCTATGAGGTCGAATATTAATGGATGAGTGCATGAAATCAATGAGAGCAAAATATCGTAAAATATCCATGAAGTTAATTCGGGCAAAATGCTGATTTGTGAAGTTTGAATGAAAGAAGATCATTGCTCACGGTTGTGCGAAATACAGTCACCGGAAAACATCGTGGAAAAATTAGGGGCTCATGAAAAAGTAGGAACGTACCCTAGAAATAGAGAAGGTAATCGCATATTCTGATATTAATGCATCAAAAGGAAGACGGAAAATCAAAATTGTTTCCGCAATGTGAATTGGTAGTTAGCATGTGAAAAATTACTTCCAGTTTACCTCAGAGATACTCATTTCCATACTTTCAAATGTGAAATCGTTTTACCATTCTTAGAACTGATAAATAGCACTGATTTCTATTTGCTCAGCAGTTTGCTAGTTTTTTGATTAAGGTCGGGAGATCGCAGCGATGAGAAATCGCCTTTGAGGAGACCAAAGCTATTAAATAGTAATCTTTCTACAGCTTAGAGTGTTCCAAGCTTAAAAATAAGTTACCCGATCGCTTTCAAGATTCTTAATTATATGTTGACCAAATCGCAAAGTTTCGGGATAGAAATAGTGAAATTAGAACGTGATGAATGAGCAATAGTCAAACATTTCCAGTACTTGAGCCTTAAACAAGTTCAAGTTTCAATGGCTTTACAGATGATGTAGTCTAGAATTCAAACTCTAACATTAATCGAGTACTTTGCTATTTCCAACCCAATGAGGAGCATAATCCATATCACACGTGCACGTATCAGGGATTCTGATGAAAAACATTTACAATTAATGAGTTGTTTCTCAAAAACTAGTTAATTTCAATTGATATTCCTTCATTAATGGCATGATCATCAGCTTCTATTTATGATTTTACGGTCTCTTCTTCGCCTAACACATATATTTAGTATTTTTACATGATATTCAACCGCCATACATTTTTTCAAAAAAAGATATGTATCACATTTATCAGTACAAATACGACTTCTCCTTTACAAAAAGGCAAGAAAGATTCGCTCACCGCACGATTTGGCCACTGAGGTAAACACGCCGACCGCTAAGGAGTGGGATTTATGCTCGATACATGAATAGTTCATTTCCGCCATAAATATGCATCCATTCCCACTTCGACGCTCAGCCGTCGCAAGATGATAAAATATCGGTACTTGCACGCTCCCGTCATTCAGAATAATTGATTAACCGCCTGTTTTTGATTTACAGCATAAGATGGAGAGTAAGAAATCTCCCTCTCTCTCTCCCTCTGACGTGGGAATGCCAAATGTGTGCGCTTGCAAACCTATTTATGGTCCAGAGTCCCTCTCTCTCGCACCCACCGACTATTCCCATCTAATGTTAAACCCAACGACGCTCCTGGGATCGTAGGCGCAACGCCGTAAAAGTTGTTTACAAGTATTCTGTGTATTATTTTTATGGTTAAAAAGAGAATGGAAATACTAAGAATGGTGGTTATTAAGTATATACCTAATGTACGTGTATTTGATTCTAAATCTTTTGAATTTTGATGAAATCACGCGCTGCGAAATATTCGAGATATTACCATTCAATTCTGCTAAATTTACATAAACTAAATAACCATAATCCATGAAAATAAAGTAAAAAAATTATTGAATAAACAAAAACAAAAAACAAGAAAAATACTGAATCAATAAAGAGTGAAGTTAAGTTACCGAATGTTTTCCAAAATAATAAAAAATACCTATTCGCGCACAAAAGTAAGATCACAACGACATTTGCACAGTCCTACCATTTTGTGAACCCGGGTCATCATTCACAATCTATAGGTCATCTATTCTTCCATCAGTGGTGATTCCCGTTCCATTGACATCCTTGCTTAGTTCCCCCTTCCACTTCCTCGCCCTCTCTCTCCGCAATAGTGATCTTCTACACTCAACTGCCTAATTTCCTCCTTTTACTCTCCCAGCGATCCTTGTTCTATCGACTCTCAAAATTATTCAACTCACTCTCGCCCACCATTGACCCCTCCCAATCACACCTTCCTCAGTCCCCAAAATAGAATCTCTTTGGCCTCCATTTGTCGCATTCGCTCGTCTCAGTGATTAACATTTCTGCAATTGAAGCTCTCTACGACTCTATGTGACTAGAGTACTTGTTTGCGGTAATATCTTTAGGTTTAATCGTCTTGTTTTTTCACATTATCTTTTATATTTGCTAAATGATTAGTTAATATATATTACGTTTATGTTTGCTAATTGATTTGTCAGGTATTCACTGTAAAATATAACTTTTTGGATGTTTTAATATTCTAGAGAAATAAATAATGACGGGTTAAGTTCCAAGAAAAGAAAATAAATATGTACCAAAACATATTATAACTCTGTTATAAATTTCGCGATATGTTTCGCAATTATCTAAGGCAGGAAATAAAATCAAGACAGCCGGCAGCTCGGGTATAGAATCACTTTTAGATGGCTGGACATAGATTAAACTTTATAAAGAGACCCCACGCGGGAGATATAAAGAAACCAACTATTTTACATTTTATTAGTAAAAATATTAGATGCATATGTTAAATCAGATAAAAACATTATATTTACTTTAGGAACACCACTTTTGAAAAATTTTGGATCATAAAGCTAGTGTTTAATCCGATTCCAGCTATAGAACGGCCTATTGGAATGCTGCAATGAAGAGAGCTCGGATTGCAATAGAAATTTCGACCAGCTATGCCACTGAAATAATGAGTAGGTGAGAGGAAATGGGAAATTTACATAAATGGTTACATGCACAGAAAATGTGGCCAATATTAATATTTATGAAAAAGTCTTCTTAAAACTGAATGGTGGTAAATATTGTTGGTTTAGCTTTTTTAAAAAACTGTGGACAATATGTAGTGGCGGCGTTGTGGAAATTGTAAGTCAAAGTAGGACAAGAAAGAACATAAAACGGGTCTCTACCGTCATTGTTATCGATAACGGATGGAGACAAACGTTTGATAACTTGTTTGTGTCGAGTCTTCCCTTAATGGGCGGCTATTAATTGAAATCCACTTCAACCACTGCGTATTTAGGACAAATCTGTCTCCTAGTGTTGATATACTGCCCTGAATATGAACAATTTTATTCGCTTGGTTCGTTTATAACTCCAAAAAAATAGGAGAGAGGAGATTAAGAATGGATTCGGAGAAAATAATGGAAGAATATTACCTTGAGGGAATTTTTCTTACTCCTCTTTTACGCAAGACGGTGTTCCATTTGTCCTAGTTAAAAACATTTTTTCGCGGCCAGGTTATAAATTCAGCAAAGCTCTGATGACCGTTTGGAATCAAGAGAGACCCTAAATCCTTCATTGTTGACCGTTTGTGAGAGAGAGAGAATACTAGTCTTGCTAATGGCTGGAAAGATAGATGGTTCAACATGCGAAGTGAGGCAATTACAATTTTAAATCACCCGATGGTAAAAATAACGTTGATATCAGAAAAACCATATTCAAATTTGGCAGACATTAGAAATGGAACAAAAGAGAAATATGGAAGATTACATTCTCAGATGAATTTTGGGTAAATCGCACACAGAGGTTTGACATTATTACCCTCCAACTACTTTGCATGTGAAGTTTTTGCATTTTTGTCGGCGCTAAACGTGTCTCCTTTCATAACTTTCACAAAAATAAGTTGCAAATAATATTGACCCACTTGGCTAATTTTTAAAAATTTTACGCTCATATTATAACAGAATCTCACTTATTTATCGCATGAAAATGTTCCTGGTTGGAAAAACGGTCTTGCCACAAATCTGAAAAGGAATGGAGTGGGTAAGTGGTGAAAGCCTTTCTCCACTTTGTGGCCTAACAGTGTGTGGTAAGAAAGGAATGTATCAATAGTCAGTATGATTAATTAGTAGATATTTTATAAAAGGCCAATTAACTATTTTTTTACTGGTAACTTATTACCCCTAAGGGTAATTAAGATGCTCTGAAGGTGGCGTCATAAAAACAGTCACATGGTGAGTCTAACTTACCAATTACTTTACTTTTTAAAAGTTTTTATTCATGACTTTTCAGAAAACTTCTAATATTATATTGCACCAATTTGATTTTCACATTCAACGGACCTCAAGAAGGACCCTAGATAGGAAAAATAAATTCTTATCAATGCTTTTTTTAATATTCCTGAATAAACATCTGGAGTTTTGAAAAAAATAGCAGTAAATAATTTTATTATAAGTGCATTTTAATTGCTAATTAACTTGGATTTTTTTACAAAGCCTTTTCATGTTTTACTCAATGTTCGTTTCAGGAAAACTTGTGGCATTATCGAGGTAAAAGAGAGATTTGATTGAATTGAACAATGCCTCGTGGACATATGGGGGTTAATCATAAATTTCTGTAGATTTCAAAATGGCCTTTCATGAAATTAAATAATAAAGTATAGTTCTGTGCTCATTATGTTATTACAGAAGGGTCCTGTATAAATATCACATCATACACTGTAATATGCACGACATTCAAGTACTTTCTCAATGGGAAGTAGGTAAAACAGATTCATATATCGGTATTCTCAACCATTTTTTTCTCGTAACTCATAGAATATGTGACATTCATTTGAAATCAATGCATGTTTCCTTGGACGTATTGGTTATCGTGAATTGAACGCTACTGCCAGGGAAAATATAAAATTTTATATTTTCAATTTTTATATTCAAATATTTAATTGATTAAAATTTAGAGCATTGTCAACTCTTAACATTAACGAAGGAAAAGTTAATATTACAAAACTACCCGTATTTAATATGTCGGAAAAGAAAAATTGATGGGTAATGATAGACTAATATTCGCAGAGTTGCTAAAAAGGAATATAGTGCCATCATAACTAAGATATAAAATATCTTCTCCCTTGAGCATATTTCCCTATAAAATATTCCTTTGATCTTAACTGGTGGGAGTATTTACACTGCTTTCTAGATATGACTCTCATATTTTCTTGCATGAATAAGACACATTTTCTCAAAATGTTTGATTAAAAAATTATTAATTTACCCCGGTAAACATTGCCTAAATACTGAAATAGAGAGTATGTAGTTTAGTAGATAATATAATCAAGCTATTAAAACTATCCAGCTGAAACGACTGAGTAGAAATACGGCAGCACATAAAATATGCTTTTCATTTTATCCCAAATGGAATGGAGACTTCAACGGATTCGACCGCTCGATTTTTAGATTGTTCAGTGTAGATTTTACGAATTAATACATCAGGCTGCTAATGTTTAATGAAAATTTCAGTAAACTATGAAAACCTAAAACGTTATTGGATAAATATATCCGATGCTCACGCTTCACTACAAGTTTAGCATCATAAGCTGTGTTAACGAGTTTTACAATTCCAACTAACACCCTTATCACACGAATCCTTTCTTCAGTCAGAAATTCTTCATACTTCGGCGCCGCTAAACTAAGATAAAATTAATATCATACATGGAATGGGCCATTGCAGTTGTCCTAATTATATTTAAATGAGCATAAGTGGGTCAAGGGAAGGTTACAAAAATTTAATTAAGCACAGGCGAGAATGACACCTGGTACGACCAAATTTTCAAATGCGTGCTTCTGCGAAATAATGAAGTTAGTATATTTTTTTGCGAAGATGTTCAAATTCACCCATGGCCTCTAATGGCCGACGACTCGTTTGTGCAATGCGATATGAGATCAAAATTCTCGCCTCCGTGGAGAACCGCACTTTTAACCGAAATACCATTCTCAAATATAAAGCCCACGACGGGGTAATTTTTACTATTCGTCCAGAGCGAGTCATTTTTATCCTTTTGCTCCATCGCATTTAAGGGCCAGAAGCACGTCGACTGAATCCATTAGGGCATCGCGGGAGGGGGGGGAGGGGCCATGTGGCCCCTGGGAATGCAGACGGACGCGGGCGCGCATAAGAGATCGTGCGGCGATAAAGCATTTCATCAAACGGGCATAAATCGTCCTCTTCCGTTGCCACTGAAGCATAGCTCCTCAATTCTGGCTGACTTTTGCAGAAGAACTCCTTTCCCTCTAATTTTCAGCTTTTGATGTCAGCACTTCCCACAGCATTTCTTAGGTTATCGACGTGGTCGTGTCTCTGTTTCTATATGAAACGTGGCCCTTGAAATGCTGTTAGGAGGGAGGCATCATATTGCCTGTGGGGATTCAAAATTACATGATTGAAACCATAGTGATTTCAGTTACCAAATATGCTAGTAACCGGGAGAATCTAAGAAAGAATCGGATAGTATCTAAAATTACCGATAAAAAACCAAACGATCGATGTCATAATTAACTTTAAAAAATACAAAATGAAATTAAGGAATTTGGAGCAAATCAATTACCTTTTTGTCACATTTACCCCCAACCCGTCGATGATGTGCGTTTACACAGTGAAGTGACTACCACTGCTGGGTTTTATTGAAATATAATGTAGAAGAGGAAATCATACATTTAAGTTTGAGGTTCACTTTGCAATTTGTGGTAGTTTATACTTTGGATCTATTAGAGAAAGAATAAAGAAATGCGAGCATTTTTGAAGTTCACTAGCTTGGCAAAAATGTCATATGATTATATAAACCCAGAAAGAACCATTTCATATTATTGTATCTTACATGACATGGTTACAACATTAACCAAGTTTTTCTATGATTCTTAGAAAGCCACTTTACCTTTTTTACCAAATGATTTATTCATATCTCACTCACTCTGTAGTACATGGAAATAAATTTGAAGCATTAGACCCAAATTGATGAGCTATCGTAAACTACAATGTTCCCTCGTATTATTCGCTATAACAGAAAAACTATACTAACATTATAACAGTTGAAATTGAAAATTTCTTAGGCCATTCCCCTTAAAATCTCGTTAAGACTACCAATTATGAAAGGCAGTTGCTTACTTAAGTCCTTACCACACGGTCTCAATGCAAGTTTAACAAATTACGCATACGAAGTTTCAATTAATCACGTATGAAGAACAAATATGACCCATCATTAAAACAGTCCTTAAAAATTTGCTCCCTTGGTTGTTTTTAACCATCCTATCCCCTCCAGCCATGGCAACGGTAATTGACTCATGGTAGTGTTTTCCTAAGTATGAAATAACCCGCGCAAAACAGATCACAAGGACCTCGAGGTCTTCTCACTTGATTTCTCATTAAACCATTCTGCTTCGCTGTTCCGTCCCTGTATCTCTCGCCTGGGCGGTGCGGATTCTGGGCCGGCCGCAAACAATGATCAGGCGAGCGTGGGACGGAAAAAGCGGCCGAATGGCGAACTTCCCCGGGGCGGAGCGATGAAACGGAGCAATTTCTTTGCTATGCACCTGTGTTTATCCAAGCTTGCGGCCTCGGGAGGCTCACAGAGGGCGGGAAAGGACGACGGAATTTAGAGCACAAGCGCGTTTTGCCCCCGGAAAGAAATAACTCCTTGTAACGCAACGGCGGTAGTTTTCTTGCTACTTTATTAGGCCTTGCAGGTCAATTTTTTAGCAATCGCAACGGTATTGGTATGACTTTTCTGTGGACTAGCCATGGTAAAGTTTTTTCATTACGTAGCCCAAGCTGCAGTGGGCTCATGCGAATTATACGAAAGTAGGCCGAAAACAAATGCACACATGCTTGTAGACCATAAAAAAATGACCTCCAGAAGCACTTCTTGTGGCATGTGGAAGTAACATTCCCCCTCAACACGCATGCGCAGGTTTGAGGTCGTTATATTCATCCAGTGTATTTTGAGGAGCAGAAGTATGGAGACGTGTTCTGGTTTATGTCAATGCGAGTTAAACTGCGTGCTGATATCAAATTTTTGCCTTCGCCTCATCGTCCGAGGTGTAATGATTACCCTTGAGGTGTCTCTTGAGTTGAGAAAAAAAGTGATTCGCCGGTCATTTTGAATAAAATCTCCGACGCGTTAGCGATGTTTATCGTCTGTGGCAGTAATCGGATGTTCACTGCGCGTTTCATCAACAATTATGGCTTTTACAGATTCGCAACCACGAAATTTTACTACCCATCGATTTACAGTAGTTCTATCAACAACATCTTTACTATAAACAGCCTTTAAACGACGATGAATATCACTGGATTCACTCTTTCAGCAGTTAAAAATTCGATAACGGCACGCTGTTTAACTCGCATTGACATAGAACACGTCTCCATACTTCCGCTTCTCAAAATACACTGGATGAATATGACGACCTTAAACCTGCAAATGCATATTGAGAGGAAATGTTACTTCCACATGCCACCAGGAGTACTTCTGAAGGTCGTTTTTTGTGGTCCACAAGCATGTGTGAATAAGTTTTCAGCCTCCCCTCGCTCAATAAAGGATGCAAGAACATAATTCTTTGAATTACGAGACGTTCAAAACTTTTGGTCTATCCACAACTATAACCTGAACGCCATGTAAAATAGCAAAACGAGACTACGCTCCTGTAACGAGACTAGCTTAAATTGCTTAACTTTAGCTCCAATACATCCCGTTATCTTTCAATCTGAGCTTTCACAGCCTCTAAATATCTATATTTTCACTTTCCATCAGCTTTATATTTCCTAATTTTCCTATTCTCAATATCATCCTAATATTTGAAGTCCCTATTATAACTGATTCCTAACTCATAAGGTTCAATGAAGAGGTTTTCATATAGATTTGACGCAGCATCAAGAGTACATGAAACATGGATAAATGCCTCTCCGAGGACTGTAGCCAAGCGAAGTGAAAAACGAATTTTACGTAGATACTCATTGGATGCAAAGGCTAAGGAAGTATTTCATTAAGGAACAGTTTATCTCTGTGATTTGGAACTATTGGCCATAGGCGCTCAAAGGGAAATCAAAATTCTCCGTCTAGCCATTCGAGCAATCGGTCTTCGGAATTCCTCCCTCGTATGCCATCCCCAAGATTTTTTTTTTACATTCCGAAGATCCCCTTTCCTTCCGTTTCAAAACTCTTCACGGAAAGAATAAAATCACAAATTTGCAAAAAATGATTAGTTAAACTGGGGCATTTTTATCCTGACTGAATTTTACGCGTAGTCAGTCTGAGCGCTCCAGATGTCCATTCTCATACGTTCTTCCCTCGTTGAAATTCGGTCCCTTTGAGCTTCAGGCCGGAGGCCGACCAGCGGACTCTTGCGATTAGAGCTTGCTATGCAGGGTGATAGAGCATTGCATTCCACAAAGGTTCCTCTCACTGCTTTTCAATTCGAAATTAAATGAACAAGTGTAAACCATGCCACATTTTAACCAATCAAGGCTCAATGTGACGGCTCAAAAGTTTCCCACTCACCGATCTTTGGAACTCCTGACGCAAATTAATTGCTGCATTACGGTAATACGAGCTCGTGACACATGTACGTACGGAGATTTGGGTTCGAATCCCGATCAAGGCGAATGATTTTTACACACTGAAATTGTTGCATTGAATGTTATGACTCTTTTTCCTGTAAAGGAAATGACATCTGACAATCTTGGCTCAGCCAACTTACTGCAATGCGTAACAACTTTGTCCAAATACTTATGGCCCTCTCGTCATTAATAAATAAATTTTAATCCATCAGCATTTGAGCAACTTTAAATGATATTGCGCTCATTATTTTCAGCCGTTCTTGAATTTGTCATGAATATTAACTTTCTTTTACCACTTTGGTATTATTATACTATACTTGCGTCTTTCAGATCGACATCAACAATACATAAATATAAGCGCACAAGTAATCTGTTGTGAGCAACTCTAAATGATGACAAGATGGGAACAGACCACCTGAAAATATATGCTTTTGAGAGCATAGATGTTGGGTCGAAGGTGAAACAATACGTCCAACTAATGTCATATAGATAAAATATATAATAATTTCAAATTGAAATTGCTATTAATTAGTAAACAAAATATTTACACTACCAAATTTATAATATACTTATCAACAGTTAGCCGAAATATGTTGTTAAGTCCATAAGCAACTTCTTTAAATGTTAAAAAAAAATGTTGAGTCATTTATTCTTTGTAATTTATATCATTAAAGTATATAGAAACTTATTTACTTGGGGTTCACTGCATGCAATATTCATGACAATATTTCATACAGTATTACTCTAAGCAACAATTATCGTACTAAGTAATACATATCCAAATTATCGTTTAACTGAGGCAGACAACTGCCAATAGTAACCATTGTATTTAATGCAAATAATTTTAACGGAATTAAAATTTTAAAAAATAACCTTAGTAATAGAATTGATACTATAAGGGATTCATAGGACTCAAATCCATGAAAGTTTAATAATATTCTACTTGTACATCGAGCATGATGATCGAAAAATCTCTTCTGCGACATTCTCGTAATTCTCATCGGGGGACTTGGGGGCACCTCGTGGTGGTTTCTCGTTGTGTAACCTGAAGACTTGATGACATTCATTCGTTTCTTTTAACCAGAGATAAACATTGAACGCAAATGCGTCCCATTCCAAACACATCCCATTTCAAACAAACGATTTCCTGTTATCGACACTCCCACCGAGATTGGTGGCCTCAATGAAAAGAAGGGGGAACAACGCAAATATTAATTGGTCAGCCCCAATAACCGGTAAAACCGTCATGATACGGGTGCGGGTCGGAGCGGGGAAGATTTATTCTCCGTTCCGCAAACTCATCTCGCTCTTATCAACTCGCAATTCGTACCGAGGGGACGACGCGGGAGGAGGACGACATCCGATCAATCAGTCATATCCCACTCGGACGAAAAATAAATTAAAAAATTGAAGCGAAAAAAAAAATCTTTCCGCGCGATACGCAAGCGTGCATTTGGCACACGCCACCTGCCCGCGAAAGCCGAAAACTATCTTCCCTCCAGCTTCCTCCCACATCCATCTCCCCCATCTCTCTCCTTTCTCCACCCCACTTCTCCAATCTCCTCCACCCCCACCTACCGTTTCCCATTTCGGCCCACTGACTTCTCCGCCCAACTACCCGCACTTACCCCTCCGCCCCCTCATGCCCGCCCTGCCCGCCATCCCTTCGACTTCCAGCGTGACCTACTTCCAGCCCTCCCCTTATCCCTACTCCACTCTCCCATTCCCTCCGGTCCAACCCCGGCCCGTACCCTCACCCGCCCGCCCTTCGCCCGCGAGCTGAGCGAGTTCGTTCCCGCAAATCCGAAGGAAACCGCCCGTCGCAATCCTCGCGGGCGAAGGCGGGCGGGCGCTGGCAATGCGTCGGTTGGTAATGCGACGATTAATTTCTCCTGCCGCTCGCGTTCGCTGTCTGGTGGGGGGCGGAGGGGGGAGACACACCTATCGATCACCAATCGCCCGCTTCGACATCGATTAATATCACCACCGCTATCGAAAATCCATCGGCTGCCCACTCCCGATGTTTCGAAGTATCGTTGACGAACGTAAAAAAATACGTACTTTAAATAACTCCACGACACATTTAATTGAAAATTTTCCGTTCTTTTCATGAAATCATATTTCATACACCGTAGAAGCCGAAACTCTACATGTAGTGAGAGAATTAAGCAGGCAAAAGTGTAAATCTTCGTAAAAACAAGTCCCCTGTGTTGTCAGGTCCCTCAAAATCCACTGTGAAGTTCTTTTAAAAGAAACGAGCAAAGCTACGTATACTGTGGTGAACTTTGAATCATACGTTTTCATCGCATTCAAATCATATTTATGCTTCATTCATGGATGTAATTACTGTTTTGCAATCTTTAAAAAATAATGGGCGATACTTGTGCACAATCTATTGCCAATTTCAAATGCCAGGACCACGAATACGCGTTGTTATCATAAGGCTAAAGGAGATAGCATTGCTATCGCCCCACATGGATGGAGGGCGTACACATTTTCTCAGTTAATCGCGGGGCTATAGGCAGTATTTACACCAGTAATAGCCACTGCAGGGTTTCATGCAATCGAGTATCCAGAAGAGAGGTGAAACGGACCAATTCTCTATCTCACAACGGCAATGCTGAGCTTCCTCCTCCAATCAACAATGTCGGGGAAACGCATAACCACATTCTGGTGGTTGACCAGCCATTAAGGAACTTAAAGTTTATTAAGACAACATTAAGAAAAAGTAAATAACTGAGTAAATAACAGGTAATAATAAGTAATATCTAAGTAAATTCCTTATGAGATATCATGTTAAAATTTGCAGTGTTTTTGATTATTTTTCAGGATTTTGTAATGACTTATTTTCATCCAAGGTTCAGTCTTTAAAAGATACATATTATTGGATGTAAATTATTTTAATTTACATTTTTATGTAAATTATTTGAATTTCTCCAACATGTCCCATTCTGCCACTGAGTAAAGCATCACATACACATTTGCGCTTATCCTAGACGTATCCGCATTGCAAGAACTGAAATTTAAGATTTGAAACCGAATACTACAAGACACTTCAAGATATGAATGAAAATCAATTTTTTACCATTACTTTCTATATGTACCTTCTGAGAACATATGTACTGGTTTGGGAACGCTTTCTCTAAATGACTAAAATCCTGGTGTATGGATATCAACTCCTGGTGTAGGAAAACTGATTAATTAACGTAATCCTGACCGTGATTTTAATTCCACAAAAATTTATGTCGAATAATAAAAAAATATACTATAAATGATATAAATAATTCAAATAATTTCATTTCGATTTCAATCATTTGCAGTCAATTCAGCATACACAAAAGGAAGTGGAACAGAAATAATTCCAGGAGTGAAGTGGAGAATTAAACTGCCATGAAAAATTTTAATGCTGAAATTGGAAATCCATGAAAATTCTCTGTTTTGCAGGATATTTTGGCATTCGATGTCGAATATTTCAACGCCATATTTTTATTCAATCTGACAGGTTGGGTCCGATGAAAGAGTCGATTCAATTAAACCGAACGATGTGCTGACTGTTAAATAACATCCCGTCAAAACGTCAATGTATTTGTCTTTACTCGGTCAGGAAGGCCGCAAATAATAAGGGATTGAAGTTGGCGGTCGGTTTGAGCAAAGATGATCGCATATCCCTCCCGACCTGATAAACCCTGAAGCAGTGTTTTTCAGGAAAAACAGGAGAAAAAAATGAGGGAATAGATTTTTAAAATTGCACTATTTATTTGCTTTGACAAGGAGCTACGGAAATGAGGAAATGCTACGTTGGTCTTCGTACCAATCCCTTGGGTTTTGGAAAATTTCCAAATTTAAATGTGAAGCTACTCGTTCTATCATTATACTGTGTGATTGAAATTGGTTAAATTTATTGTATAAATTAGCATAAGAAACACTCGAGAATATAACCTTTTCGATCATCAAGACCTGTCTAATAATCTTGACGCATACCAACCAAACAGCCGAAAGAGTAGTCAGCATTAATTATTATGCCCATTAGTTTGTTTAGAATAATGTTTCTTGAACTGATAAAAGTAGCCCTAGCATCATGACATTTCGTCTTAAAATGCAAAGGGAGAGCTAATCGCTTAAAATTGATATCGTACTCAGTCGTTTATAGCCATTGTAACAGAAGAAGAAATAACGTGCCTATCCACACAATTAACTATTTGTTACAACGCGCTCCCCTACGCGGATATATATAACATTTGGACGACACATTAGAACAAATATAAAATATTAACACTTAAAAGGACACTCACGTTGTAGATTGTATTAGCTTTCGGCCTTCTCCGAGGCCTACTTCAAGTAAGACTTTATATGTGTTATTTGTGAATATTTTTCCTTTATATGTGTTCCTATCCCTTTTCCCTACATATCTGTTTCTATGTAAATGAGTATATATATACACACACAAATTCAAACACAAAATCCCGCCAAGCGGCGAATAAACACTCATTTATATAGAATCAGATATTTTTACTATATTTTTATTTTACTATACTTTTTTATATTTTATATATTTTTACTCTTGTGATCCGTTGTGACCACAATTGTGTTCTTCCTTTATGTGTGTTCCTATCCTTTTTCCTTATATCAGTTTATATATATATATATATATATATATATATATATATATATATATATATATATATATATATATATATATGATGGAGACTAGGTTGCTGAATTGTGTTTTGTTAGAAGTCACAAAATATTTGTTTGGCAGTTGTGTCCATCCAAAAACTACCTTAACCGATAGATTGCCTAATAATTATTATATATATATATATATAACTATATATACTGATATATATATATATTAGTATATATATATATATACATATAACACATATACTAAAAACTATTAAACAGTTTGACATGTACTCACTCAAAATCGATATGGGGGAAGCAGATCATTGACTTACCTAAAAAGGAAAGAAAGAAACAATTAATATAATAAGATACTAATGACTTTAAAATGTAACATACCAACTCTGCGCATTACACGTGAACGGAAAACATAAATGAAATGACGTGGCTAATGAGGACGCTTTTTAAACATGTTAGAGCTGTAGCAATATAAAAATAGGTCATTTAAGGTATTTATTAAAGTTTTCATTTTGTTTGGATGGCATTCTATTAGGAAAAACCTGAAATAAAGAAGGGATAATTGCCTCTTCAAATGTATTTTGCGTGAAACTACCAGAAAAAGTTACAACAAAGCTAGCTGAAAAATTAGAAATTTATAAAAAGACTATTATTTCTAATCAAATACATTGAACCCGACCTTAGGAATTGTACTTATTGTTTCTATAGGATAGACTTGGCCAATATTATCTTCAAAATAATTAAGAACTGACAATATCCAATATCCAGCTTCACGAGATCTTTAATAGGAAGTTGCTGCTGCTGTTGGAAATTGCTACTGATTTTTGGCGTCGGGGAGATTCATTCTTCCCGAAGAAGCATCCCAATCAAACTTATCACGTATCATTGCGGTCGAGAAATCTGCCATAGCGATAGCACAGAGGTCATCTAAAAACTTCTTCGGTAAGAAAAAGGGCGGTAACGTCACACCTATTTGTAAGTTGAGTCTTATTAAAAATATCTGTATTCTGTTTTTCCTTTCTATCTTCTTCCCGTTCCCTTGTCTTATTTTCCAGTTCGGGCCCTGGATGATTCTAAGCTTTCTTCGGACACGGGATCCATACAAATACATTACCCCGCAACCACACACATGTGCTTTGCAAGGGTTGGCAGGATTCAACATTTTATTCGCACATATGTGCGTACGAACGCGTACAATGTGAACAAAAATGTCCTATATATATCATGAAGAAATGGGCGCACGTGAGGTTATCTATGGATTTTTCTTTTGGAATTGAAAATACATGGGCTTCGATTTAGTTATAAATGCTAGAGAAGAACTTATACTACTTGAATTTGCTTGAGATGTTGATATTTAATTACCCCAGGAGGTTCAATCTGTCGATGCAATGCACGACCATAACTCTCTCTTTCGTGCTACTAGCATACTAACATTTTCTGTGCCTCATTTATTATCATTTAGTCTTACTCTCTCTTATCGTGATATCCAGGGCCCCCATCCTAATTTCTACACTATAATTACGGTGCTTATTCATTTCTCGTACCATTTTTTAACAAAACCAGCGGAATTTCTCTAACCTTTTTACAATTTTCAAAATAATATTTGTTCCCATGAATCAAAGCACTTGCCGCGATTCCACTGTAATTTAAGTTAGGAATTAGTCTAACTAAAGCAAAATAATACCTCTCTTATACTTAACAATTACGCTTAAACAAGCCGTATAATTAAGGCTTTCAGCTTTTTCTTAACTTGTAACCCGCATGCTCTTCCTCTGATGTGTATTCCATAATAAAGATCTCAATCTACAATCTAAGATGTATGCGTAACGCAAAAGTGTTTTGGCTGCTCTAAGCTTTTTAATCCTCTATTTCACCTCTCTTTTTTTACTTGATCTTATCTTTCTTTCCTCGTACTTTTTCTTATTTTATTTCAAAAAGCCTATCACTGAATCAATTTTTCTATGATTCTAATTCTATGCATATTCTACTCCTACTCTACTCCTAATATGGACGCCATATTGAAGAGATTGAGTCTAGAACATTTCGTTTTCGTATAAGAAGCAACAAAAACAAATTTACCCATACAATACTTAATCATTAAATTTATTTCCAACACATCTTAAAGAATATTTGAATAATTAAATTTCAATATTTGAACAATTGAAGTCTCATTTAATGGAATTGAACGTTTGCTGAAAAATATTAAGGCTAATAAATCATCCGGGCTTGATGAAATACCCGCTCGTATATTTAAGAATCTATCTTCGGAAATCGCGCCGTTTCCAGAAGTAATATTAAAGAAGTCGCTGGTTGATCACATTTTTCCCAGAGATCCGAAGACGCCTAACGTAACAGTAATATTTAAAAATGGGGACAAGGAGGAACCGATTAATTAAATAACTACCTGTATTTCCCTCTCATCCATTTCGTGCAAGATTATGGAACATATAGTTGCTAGTTCGACCGTGAGACACCTCGGTAATAAGGAGTTATCAATGAAAAATCTGCTTGGTTTCCGATAGGGTATAACCTGCGATACGTGAATTGCCCTTTTTGTTCATAATATTTTTTCTTTGGGAGAGAGCAATGTTCCAGTTGGCGATTTTTCTAGATTTTAAGAAATCTTTCGACAAAATACCTCATAGTAAACTACCTACAAAGCTAGATGCATATGGCATGGATATATAAATCCGGGGTTGATAAAAGACTTTTTTAATGGTCGGGTACAAAGATAAGTCATGGTTGGAGTTAGCTCAAATTCAGAATTTACTTCAGGTGTTCCCCAGGGAAGTGTTATCGGACACATTCTATTCCTACTTCACGTTAACAACATTAACTCCGTAGTCACTGGTCTGATACGTTTATTTTCCGACGTTGTAGTGGTGTACCATGATATTCGTGATCCTGAGAACACAGCGGCTATATCACATGACCTTAATGTTATAAAACGCTGGTGCGATACTTTTCAATTAAAATTAACCTTAAAAAATGGCCTAATCATAAATTTTTGGAAACAGAGCAATTCCCACCCGAATGCCTCATGAGTTAGATACACCGAAATGGAATGTATAGACTCGATTAAATACCTAAGCGTTACCCTCACTCATGACCTCTCCTGGGTGAAACATACACCACGAATATGTGAGCAGGTTAACAAAAAATTAGGATTCATTAGAAGAGTACTGGGTAAATGTGATGAAAAGGTCAGAGAGAAATGTTATCTTTCGCTGGTAAGGTCTCATTTAGAATGTGCTGCAAGTTTATGGGATCCTCACGAAGTTGGATTAATTGCCGAATTTGATCGTGTGCAGCGTAGAGGAGCCAGATTTGTAAAACCTTGTTATGATAAACTTAGCAGGGTATCCAAAATATTAGAGCTGCTAAGCTTAGGATCACTCACGGAGCGAAGGTTAAATTATAGATTACATCATTTACATAGACTGGGAGGACATCTCTTTAGCAATGATGTTGAAAATGTATTATTAACCCAATTATAATACAGTAGGAGAGATCATGTCAATTAAATTAGAGAGATTAAGTGTAAAACAGAGAGATTTAAGATGTAATTTATGCAACGAACGATAAGGAATCAGAATTGCATTGTCATATTCTTGTCCAAATTAGTGTCGTGTGTATCTGCCCTCCGCCACGCACCATAGCCGTGGCTTGCAGGGTGCTAAACTAAATGAATAAATAAAGATAAAATAATATTTTTAGACCAGGGATTTCTGAAAACGTAAATAAAAGCGAAAAATATGGCGGAGAAAGAACACACATAGCTTGTTCCTGATCCAGTTTATTTGGTTAATATTTCCAATAATTTTTGTTCTAAATTTGAGCGTAGATTCTCATTGTGGATTAGC
Organism: Hetaerina americana; assembly: GCF_022747635.1. Taxonomy (NCBI): domain Eukaryota; kingdom Metazoa; phylum Arthropoda; class Insecta; order Odonata; family Calopterygidae; genus Hetaerina; species Hetaerina americana. Next base: position 82,640,345 of record NW_027287205.1, on the reverse strand, counting down.
TCAGTCTTACGACGACAGAAAAAAATGTCTAAATATAATGTTGCTACAATTCCATTTAATTTATTATTGCTGTTTATTAAACAAGACTGATAAAATAATTCTTTTCAAGGAACGAATGTCATCATTTTTCAAGCGCTAGAAAAGGAAGCTTAAGACTCAAGACGTGTAACGAAGAATGGGATGAATTGTTGCTTGGGCGTGATGTTTTATGGGACTTAGCCCAGCTGCCTACATAGTTTTGCGAAGGGAGCTTTTTTGGCCAAAGAGATTTATTTAGACTTGAAAAACTCGATGAAATCATCACCCAGCCCTTAGGGAACACGCTCATGCTCACATAGGCCTACAGATACATCTCAAAATTATAACCATCGGCGAGAAAAATGGAAGGGTGCTTGTTTTAATATAATTTGGTTATATATATATATACATATATGTATATATACTATATATATATACATATATGTATATACAGATATATACATATATGTATATGTATATATATATATACATATACATATATATACATATACATATATATATATATATATATATATATATATATATATATATATATATATTCACTACCACGATAAGTGTAAACGTATGTATTTTAGTCAATATGTGAGCCACTTCAGCGCCCAGAAAACAATAAAAATCAGTAATGGCAATTACAAGATATCCAAAAAACCTATCTACTAACTTTTAACTTGGACTTAGTAATAACGGAAAATTGGGAATTACAAGGAGACCTTTGAAGTCATTAAATGTACAGTAATAATTATGAATAATACTCAGACACCTACAGAATTCAGAAGTCGACCTTAAGTGGTCCATAGAGGTGGTAATATCAAGAAGTTTCAATTCGTTTAATTAGCAGACATTTTCCTTCCGGGATCTACCGAGCCACAAAAGGCGCGGTTCAAGATAAAAGCTTTTCACATTAAATAATGATATTGGAGACAAAATGGCCAAATTACATGAAATTTTTCAGGAAACCTTCATTTAAATTATTGTTATTAACTAAAGCAAATAAGTGAGGCAATTACTTTAGCCAAACGAAATCACAACTTCAGCCTAATTTCTTAATTCTATCAGAAAAGAAAAAAGCTGGGATGGAATAATTTTTTTTCTCAACAAAGGCTCAACATGAAATGCCCGAAGGGGAATAACTTTTGATCTAGTTAATTTTTACGTTAAACTTCTCAAGTTGGTTTAAGATTTCAGAGAGGTTGAAAAATAATGCAAGGTTTTTGGAAAAGAAGGGAGCTAGGGATTCTCTCAGAAATTTTTTTTTATGTCTTTTCATTTATTCATGCGCTTTTGCTACTCCAGTTCAAATTACTTCCTACACAAAATACCCGAAATTTACTCTTTTTAGTCGAAAACTTAAATGAATTGAGGGCAAACAGTTATCTTACAATACACTCCCTTGGGCCATAAGGGTTGGTACGTATCATTATATTTTCCCCGGCCTCCCCTTTTGATGATTTCAACACTCGCGTAGATTTCACTGCTTTACCGAATAGATGATGGCGAAAGTGAAAGCCGAAATCCTCTTCCATAATGCATTCGTTTAATTAATTAAATAAAGCCCTTTCCCTTTATAAATGTGAATGTTCTGAAAGTGTGAATGCTCTCAAGATTTTTTCTTTCATTTCAGTTTTATTCGCTTTCTATTGCTGTAATATATTTTGGGAATAATAATTTGGCGGTAAGCTAATTCCTGACGGCCACTGGATAAGCCTTTCAATCCATTTATTTTAAAATTATATTAACTTAAACATCGTACGCGAACACGGCTTTAGAGTTCATTGAATCATGACGACATTGAGATAATTTATTTAATAAAATGCTTGCATGGTGAAAAGAAATGTTCATATTAATTCAAGTAGTTACCTTTATTAAAATTTGAATAATAGGCATAGCATTTGACAGGATATTTGAAAATTTTGACCGATTATTACCTTCGCTTTATTTGTGAATAAATTTTATTCTCAACGTATTATCAGAAAATTTAATTAATCGGCAGAATTTGAGAGACATTTTTTGTATGCGTGTTATAACAAGAGACGCAGAGGTTATTTAGTAAGAGTCGTAAATTCAAAAATTCACCATAATCCCAAAATTCCGATTCCTTCCCTGAACGGTTCGAGGGCCAAGGGTCTAGACACAACGCGCCCAACTTGTTGCCCGAGCTGCTTGGGGGTTAAATGGAATTTCCGAAAATGTGAATATATATTCTTGTGAATATACTCCGATTAAGATATAGCAAATAATTAATGGCGATAAATTTCCCCGAAACTTTTTTATACACTTTCTTTCCTCATTATGATGCCAGGATCTAGTTCTTTTCTTCCGGTTGTTTCAGCTATAAAATGCTACATAAACTCTTGTACCATATGAAATAAAATTACTTAAGTCATCCAGATACATTCAAATGAATAATTCTGAAATCGTGCCTGAATTCAGATTATGTGACCTTCACATACTTGAGTACTGATTAGTCTAAAGAATAACAATTGTGCAATTGCTGGTATGAAAGGATACCGTAATTGATAACGTGGCGAAGATTCGCATGGTTTCGTCCCCAATGAAAGGGTTCCCAATGGGGGTGCGAAAAGCACACACTCATCGGGCCAGGACCCCTGATCGTCCTGCGCGAAATTCAGTCCGCGGATCCTTAGAATGCGATCGATTTCCCCCTAACCCCCGACCATTCAATATTCAATATGCCTCATACATATTTACTGCTTGATAGTGCCCTGACTGCCCCGGGCTAAAGGGAATTTTGTACCATTTTCACTCGCTTTATACATATAAAATCAAAACATATTAACCATTTTATAAGCTACTATTTTCAAAATAATGGTTATCTCTGTTATATCTAAGTTATCTCTGAAATATAACTTCTAATTAAGGATCGCGTTTTACCGTCCTAGCCGTGTATTCCTTTAAGAGAAAACTCCTGAGTACCTCGATTAGAAATCGCTAATACATGTAGATAAAGTTATTTAACACCTTGTTATTGCTGTCTTAATTTGGTTTTTCGTAAACCAGGACAGTAGTAAAAGATGTCTTCTTCCCCTTGTGAATATTTTTCTCTATTTACCACCAATTATATCTCTCTGGTGTGAGAAAATTCCACAGTGATAACCACGTAGTATGATGGAGTAGCCCGTGAATGTTTCCTAGTAGTTAACTAGGTTAACGATTAAATCTGGGAAAACAATTTTGATTTTTTCATAACTTAAACGCAGTTCATATTGTTATATATTATTTATAGTAATCCACCAGTTAGAGTACGTTTTTAATGGACATGGACTATACAACCGTACAACGATAATTCCCTTGCATATCCCACAAAAACAACCTGACACCCAACGCTTCAGACGTATGAATAAGCGCCTCTTCGATTCCGCCTACTTCCTTCCTCCTTTCATTTCGTCTTTCATACCTATCCTATTCCTTACCCTTCTTTATTTGCCCAAAGTTCTCCCCTCTATCACGGTCCTCAGCATCCCACTACGAATCAATTAGCTTTGCATCCCCTGCCTTATCGGGATTTCTCCCAACAATCCCCTCTCTTCGCCCACCGTACCTCGCACTTCCACATTTGCTTCTCTTACTGCCCACTTAACTTCTCCATCCTGCCCCACGCCCACATTTTAAAAGCCTCTAATTTGCGTCTATCCTCCTGCTTCAATGACCACGTTTCCGCGCCGTACAAAACCACGCGGCATATCAAAGTTTTGACGAGTCTCTTCTTGCTTACCGTCCCCGTCACCAATGCCCTCATCCTAGTATAAAAATAACAAGTATTTTAAATTGGTAATTTATTTATTTCCTATAAATTAGAGATTAATGCATACATCATCTCTAATTAATATAAAATAAATAAATTACCAATCTATAATAATTTTAGATTAACTATTATAATGATAAATGATTTAATTTTTTCTCGAGCTACAACATCGAGTCCTAAAAATATTCGAGACCAGGTGCTACTGTCAAGTTTGTGTTGTACACTCTGATGATTCCTGGGAATGCAGAATACATAGTTGCATCGATATATGCTGTTAACTCTCTAAGCAAATACATCCATCGATTTTTCATTCAATAGCCTTAAATTTAATCTGGTGGAAAGGTTTTAGAGTAAATGTGCCATTGTTACCTTTAATGCCAAACAATTTTTAAAAAACGTCGATAATTCAAGCATCAATCTGTCGAAGCACTAATCGAAGGCATGGGTATATGTTTTTACATTAAATCAGTTGTAGTACACTGACCTAATAAATAGCAGTTGTATTACAGAAGGGGTATGTTTTAACATATCAAATGTTATTTCCTAAAAATACATGCCAAATGTCATTTATTTAAAATATCTAAACCGGAATGACGAGAACTTTGCTGAATAAAATCTTTCAGGGAAAAATTATGGGAAAATTAACGCCGAAGTTGAAGTTATTTAAGGTTGCAAAGAATTAATTTCTATATGGAGGTGCTCTGGTGAAATTAAGGGAATGTCTGAATGTAATTCGACTGAAGGGAATGCCTACATGAATCAGTCAATCCTCAATCCTTAACCCCTTGCGCTCTTCCCCTGAATCCATACCGAGTGCTGCCCTACCCTGACACGTCGGCCATCGATTATTCCCAGAGCTCAGTGATGACCTCCAGTCCTGTCCAATTCCTAACATGGCATAACACCCCACCCACGTCTCATCGCCTTCCAGAGAAGTCGTCACTCTTTAATCCCCGGTCCGGAAAATCAACCATAATCCTCCCTTCCCCCCACTGGAAATGCCCCTCTTCCCTCCCACCCACCCCTGCCCGTTACCCCAGAAGGCACTGCACTCCGGGGTCAGCAGAGCACTACGGATAGCGAGGAACGTGAAACTTAAAAACATTGAACTTACAGCTGAGTCGATTAAATAAACTCCAACTAGGAAAAATGGTAGAAGTCACATTGAGAGATGTTGCATATCACCATTATTCTTATGAACGGACTTCTCAAACAAATTATGCTCATTCGTATAGTGATTGGTCAGTGAGGATTAAAAACTTAAAAGACTCTTGCTATATGGAAATAAAAGACAATTTACCCGAACTTCGATGTCTGTTGCAAAAATACTTGGGCCTTAAGATGGGAGTGCAACAGAACCAATTGAATGGGTTTAAATTATCCTAAGGTGTCTTCAAGTTGTGATATGACAACTGGTATGCAGGAAGTCTGCCTCTTATTGCTGGAAATAAATACTTTATCAATCTACACCGTTTTGTATTTTTTTAACAATATTGACATAAAAGTATAATTCCCAAGTTTAATAAAAGGACTAACGGAAGGCCTTCTTTTAAATATGGTGCACAAAATATAATACTATATCCTCAAGAAAATCACGATCAAGAAAAAGCATTAAGATTATCTTTTCTACGAGTATCCTTTACCGCGTAAGGGCTTTTAAAATTACAGAGCAATAACTTCCAACAAATTCACGGCATAAAAAATGACATGATTTGGATTTTCATCACCGCTATCAAATATTTTATACTTCCTGCTCCCCTAAAATGGCAAACATACGGGTCAACTCATACTTAGGCCGTCCTGAAGCCTCTTTATCTTTTTCTTCAGAAAAATCCTCAAGTTTGCTTCATATCGACCAATATTTTCCAAATTGTGCCATATCATTCTCCCCATAATAGCTGCGCCATCTCTCTTAACTTTAAAAGTAAGACCCGACTCATTTCATTAAAATTTACGAATAACACCTATTTTCTTCGCTAGAGTGATATCTAAATTTATATTGCGTAATTTGAATCAAAGAAAACGGCATCATAAACTTAGCTGCGAAAATTTCTCCCAATGAAGTTTGATCCCAACGAAGAGAAATTAATATTTTCTCACACTAATGGAACAAGAACCCTACAAACGATACCCCTGCATAACGAGCGTCTGTTTTTCATTGCGGAGCTTGTTTATGCTACCTCAGCTAGGAGTCTAAATCAGATTAAAATTATCTCTCAGCAAATCAAAGTAACTAAACGCTTATTATGCCCTGATTACGCATTGAAACCACCGTTTAGATCGCCCTCATCCGCTAGTGATATACTACTAATGTTCAAGCAAATACGTTTTTATGTACTAACAATTGATAAATAAAGTACACCAAAAATTGTATATCATTGAATCATGCATACTGATTCATTTTATTCCTTTAATAATGTTTATTCAAGACATTTCATGGAAATGCATATTAATACGTCCAAATTACAATTCAAATGCGTGAGTTTTCGTGAAAACCGTGAGAGTTTTCCATTGAACTTGGTGGTAAGTCATTATATCGTTTCCAGTGGGAGTTGTGGCGTGATGGATGCTAATGCACGAAAGATTCCACGGTCGTACGTGCCAAGTTTTTCGTCAGGTTCCGTCTTCGTCTCAGCGGAGAACTTAAGAAGTTCACTGAAGTCGGTGCAACGCAACTACAGGGGCAGCGCGCATGGAATCTATTTAAGATAACCACGAATTCAACATAACAAGCTGCGGTAAAGCTTATCAAATATTTATTACTTCTTATAAAAGCCTTCTAAAAAGGGACGCCGTGGTAAAACGGAACCTTTAAGACGTGAATATCGATTTACAAAGATTAATATGGGAAGAAAAACTTAATTCAAAGCATGGTATTCCTATATTATACAATTCGCAAGAAAAACGAAGAGATTTATACTTTACACTTTAGGCTTCATTTCGTGGAATTGCCCATATTATAATAAGTTTGAAATTTTCCAAAGACTTACAGTGGGCTGGAAAAAATCATAAACTCATTTATTATCGACGAAGATATTTATTTATTTGAGTTATTGTTAATCAATTTTTGACTGGTCAATGATCCACTATAACTAAATTGGCTGGACAACAATGTTTAACTTCCCCCGGTTGACCATGATCGCCCACGCGCGGAGCAGGGTCCGAAATCCCAAGCATCCCCTTATCCACCAATGAAGCGGAACCATGCACTAAGTTATGTTTTTCTCAATCATATAAAACCTGCAAATTTGCATAAAAAAGACATTGGAATTACTCGAATGTGCCATCTAAAAAATCTCATAAATATGATATTCTTGAGGGAATCACGAGATTATCTAAGAAAAATTTGGACACGTATTATTAGAGTGCATTGTTGAGACTATAAATAAAACAAAATACATATGTAAACATATGATATATTATCCATTTTCGCAATTTTGCGCACAAAAATAATTTTTTCTAATGGTATGTTCTGGACTCTGTTGAATTCTGGGTAAACACAGAGGAAATCACGAATGGCGACGATAGCGGTTGTGAGGTGGATATAGCGAAGGGTGAAAGCAACGCAGAAAAGAAATAAATGTGGGGGCGTGAAAGTCATAAAGTGATATTAGTTCATAAAAGTGGAGTCCATTTGCTGCCTTTTTTGCATACTGATTTAAAGTCGGTACATCACTCGATTACGCAAAATCAGGCGTAACGGAGTCAATATTTCTCTTTCTCACCCTCCCTCAATGAGTTCAGCATTTAAAATACGAATGTTGCACAGGTCGAAGAAAACGAATGATAAAGGGGTTAGTTTAATCAATCGCTCATTTATACACAAGAGGAGCTAATATCCATCCATGTTACGATCATAATGGAAATACTCTTAGCAAGGTTCAGGACAAACGAGTTTAACAATGAGACTAAAGAAATTATCATGACCGCAACATTGTAAAGGTAGATCACAATACAAAGATAAAATATGGGAGATAGAATTCAGTCAAGAAGTATACCAATATTCCCTCTTTCCCCGGACAATCAGGAACCATAAAGGTAAGTAGAAAAACGGCACATTCGTAGAAGCATGTGTTAGTTAATAATAATATATGTATTTGCATGCGCTTAAGTTTAAAAGGTTTTTTGCGTGAATAAATGCGTATCTCTGGGTATAGATTGGTATGAATTTGTTTGGCCCTGCATTCGGTTTTATTCTCTTTTACGGGTGGTGACCTAACATCCTCCGCCACACGTCCTCGTGGAGTCCGCGTAATGTAGATTTAGGTCTCAAAGAAAGTTTTGAGGCAACTATATTCGTATTATCAACTATTTTTAGATTAATTTATTATTGTAAAGAATTGTAAATTATGCAGAATTGAATTGAAATCAGAGAATCAGTCGTGACCGGTTAAGATTTGTTGGCTGACTCCACCAAATCGGTATTTTGTAATGTAGTAGCCCACAACAATTAAACTCGTGAGCACGAAGGGAACGAAATGGTCTTCAGAGATAAATGACGAACGATCAAGGCGACGGGAAAATGATTCGCATCAACCAAATTGGAATGGAAAAGCGACGCTTCACCCTAAGGGATTTGAAAGGGTAATTGAAGCTCCCAGTCTATTATGAAAACACTCTTCGTGGACGATTACTTGATTCGCACTCGAGAATTTTCCCACTCGGTGGATTTGATATTTCAGACCTTTCTATTTCACGGGAACAGCACATCTTCATTTGATGGAGTCGAAGGTTAACAGACGCAAACCGTCGTTCCGTAAAACTGCAATGCATTACTAAGATTGACATTTTTAGGGTTATAACAGTTTACGTATCTCGGTAGTGTTTTTGACCAACACGGTCAAAGTAGTAGGGACGTAAGGAGAAGAATTGCGCTAGGCAAAGAGGCTTTCACAAGGAGGAGGGAGTTGATGACGGGGACTTTGAGTAAGGATGTTAAGAAGAGACTCGTAAAAACTTTGATATGGAGCGTAGCTATGTACGGTGCGGAAACGTGGTCATTGAAGCAGGAGGATAGACGTAGATTGGAGGCTTTTGAAATGTGGGTGTGGAGAAGAATGGAGAAGGTGAAATGGACAGAGAAGAAAACAAATGAGGAAGTACTTGGAATGGTGGGCGAAGAGAGGGGTGTGTTGGGAGAAATCCTAGGCAGGAAAAGTGGCTGAAGGGGGTGTTGACCGGCAGTGGGATGGTGAAGACTGCAATAGAGGGGAGAATGTTGGGCAAAAGAGGAAAGGGAAGGAACAGGATAGGGATGTTGGACGGGATGAAGGGAGGAAGAAAGTACTCAGAGATGAAGAGGGACCTGATATAGAGTAGGATGATGGATTTTGTGTTTTGTTGGGAGTAATAAAATATTTGTTTGGTAGTTGTGTCCATCCAAAAACCTACCTTAACCGGTAGATTACCTTAAAAAAAAAGTAGCCATTTCTTTTAAGACGGACTTGCTCATTTAAGTAGCGCTAAATATACGACTCGTATTTCAAAACAAACCGCAACAAGATATCTATTTCTTTCACGGCTATTTATTAAAACGCTGATCATATTTAACATAAATCTTCCCAACATTTGTGATGTATACATGGATTTTTAAGCCATGATTGCAGCAAGCAATGGATGAAAATGAGGGCTAGAGAGCGTTTTTCAAGCTAAAAATTCTTCACTGTCTAAGGGAAATATTATTAACTACTTTGCTAACGGTAAATTGCTACATGGATCGAAAAAGGTACACTCAGTATATACCATATTAAACCTTTGGTTATTGTTGAAAATATGGCATCAAATATGGTATATACATTTGTGTTACATAAAATGTCAAATTGTTATGGTTTTAAAAGTTATGGATTAAAATTTATGAAAAATATATTAAATACAAAATGTTTATGGTTTAAACACGGTATTAAATTGGTTAAATTACAGATTGAGGCTAATAATAATTCAATAATATTATAGAGATCAAGTGTAGAACAGATAGATTTAAGATGCCATTTTTTCCACAAACGGTAAGAGATCGGAATGAAATTTCCGACCGCGGTAAGGTCATATTCGGATCAAAATTAGTGTGGTGTGCATTCAACCCCCGCCACACACCCTAGTGGTGACTTGCAGGGTACTAATATATCTTAAGTTTCAGTTGAACATCTTCCATCACTTCTTGAAAGTTATTTGATATTTTTCTCTACATCTAATAGAAGTGATGCCACACCCTTTGCATTTTTTAATAAAACAAACACCACCGGATATTACGTAATTCAACGTGGTTACTTTTCTTGGCCAATTGGAAGGTGGTTGGTTTCAACAAAGTTCATGACCATACAAGTGTATATGGACCGCTGAGAAAAAACTTTAGAATTCTACTTACACCGAAATGAAGAGGGAAAAGTTTCTCCTTAGACTCACTAGATACTCATCTTCTCGAGGTCAGAGACGCCCAACTCCGCCATATGTGAGGGCGCTCGGTGGAAATTCATTACTATAGTCAAACTGTAAATGGGGGAGTTATTATGTTGCGATAAGGCCCGGGAGCAAATCGAAATTTGTTCAGTTTATAGGTCTGCAAAGTTTAAATCACCAGTCGTCCATTACCTCCCTAACTTTAACACCACTTCTTCACTAAATTCCCATTCCCGTCCATAATATTGGCCGGCAGCAGAATTGATTCTATGCGAAGTTCATATTTTGATTGGTGAGTACTACTCACTCATCAAATTATTATTAACAATATGACGGCAGTATACATAGCGCATTAATTTGAAAATATCCGAAATCACAAGAAGCATACATTTACATCATGTTGGCTAAATGTATTAGGATCAAAAACGAGATGCCAAAGAAACCTTCTCCCAATACCTGCCGAAACTTCTTTCATCTGGGATAATAATTCTGCCATTTGCTATTAATCCTACCTGCAGCAGAATGGGAACGTATGCCACATACGTTCCCATTCCGCTGTATTCAGTCTTACCCTCCTGTTTCGATATAGAACCCCGATGCATGAAAAATTAATTTTGAATCGTAGTATAGTTCTAAGAGATTCCAAGTTTGTTTCAAAAGTTCTGTTCACTGCCAAGTTTAGCCTATTGAGTGATGTATAACACTACTGAATGCAAGATACCCATATAAAATTCGATTCATGGTCTTCTACAAGGTTAAAAAATGAGAAGCTGTACATTTTCACCGGCAATCGATGATCCGGATAGACTGCAGTCAGCAAAGAGAAGTCAGTTATATTATGTAAGTTATTTTAATAGCAATGGGGTATGATATGCATAGAACTCTATCCTCGGTAATTTAAATTTTTAGGGTTCATTTCTGGATACACGTATATGCCACCAGGTGAAAAAATTGATAGGGTACTAATGAAATCAAACATGGCATTTACTCTCAAACTGTCTCAGTCAAACCTCATCTTTAGTTGAGAGCATTTGCTAATAAGATTACCGTGTGTGACGGCTATATAAAGCATACATTTACAGTGGAAAGGTGGTTTTCTCGTCGAGACCTTATGCATTTGTTTTATATATAGGTGAGTAGGTTTTTGACGGCAGAAATTCGCCAAGAACTGACGTATTTTCACGGGATGATTTTCTAGGGATAAAATTCTTCTTTGACGTCCCCACCACACCGAAGTATTCAGACTGAGGGACTATTTCACGGGGAAAGTCACATCTCACCTCATTCACGCTGGCCCACGGCTCGTGAAATTCACACCTTCAGTGAAGGGTGGCTTCTTTCCACGCTCGATCTGTAATGTCTCAGTGCCCGAAGCATCGTACATAGGGGATAAAATAACAATAATAAGAAGGTATTTTACCGGTTAAGGCAGGTTTTGTATGGGCACAACTACCAAATAAATATTTTGTGGTTCCCAGCAAAACACAATTCGGTATCCTGCTCTACATCAGGCCCCTCTTCATCTCTGTGTACTTCCTTCCTATCTTCGTCCCGCCCAACACCCCTATCCTGTTCCTGCCCTTTCCTCGTTTGCCTAACATTCTTCCCTCTATTACAGTCTTCCCCCTCCCCGGACTACAACCTTGACGTGGTGGAAGGGCTTGTGCGTTCCGATGACCCCTAGAGCTGTGCTGGCGGGAGTAATAATTATTGCTCCTGGTAGGGTCACCCATGCCAGATAGGTCGAAGGTTAGGAGCCAGACGAAAGGTAGTCCACGCAGCGTCTGTTCCTCAGTGAGGCGGCTGCAATGGTGTCTGACCCCAGTGGGGCGGCCAGTAAGTGATGGTGTCACGTTAAAAACACTATTGAGGAAGGCAATGGGAAACCACCTCAATTATCATTCCCTAAAAAAATATGATGGACAATAGAGATATTTTGAGTCCTGGCAACCACGGGGCTCGGCCCAATCGGCCGTGTGTCGTGCCCGGCAGCGGGGGAGGCAAGGCTTCCGCGGTCGTCATCCCACGAAACCCTTGCAAGGGAAAACCAGCAGCAGCAGGACAGAAGACGCAGGAGAAGAAGACCAAATTAGTTAGAATAGGAACGTGGAATGTTAGGAAAATGATGAGGACAGGGAAATTGGAGAATGTTAAGCGAGAGATGGAAAGGGGAAATATAGATATTTTAGGTCTATGCGAGGTGAGATGGAAAGATAGCGGGGATTACTGGAGTGATAAGTATAGAATAATATACAGCGGTGGGAACGAGAGCCAACGAGGGGTTGCCATAGTATTAAATGCAGAGGTAGGAAGAAGCGTAGTCAACATAGAGCAGGTAACGGATAGAATACTACTAGTGGAGATAAAAGCAGAACCGACGAACTTAGTTATTATTCAGGTATACATGCCACCGAGTAACCATAAGGAAGAAGAGGTCGATAGGATATACGATCAGTTAGAGGACATGATCGCGTGTGTTCCTGCAGGGAAACATTTGATAGTGATGGGGGATTGGAATGCAACGGTAGGCGAAGGAAGAGATGGTGATGAGGTGGGCGACTACGGTTTAGGCACGAGGAATGACCGCGGGGAGAAAGCAGTTGAGTTCTGCAGGAGACAGGGGTTAGTCATCACCAACACTTGGTTTAGATACCACAAAAGACGCAGGTATACATGGAAAATGCCAGGTGACTCAGGAAGATATCAGCTAGATTATATCCTGGTTAGACACAGGTTTAGGAACAGTGTGATAAATTCCCACAGCTTCCCGGGGGCGGATGCGGACTCAGACCACAATTTAGTTGTTATGAAATGTAGCGTACGTTTCAAAAAGATAAGGCAGGGGCGGCGAGTTAGAAAATGGAATGTAGAAGCGTTAAATGGGTTGAAAAGGAAGGAATACAAACAGGCGGTAGAGAAAATCATGGAGGATGGTAAAGGGCTTAGTACTATCGAAGAAAAATGGGAAGTGATCTAGGAAGGGTTGTCTAAAGCCGCAAAAGACACTATTGGAACCGTACACAGACCGTATACAGAATTAGGCAAAATGAAGTACAAAGAATTGAACAATAAATTGAGGCGGGCAACAAATAAGGCAAAAGACGCATGGTGGAAGACACAGTGCGAGGATATGGAAAGTCTCCAGAGGAAGGGTGAAATCGGTGCGCTGTACAGCAAAGTTAAATCGTTATCGAGAAGTAAGAAAGGAAGAGCTATGCTAACAGTTAGAGATAAGGCGGGTAAGGTAATAGTTGACGCAGGAAAGATCCAAGAGAGATGGAAGGAGTATATAGAAGAACTGTATAGTAAAGAACTCAGACCTACAAAGTTAGACATTGAAAAAGAAAATGACGTAGAGGAAGACAGCTTAGGTCCAGGCATACTAGACAATGAGATAGAAAGGGCATTAAGGGAGATGAAACTAAATAAGGCCGTGGGGGTTGATAACATTCCCGTGGAACTTTTAAAATGCTTAGGAAAATGTGGGAGGAAGAGGCTATATGGGCTGATCCGTAGTATTTATGAGGAGGGAACCTGGCCGGAAGACTATATGTGAGGACTATAGGACAATTAGTTTGATATCCCACGCAGCTAAAGTTGTTCTCAGGATCCTAAACAAAAGGATAGAGAGTAGGGCAAATGATTACTCAGGGTATGATCAGTTTGGGTTCAGGAAGGGGAGAGGTACGCGTGATGCCATTGCAGTAATGAGATTATTAATCGAGAGGAATATAGAACACAACCAGGAGGTATTTGCTTGTTTCGTAGATTTCGAAAAAGCGTTTAATAGAGTGAATTGGGAAAAACTAATGAGTATATTGCAGAAAATAGGCATAGATTGGAGGGAAAGGAGGCTAATCCGCAACCTGTACATGTCTCAGTCTGCTCAGATGCGGGTGGGAAACGGGGAGTCAGGATGGGCAGTGCTAGGAAGAGGTGTAAGGCAGGGTTGCCCATTATCACCGTTGTTGTTCAACCTGTATGCAGAGGAAATGATCAAAGAGGCATGGGAAGAACTCGAGGTAGGAATGAAAGTGGGCGGGGAATTCGTAAAATCAGTTAGGTTTGCTGATGACCAAGCTTTAGTTTGTCAGTCAGCCAAGGGGCTGCAAGCATTGCTGAGTGAATTGGAAATTCAGTGCGACAGGTATGGGATGAGAATCAATATTAATAAAACAAAGGTTATGCGATTTTCTAGAAAGAAAAAGGCCAAGCTTAACATTAAAATAGGGGGGCAAAGAGTAGAGCAGTTAGAACAGTTTACGTATCTCGGTAGTGTTTTGGACCAACACGGTCAAAGTAGTAGGGACGTAAGGAGAAGAATAGCACTAGGCAAAGAGGCTTTCACAAGGAGGAGGGAGTGGATGACGGGGACGTTGAGTAAAGATGTTAAGAAAAGACTCGTAAAAACTTTGATATGGAGCGTAGCTATGTACTGTGCGGAAACGTGGTCATTGAAGCAGGAGGATAGACGTAGACTGGAGGCTTTTGAAATGTGGGTGTGGAGAAGAATGGAGAAGGTGAAATGGACCGAGAAGAAAACAAATGTGGAAGTACTTGGTATGGTGGGAGAAGAGAGGGATTTGTTGGGAGAAATCCTATGGAGGCAGGAAAAGTGGATGAAGGGGGTGATGACCGGCAGTGGGATGTTGAAGACTGTGATGGAGGGTAGAATGTTGGGCAAAAGAGGAAAGGGAAGGAACAGGATAGGGATGTTGGACGGGATGAAGGGAGGAAGAAAGTACTCGGAGATGAAGAGGGACCTGATATAGAGTAGGATGATGGATTTTGTGTTTTGTTAGGAGTAATAAAATATTTGTTTGGTAGTTGTGCCCATCCAAAAACCTACCTTAACCGGTAGATTACCTTAAAAAAAAATTACAGTCTTCAACATCCCACTCCCAATCAATACGCCCTTCATCTATTTTCCCTGCCCCCATAAGATTTCTCCCAACAAACCCCTCTCTTCGCCCACAATACCAAGTACTTCCTCGTTTGTTTTCTTCTCTGTCTATTTCACCTTCTCCATTCTTCTCCACACCCACATTTCAAAAGCCTCCAGTCTACGTCTATCCTCCTGCTTCAATGACCACGTTTAGGCGCCGTACATAGCTACGCTCCATATCAAAGTTTTTACGAGTCTTTTCTTAACATACTTACTCAACGTCCCTGTCATCAACTCTCCCCTCCTTGTGAAAGCCTCTTTGCCTAGCGCAATTTTTCTCCTTACGTCCATACTACTTTGACCGTGCTGGTCCAAAACACTTCTGAGATACGTAAACTGTTCTAATTGCTCTATGTTTCCCATCCTTTTTTAATGTTAAGGGAGGTAAAACCGGTAAGGTAAAGTCACCTTAGCTTGAACTCGAGCCTCTGAATAACTCCCCACCCATGATGCCACAACCCCCAGTGAGCTAAGCCCATATGCCGCCGCAAACTTGAGTGAAATGAGAAATGCCACAAAGTATTCAGAGGTCATAGCTGCTTGCACAATAAAATGTGCGTAGTACACATGGCTTACTCATTTGATATCATTATACAAAAAATACTCCTAAATTAAAATGCCGGAGTCTTTGTGATGAGAGTTTATTATGGTCATCAAACGTTGGACAGGGCATGGGGGTGACAAGGTTAATCATACGAGACATAGGCCTGCGAGTGGAGACTTTATGGAGCTCTGTCGACCCAGTTTCCTTGACAAATTGCGCGAACGCCGCGTAGGCCGCTGGGCTCGTTGGAAACTGGACAAGGGTACAAATTATCTGCTTTTGTTATGTGAAGATTTGTTAAGTCTACTGTATAAATTGACATAATACACCCCATAACCTTCACATTTCATCCCCTGCCACTCTTTACTTCGTCTCTACTCCCTTTTCTTCAATCTCGCTCTTGACTACGACGGTTCGCGCGAGAACGGAAGAAAAAATTGCCGACGAAAAATGGAACCGTTAAGAAGTGTCTTGCCCCCTGCCCTGCTTGCGAATCTATGGGGGTTCGGTCGGAGGAAAGGGAGGGAGGGAGTATTTTACTCTCAAATACGATCTTGGAGTAACCTTTCGGTTTTAATGCGCACTTTGGAGCGTGATGACGCCCTCAAGCAGAAAACGCCGCGGGAATAGCCCAGCAGTATCTATCTTGGATCCACAAACCCGAAAGTGGAGATTAACGGTTCCAAAAGAAACTTTAAGACGCGACACTGCTTCTTTCTCTCGGCTGAGCGTTTAACGACACCAATGAAATTGTACCAGGGGATGGTTACGGTTTATTATATTTTAATCGCCTGTTTTTTGGCCCTTCAATGAATTCGTGAAGCTAGCTATCAACGATAACGATTTGTCTCCGCGATAGGGAACACGATTCGCTTGAATTGATTCCATATCAGCGAAAGATCGTTGTAAGTATTTGCAGATTTTCGAAATAATCGTAGGACGCGATTACAATGGCATGCATTTAAAAAATAACTACTTTCAAACTTTAAAATTATTGACGATAATCACTGGAGTAACAATGACGATTAGGACATTTTTACTAGCATTTACAACACAATATCCTAAGTATTTAAATTAAATTTTAAGCCTTTGTATTCACAAAAAAGTCCACTTGTGACCGAGTGCTGGGATGTGTCTTCTACATAATGTTAAGAATTTACATAAAAGTGCTCGAGACATCACAAAAGTCAGGATATTTCCAGCTGATGTTTGATGTTTACTAGAAAGGGGCGTTCCAATCAAACACCACATTTTGCGTCCAACTGCAGTTTCTTGAGGTATTAACAGTGTTTAAACTCTTTTTGACGAACGATAATGGATTAGAAAAATATTTTCCAACCGCGTTAGGATTATTAACGGCTCAAAATTATTCCGGTGTGTACTCACCCCTTGCACACACCCTTGCCGTGGCTTGCAGGGTTTTTAAATACATAAATAACTCATGTAAATCTTATGAAGCAGTGTTGTAGGTTTGGTGTGGGAATGAATGAGGATATCCTACGTCGCACTTTATTTGGGCCATCACCATCAACATCATCAGTATTTCAATCCTAAGATTGGTTTGCTACAGCCCTCCATTTTTCTTAATTCAGTGTTAATTCCCTCAACACTGGAGTGCTTTTCTGGTTTATATCCTTCTGAGTTTGTCCGTATTTGTCTCTTGGTACTCCTCGCGGGATCTTCCCTTCAATTTTTCCTTCGACTACGTTTGCAAAAATATTTGTCCTAGAGATCTCCATTTGGTCCTTTGCTCTTCTGTATAAGTCCTCTTTATTCTCTTGTTTGTCTAAATAATCTTCAGTATTCTCCTCCAGCACCGCGTTTCTGAGGCTTTTATTCTTCGCTGACCCATTTCTAACGTTTCATGTCTCGGATACCAATGAGTGCCATGTTCCAGGTGAACTTTTCGACGAACTGCTTTCTTGCTTTCTACTTCAGGTTCTTGAGACACAGCATTTGCCTCCTATTCATTGAATCCTTCTTAGCTCGAGCAATTATTCGTTTGAAGTTGGTCAAACCTCTTGCATCTAGAGATATACAATTAACAAGGCAGCTAAAGGATTCCAATTACTCTAGTTTTACTCCTCGGACTCTGACATTTTCCTTCAGCTTCTCTCTTTCACACACAAAGATTTTAATTTTCTTCTTGTTGATTCTCATATTATATTCTCAAAGTACTTGACCCATAGCATTCAGAGTTTCTTGCAGATCCTCTCGCGTTTCTGCTTCCACTATGAGACGTCCATTTGCAAACTGGAGCATGATATTTTCTTCGTCATTCCCCTCGGAAGTATGTGTGAGTTGAATAGTTGAGACTAGACTAGAAGTTGGTGAGTGAGTAGTTGCAATCTAGTCTGCCTCCTTTGCTTATTTTGGCGTCTTCCTCCTTCGATTCTTTCCTTTTATATGGTCGTAACCTGATTCTTTTAGACGCTAGAGATTATTCTCTTCATCCGCTGCAGTGCATCCCAAACACTTTCATTATCCTTTTTTGTACATTTTTTGGCCAATTTCCACAGAGAAGAGTGATGCATCTTCTGCTCCTCAATTTCTTGAGAATTTCAATTGGTTTTCGAGACTTTCTTTTACATTTCCTTCGATGAATATCCTAGTATCAGTCTCGATGTTACCTGTTCTTCGCCTTTATCCCTTCTTTGTTTCTTCGACATTCCAATCAATTCAATCTTCTTGAAGAGCTCTCATAGATTTCCTTTGTCAAAGTTATCTTGGACCCTTCCAAAGAGTGTGTCCTTTGCATTGGCCTCAGGGTATCTTATCTTTCATTTTGAGTACAACTTCGTCCTTCAAATCTTTCACGACTCTGTCGAATTCGCCTCTAAGTGCTTTTGGCTCGCTTCGTCTTCTCATATCAAGAGATTTACTTGAATCAGGTCATCTCCAAGTGGTTTGGGTCCTTGTTCTTGAGTACTTCGATGGATTCTTCGGATCTCTATCCATTATTTTATCTTTTCATTCTTCGTTATTATCTTCCCATTAGCATTTCGGACATTTTGGGACTTTGCTTCCGTTTCTTCAAATTATATCTTCACCTGTTTGTGAGCAATTTCGCTGTTTTACTTCTTAACGTCACCATTGATTTCCTCTCAGCAGGTTTCCCTCCACTCTCCGTGACCTTGTTGCGCTCTCGCATGACTTTTTTCTCAAAACCTTTTAAAGGCTTCCTCGGCTTCTTTGCTCGAACTCGCATACTTTCCTCTTGTCTCGATGATATCTCCTATTTGACGTTTTATACAACGGTGATTAGATTCTGCCGCCTTACTCACAAGCTGTTCACTGTTATGGGACTTTGTTTATGGTATTCTTTACTTCCATCGTCTTCCAATGCTCGTCTAATATATTCCTTTAACATTTATGCTGACGGTAGTGGTAATTGATTCTTTTGCTGGTTTTTCCTTTTTCCACTGGAGGGCCCCAGCGTCATTCTTTATATTTTCCTGCATCGTATTAAACGTATACGACGATGGGTTAAATGGAAGAAGGGACCATTTGGTCTAAATTTCGCCCAAATAAAGACTATCCATCTATCTATCTATTAAACTGCCCATGACCGCAGGATTGTGGTCCAGGCATATTTTAAAAGAAATTGAGAGAATACCAAGAGATACTACATGATAAAGACATTTGGCCAGTAAAGCACCAGGATATAGGAAGAGAACATGACGTAGATGAGGATACCTTACGTTCAGACACACTTGATGGAGTGATAGCAAGGAAAAATGGTAAGATTTGGTTAACATGGAAAGACCTGGGGTCAGGAATAAAAGTGAATAGGGAATTATTACATTCAACAAGGTTGTAAATAATGAAGATTAAGTCATCCGGACAACCAAGGGATCGCAGTTATTGTTGAACGAATTAAAAGATTGATGCGACAGGTATTCATAACTGTTTTAGGCTGAACTCTGTGGAATTCATTCATGGTGAGGTTAATGGAAGAAATTTTGTATTTTCACCTTTATGTGGAAGTGCAAAGTTTCTTTCTCTACCCTCATTGGGACAGGTATTGTTTGAACTTAGATTAAAATAAATAAGGCATTTGGTTTTTAGAGAGAATGAAAATGCATGCATAATATACACTGTACATATACAGTACCTGTATATATATATATATATATATATATATATACATTCAAACACGAAATCCCGCCAAACGGCGAATAAATACTCATATATACAGAAACAGATATAAGGAAAAGGGATAGGAACACATATAAAGGACGAACACAATAGAGGTGGGGAAGGCGGAATCGAACGGATCACAAGAGTAAAAATATTTCCTCAACCGGGACTCGAACACCGGATCTTTCCACTTGCCGGGCGGATGCTCTTAACCACTTGAGCTATTCAGGATAGTCAATTTACCCTGAGATCCGTGGGTCTAATATGTTGCCAAGCGCCCCGATTCTTTCAGCCAAGAGATGGCGTCAGGGGGCCGTTTCACCCACCAAAGGAGAAATAGACAATACACAAGGAAAGGAAAGGACAGTGGGTTAGAATTCATACAACATCATACAGGAAAGGAACAGTGCGTTTCGTGGCACGCATAGCCAGAAGAAAGAGATGAGCCACATTGGCCAAATACACATTCAAACACGAAATCCCGCCAAACGGCGAATAAATACTCATATATACAGAAACAGATATAAGGAAAAGGGATAGGAACACATATCTTGTGATCCGTTCGATTCCGCCTTCCCCACCTCTATTGTGTTCGTCCTTTATATGTGTTCCTATCCCTTTTCCTTATATCTGTTTCTGTATATATGAGTATATATATATATATATATATATATATATATATATATATATATATATATATATATATATATATGTATAATGGGATGGCACAATAGAACAAATAGAGTAGAACTTTTAAAAGGACACTCACACGGTGAATTTTTCGAGCTTTCGGCCTTCTCCGAGGCCTTCTTCAAGTAAGAGTCTTACCTGTTTCATTTTGTGTCAATTATAAAAATCAATGTTCATTCAGTCATTGGGATTTAGATTAAAGTTACTCTCCTTGTTTACTTATTTTCTACTTTGAGAAATCTGTGTTGTTCGTTAAAGAGTATCTAAACAGTTATAATAATTTACAATATATTACATTGTTGTCGATAGGGTATCTAGAAACAGCTAATGGGTAATATTACTTGATATATAATCATAGTAGGTGAAGGAAATTAGCACTTAAGAAGATAATTTTCTGAAAATTTCTGAATGATATCCAAAACCGTCATCATTTGTCCCATCACCATTACCTAGTAATTATGGAAACCAATTCCAAGTAAATTGCAGATGCTCATTACCGAAGCCATTTGTTAGGAGCTGTTTGAAATAGGTAATTATGAAGAGACGTGAAATATGGTGAAAGATTAAATTATAGACCGTAATAATCATGAGGAGAGAAAAGAAAAAAATTGCAAGGGTATAAAAAAAGATACAGATGCGTAAATTCCATTCTAATGCTTGAGAAAAGCATACAAAGTTATCGGGTTATGGATGCACAAAGTTAATAAATTTCCCTTGATTTGTCTTAAATATGCATGCAGTAAATAATTACTTTCGGCCATTTTATAAAATGCAGGCCGAGGTGATGTTTATTAAGGCGATATAGGAATATTGCGTTTTACCAAAGCACGTAATTTCCATTTACTGATCTTATTCATTAATTTTACAAAATAACATATAAAATCTGGTGACTACCTCCGGAAGGAATTAAAGGAACTAGTACATATAATTAGTAGCTCATTTCCATTTAAAATAACCGAATGTTATGGCAATGATACCTTTTTAAAAGCTCCAGAACATTACTTTTGTTTGCCTGGTACTAAAATAAATACATCCGAAATTAAGCTACCTCGTAATATTTTGATTTTTTTTCTAAAGTATGTACGATATTAAAACTTCATTCTGAGATTAACATTGTATTTTATTCCAAATCTGTAAACATTTTTCACTTAAAAATAAATCCCAAAACAAATTAAGGCCTCGATATCCTCATTTACAATTCCATTTGGCACGTTTTATATTGCTAATAGGTTCAGATACGTATGTATTAAAAATCAGACTTGCATGCGATTTAACCCATATCCATGAAGTGATATGATCAATTAATAACAAACACATTAGGCATAGTGATTGGAAAGTACAACTTGAGACCACGTAAATTTGGGTGGACAGAGAGAACGGAGTAAGCTGTCACCAATTTAGCTGGATACTTGTTTTAACGGAAAATATGAACATAATTAATTTGTGTGATGCATGTACAGGAATCGTTAATAATATTTTCCTTTCTTATTTGCTCAACGCATAAACTTAGGAAAGATTATTTTCATTGTTTGTCCAATTCTAACATCTTTTCCCTCTTAATGAGGTCGGATGTGACTGAACCGGTCTCAGTTGCGATAGCCCAAATACAATACTTTTTTTACTCCTCTATACTTTTTCTATGACAATTAGATATTAATTGCAGCTTTTTTATATGCTCGTGTAATTTCAAGTCTTTTACGCGTCTTTATTACGTTTTTTGGTATTAAATCAGGAAAATGCCATATTGAGAATCAGTGACACTGGATCGGAAATGAATGCCTCAATGTTCAGTTTAACGGTTAAAGAATCTAAAAGATAAAATAAAAGAGCTGTTTTCTCATTGCGAAAACCGTGTCGCCGTAACTAGGATTCGAACCCGGATCTCTCGAAATCCAGCCGAGTGCTTTAGCCAGTTAACCTATCGAGGCGTCCTCCTAAACTCTGTTGCATATTACCAATACTTTTGCTACGTTGTTAATACTTATCTAACACCGAATGCAGTCTAGCTTCTGACCCCGAGGGACACAATTTAATTTATGGACTTAACGAGGTTTCCGTGGAAAAATATAATATCAATTCAACAGCAATAAAATCGCATAACCACGTAACTGGTCCATCTACCTGGAATCGAGTAATGATTTCAACAAGTCGCCACGAGCGATACTCGCACAGTTTCTCATTAATCTTTTGTATGAAGAGGAGAAAAACTAATAATTAAACTCATATCATGTGTGTAGGCAACTAAATTTGTACTACCTCGGGCATAAGTCGAGTGATTTGGTAAAACGTACCACAGTAATCAACCCGAAGGTTTATTTGAAATCTAAGGACAGAGTTTAGAATCTACCAAGGTCTACCGCACACAAAGTCTTGTCGATCAGTTCCTTACACTAGGCTGACTGCAATTTACAAGGAGAATCTAGTACCCTAAAAAATAACACAGCTTCTGTAATACTTGTGTCGTCCAGCGCATTCCATATTGAACGCCGAGCACTCCAGTCAGAGGCCGAATGCTCTTCCTAGTAGGGTAATATATCACTGAGTAAATATATTTACAATAGAGTTAAATTTCCTAAAATAAGGGTAGATGCTGACTTTTGCTTTGAATATTTATTGGGCAGTAAAATGACGGATGGTTGAGGGAACCTGTTAGAATCAGACGGTTTGCATTTTGAGCCGAGGGCTTAAGCACCCGATTTATGTACAAATTCCAGCTGAGCAAATATTATTATAATATTTTAAGCATAGATTTTTATTATGCAGGCATTGTTAATCTATGAAATTTTATAAATGTTCTTTCAAACGAACAAAAAAAATAGAAACATAGTTCATAGTTAAAAATATTAAGTCACAAATGATTAAATGAAATTTGCAAACCACCGTTCAGAGCTTTAAAAAAATACAGATATTAGCTGTGAATTATTTCATTTTAACTGCGGTAAATATTTTTTCATTTGCGGAAAAAGTGTCGGGCTATAGAGGAAAAGAAAATTTAAATAACATCACGTCTCCTTCTGCACATGTGATCACGAAAACATTTTAATTCAAAACCGCGGAGGCCTATAATATTGTGACATTTTTAGGCAAAAAAGTTATTTTCGTTCCCTTTTCACAGCGGGCAGTAATTCAATGAGAAAGAATCCCCTTTTCAAAGGCTTTTATTGCTGGGGACTTAGCAAGGAATGGGCGTGTGGAGGGAAAATACTTTTATTTTTTGAACGGAGAAAGGTAGACAGGGCGAGATGAGAGCCAAACGCCTCTGAAGCTCTTCCGTTCATTAACAAATAAAAATACGCTCGGAGGATTGTAAAAAAAAGAGAAACGGAGTCCGTCCGTCGTCTTGCTCCCACGACGCAGCCATTCCGATTTCGATTCGGATCCGCCCACCCACCACCCCTTGAACTGATCCGCCCACCCTCCGCCTCCGAACTGAACCGTCCACCCCCGCCGACGCGTGGGTTGGGGGGGGGGTGGCAGGGTGTTGGGGTTGGAGGGGAGGATTTTTGGAATTAACGACGCACGCGGGATTGTTTCATGAAAGCACCGAAGGGAGAGAGGGGATTGGAGAACGGGGACACCTTTGAGGAATTAAAATCCTCGAACACCAGTCCATTAAAAAGACTTCCCTTTTGTGAGGGAAGATCGCTGGCGAAAAAAACCGTAAATGCATTAACCACGAGAGGTAAGCGTGCCAATTAAGTCTGCCAAATTTATTCCCGTACTTATCTGTATTTATGCTTTATTGTTGCGGAAAAAAATAAAATAATCGAGCTCTAAAATAGTAATTATTTAACGGCGCACTTCAGTTATGGCTGTGGGTGGCTCGCATCAACTTTGCCTGTTGAATTCTATCGACATTTACGCTGGCTGTTACGACCGATCCAATAAAGCAGTCAAAGGCTGAATTGTGGAACAAAGCTGGAAGAAATTATGATTAATGAATTAAATTTAAATTGCAATAGTACGTAAAGAGACCTTTTTTTGAAAGTTAACCGTACCTTTTGTTAAACTGGTTTCACTCTTTTAATCATACATTCTAATGGCCCAATAATGAAGATGATGAACCCCGGACTAATTATTCAAAGGAATTAAACAATTTTTTATCAGGATTTCAGTGCATGGCAATACAAACTAGTGTCGAATATTTAAAGAGTCGGAGGAAAGAATCTTCATTCTGTCCTTCACGCTACTTAGGAATTGTGTGATTGTTTTCCCATTTTCTAATGTTTCCCAAATGACTGAAATGATCAAAGACTCACGACATACATCTCCGAGATTTCCAAGATTGGTACTGATCCTGGTGTAATATAAAATTCTCTAAAAATGTTGGCCAGTCAATGAATTAATAGTTGATCAAAGAACAAAGGATATACTTTTAGGCAGGAAAATTATAGAGAGGGCAAGAAGGGGCCAAAATAGAAGCATTAATTTTATTTCCATTGCAGTTACTCCATATTTCGATGCTGTGTACGCACTATTGACTACATCACATTGAGGGAGTTTAATAGTGGTATGCAGACTTTTTCAAATAAATTTTTAATTATTTTTAGGGCAAGTTAGGAAAATTATTTATAAAACATTAATATTAAACAGTCGATGCAATCATTTTTTAAACGTTTCCACCTGATGCAGGAAGATAAGTATCAGACATAAAAAAGAAACGAATAAACGCAGTGTTTCCGCATAATTTACCTACTTTAACCCCGGTAATTTTAGGACCCATCTGCGTTAATTACTGCCACAGTAATACGATCGGCAATTGGCACTTTTGAAAAACAGAGAAACATTTATAACGCAAGAAGTGCCCTCCTGAAATGGATGTGAACAATCGATTAGGCTTGAGAAGAATGTCTCACTGCGACGACGCAAAAGAAATGTAAGGTCCGGAACCGAAGATCTAGTTTGAAATACGACCCGGAGAAGAAGTTACTCGTAATAAAATGGGGCAGAAAAATGAAAAAAAGACAGCCCGAGATGGCGAGGGCGGTTTTCCACGGAGCGGGCTGGCGCACCCTTCATTCCGGCTCACGTGGACGCATTCACACTGCTCGAAGGAATTGGCGTGCGGTCATGAAAGGCAGTCAGGGAGGAATGATGCAAAAAAATTGAAATTCAAGGCGCGGAAGAGATTTTGAGTGAGCTTCATCGCAAAAGCCTCGGTGGTCGCGTTGTCTTTGTCGGAGTCGGAGAATCCGTACTCATCCCGAGGGATACGGCGTCGTGAATTTTAAAACGCCTAGCCTTACGCATGAAAAATTCGGTGACGCTTCATCTTCACCTTCTCGGCTCATCGTGAATGGTGAGTGCTTCTACGAGCGGCTTCCTCTGCCTTTTCCCCACGACCACTTTGATATTTGGAATCAGGACAATCATGCTATTCAAGCCATTCGCGTTCATGTGGCCGTTGACGCCAGGCGAGAGAAAGAATGCTTGTGGGATTAACAGGGTTTTTTCGCGCACATTTCGACGTTATGCTAATTGTAAATACGGACGTGTTAACGTTAGAATGCTTGTTATTCGAGGGTAATGCATTTTGTGGTGATATACGACGTAAGCAAAATTTAAAAAAAAGTGGGATAGCTTTATTGCGGGCATACGGGAGCAAACAGACCAGCATCCTCTCCCTCCTGCAAACTCTTTCCCTCTCCGAATCAATGCTCGCTCAATTCCTCCATCTGATAAGCATTTCTAGCCTCCTCTACGAGCTATTTACCCATTTGCGAAGTGGTTACTAAGCTAAGTTACTCTGTCCATCTGATCGAACTTTACCTGCACTTTTGTCGATTCTTGAGCATATTTCAAGATTACAGGATTAAGGCAACCCTGAAAGGAAACCGTTTTTCTCCCATAGAAGAGATTCAATCAGTCGTGATGAAGACCTTGCGAGAGGTCCCCGAAGATGCCTTCCAGGGCGCGTACCAGTCATGGCAGAGTCAGAGTGAAAAATTTGTAAAGGCCCAAGGACAGTAGTTTGAAGAATTTTAAGTGTGACTGCAAATCTGCTGAATGAATTAGTTTTAAAAAATAATTGCATTACTTTCGGAACACACCCTGTATGTCTACCACCCCAGAGGGAATAACCATTGACCAAGGGAGTACTGACCATTTCCCACGCATGGAATTGTCACTCAAAGTCACCTGACGACGAGTTTTCCTTGTACACAATCTTCTATTCAAGAGCTGCTTAGGGCATACGGGTGAGATTTTAATTCGCCACATTAATCAACCGATAGACTGTTGCCATAGCACACACACATGGACATACACATAGCGGGACCCTGAAGTGTAGATTTCAGGGGTTGTGTTTGTAAAATTGCTTATTTAGTGTCCACCCAAGACCTACCTAACGCTGTTATACAGGCATGTACTTGTAGATTAGAATCAATATTAATAAAACAAAGGTTATGCGATTTTCTAGAAAGAAAAAGGCTAAGCTAAACATTAAAATAGGAGGGCAAAAACTAGAGCAGGTAAAACAGTGTACGTATCTCGATAGTGTTTTGGAACAGCACGGTCAAAGTAGTAGGGACGTAAGGAGAAGAATAGCGCTAGGCAAAGAGGCTTTCACAAGGAAGAGGGAGTTGATGACGGGGGCGTTGAGTAGGGATGTTAAGAAAAGACTCGTAAAAACTTTGATATGGAGCGTAGCTATGTACGGTGCGGAAACGTGGTCATTGAAGCAGAAGGATAGACGTAGATTGGAGGCTTTTGAAATGTGGGTGTGGAGAAGAATGGAGAAGGTGAAATGGACAGAGAAGAAAACAAATGAGGAAGTACTTGGTATGGTGGGCGAAGAGAGGGGTTTGTTGGGAGAAATCCTGTGGAGGCAGGAAAAGTGGATGAAGGGGGTATTGACCGGCAGTGGGATGTTGAAGACTGTGATAGAGGGGAGAATGTTAGGCAAACGAGGAAAGGGAAGGAACAGGATAGGTACGTTGACGGGATGAAGGGAGGAAGAAAGTACTCAGAGATGAAGAGGGACCTGATGTAGAGTAGGATGTTGTGTTTTGCTAGGGGTCACATATTATTTGATTAGTAATTATGTCAATCCAAAAACATACCTTACCCAATAATATATACTATATATATATGTATATATATATATATATACACACATATATATAAACATATATTTACATACATATATATATATATATATATACCGTGACCGTCATATACATATGTATATATATGTGTCGCGGTTGTCCAGGGGGTAGAGCGTTGGACTGCTGACCGGAGGGGCCCGGGTTCGTTTCCCGGGCAAGGCTCTTTGGGCACCTGCAGCTCCACCCAAGCTATGTGATTTTTCGGGTGCCAGGTCTTCCTGGGAAACCATAACCGGCACAGGGAAAGGAACGGGCCCCCTCATGTACCATCTGGCCCTAATGTGTGCATTTAACACGCCGTCGGGGTTATTGCTGGGTGAACTCTACCGTCACCTACCAAACTGACTCTCGAGTTGATTACTGTGTTTATTTATAGTATATGTATACATAATATACATAAATATATGTACAATATACATATATGTATACATATATACCCATTTTTAGTCAGTTTTTTAGAAGTACCTAAAGTAGTGAATCCTAATATATAGAGAAGGCATTCGTTTATTGACCAATGGTTCTCGGGCGATACCTATGCGCTTTGCCTACTTAAAAGCAAAAGTGGGGAAATTTCGTGTTAAACATTAAAAAAGATCAAATGGAGGTACAGCGAAATAAACTGTCCACTGCCGTTAAACTGCATTACGGGCCAGAGAGGTCTAAGGCAAGGGTGGCATCAATGCTCACATCAAAATCATCCTTTCTATTGAGTACTGTGAACTGACAAAGGAAACAAATAAACTCATGTAAAATCCCAATGATAAAAGATTATGCACAGAATACATATGCGTAAATGCAGCAGAGGTAAAAGAGATATGACAGGATGAGGAAATTACCGAAAGAGATTAATTTTCATTTTATAGCCCAAAAACACACATTAATTAATGGCATAGCGCAAAAGTAAACGGGTTGAGTTGTACTTTTGCATGTACAATTATAGCAAAAAATATAAATAACGAACACTAAAATATTTAAAAAAGCTTTTAATACAACTTTCAAAAAACGAATTTTGTGGAAGAATAAATTTGCGCGCGCAAAAATGTTTGCTCGAGAATCAAAAATGAAACGATTAATTCTGAAATAATTCATAAAATTAATCGCATTTTGTCGGACAACTTTTCAACACATTCAGGATAAGACGGTCTTGGGCATTACATAACGGGACAAACTTTGCATTTTAATTTCCGGATGAAATTCAATTATGAAGTTATGTGACGAGGCCACTGCTGCCTCCGCGTGAGTTATGACATGAAATTATTATTGCCGCCTGCAGAGTGTACCATCCAAGGGCCCCGCGCCACTTGCTTTTATTAAACGCATTCCTTAGGCATCTCTAATTTCGCTTTCCAGTCTTTCTGTCGCATTCCTCTTCACATATGAACCACAAACCCATTCACGTCCTCAGAGCACCAGAAAGGGGACAAGGAGACGCGGACATCCGACCCAACAATGTGACCTTTCACCGTCACTGCCCTGGATATCCTTTGCATTCCTCAGGGACTCTCGCGCCTGAGGCAAAGGGTGCTGAGAAATAATACAACCATAACAAAATCCCTTCGTTGATCATTGATTTTAATGCCAGCGAAGATGAGTATGACGATTCAAAGACCCTGCAAGCGGTTCACTGGTCATATTGAAATGCAAAGATAGGCGATGACTTCAATAAAAACAAGGGAAAGAAACGGGAATTTCAACGCGTGCAACTGAACAAATATTCTGTCTTCCGACGCAAAAGGAAGCAAAAAAAAGTTCCGAAAAACTGCTATAGTGATTTTTCACTTAACTTAACGTCCACTTAACCTTATTCATTCTCCTCCACTCCCACTTTTCAAAAGCCTCCAAACTACGTCTATTATCCCGCTTCAGTTACCATAGACCCTTCACCTTCTGGTAAACCGCATAACCTTGGTTTTTTTATATTGATTTTCATCCCATATCTATCGCACGGAATTTAAAATTCACCCAGCAATGCTTGCAACCCCTTGGCTTACTGGCAAATCAAAGCTTGATTAACAGAAAACCTAACTGACGTTAAGTATTCCTCGCCCACATTCATTCCTATCTCCGGGTCTTCCCATGCCTCTTTAATCATTTACTCCACATATACATTGAACAGAACCGGTGATAATGCGGTACCCTGCCTTATACCTCTTCCTAACACTGCCCATCCGGACTCTCCATCCCCCACTCGCTTCTGAGTAGTCTGAAATATGCATAGATTGCGGATGAGCCTCCTGGCTCTCCAATTTATTCCAATTTTCTTCAATATACCTATTAGTTTTCCCAATCAAATCTGACAAACGCCTTTTTGAAATATACGAAACAAACAAATACGTCCTAAATGTGTCCTGTTTATTGTTCTCTATTAGTGATCATTGCAATAGCATCACACGGGTCTCTCCAGTTCTTCGCAAGCCTCCTTTTTCATTTACTTCACGTATAAATATGTAAATATATTTAAAAAAAATATTTAAAAAATGAAAACGCAGTACTTTTTCATCAACCAGAACACTATTACACGCATAAAAAATTTTATCAAGTGAATTACTGGAGCAAATAGCGGGTAGAACTTATTTAATGCTTTATTTCAATTAGTATAATAATGGGACAGTTAAGAAGCAGCACGGTAATTCAGTTTCGATTCTTTTCACTCACATAATACGTGAATAATGCATTCGTGCCATCCAGCTCTTATTTAATCGTTATCTTTCAATAAATGGCTGTTTTCAAAATAGGGAGGCGTCAATATGAATGAAAATATTGAAAAGTGTGGGCGAGAAAAATAGGAGATGTCGTGAATTTCCGCATCATATTGCTAATCCATCATATTTATGTATCGGTACTCGCTTTATTAAAGAGTAACCAATGCAGGGAATAACCTCACTTTTTTCTTCAACATAACTTAATTAACATCATGGAAATGAATTAAAGCATAATTAGTACACCAAAAAAATATGTACTCGTATTTCCACAACACCGGTTTCATTTAATTCGCATTCCTGTTCCAGATTACCCATTACAAAATTTCCTTTGTCAAAAGTCTTAATTAATTGGACACTACTCTAGTTATTTATTAAATCGTCACAGATATAACTTTCTGAAGTGGTTTTCACTATCGTATGCGAATGCTAGGGAAAAAGCGTGGGTGGTAGGGACCCTCCCTATCACCTCTTTGCTTATTGCGTAATTGTTAGTCCATTAAATTAGCTATTAAAGTCAATATCCCTCCTATGCTAATATTTGAACTGAGGTTTTATAAATTTAATAAAAGATGCTATAAATATTCTAATTTTTGGAGCATCAAGCTTATAACTTCTCTGATAATGGGTTTGGCCATTTTCAATGCCAATATGCTGCGTTTCTTAAAATCATTATTTTTTGATTAGACGATAATTAAGCATGCTCACCCTTTCTACATCCGTTTTTCATTCCATTCTAAAATAATCAGAAATGACTTAATGGGGTTTATTGACGTTTTATGTATATATCTCATTAACTGTATCAGGCAGTATTATAACCTTGTAGTTATTTCGTACATTTTTATTTCTTTTAAGGAGAATAAATAGAACTGTTGTATTCCTCTCAGTATTTGAAATTTGATTAAATTACCAGCGTTATTTAGGAACACAAGGTTATCTTAATTCCAAAGGTCGTGCATTATACCAGGCTAATACGGAGCTACACTCGTTTCCAAAACTGTTTTCCGGTTTTACGAGGCTTACGTTTCATTTATTCAATTCAAATGGCTCATCGAGTTCTGAAAACGAGGTATTTAACATCTCCCTCGTATGCAGATTCATATTGATCGTTTTCTTCATGCCCTGCATGCTCTTTCTCATTCATTTGCGTTCTTTTAGAATATTTCCTCAACTATCCGTCGAAGATTAAGTACATTCATTCACGTTGGAGACTCGTTGAGACTGTGAATTCATTCAAATGTTTCATAGTTTACGTGTAACTACCTGTCGGTCATGTAAACCTACACGCATGTTTCTCTTACAACTACTTTGTCATTCACATAAAAAATTTCTATTCCGAATTACAAGAAGTTTATGACTATTTTACGAATTTAAGTCAATGATAAAATAAGTAATAAGAACGGACTGTTTACATTTCCCAGTTGGTTACCATAAGGACGTTTTCCAGTGCGAACTATACGACTTCACTCCAACCAACAGTCTCTAGTTAGACGCCTAAAGATATTCCAAGACACCACGTCCCAAACCCCGTTCCCTCACATTCCGTGAGCCATTCCTTCGCCCATAACACCCCGTCTCCTCCACCTTCCTCTGTTCCTGCCCGCCCAGCCCTTCCCTTCGACTCGTCGTAAAAACAGATTCCGTAAAAGCTTTTCCGTGGGACGAGAAGCCCTTGAGAGGGGAGTTTCACAGCCGTATTCAAACACATTCTCCTCCCCTTCACTCCTACATCTCCTCTCACACTTCTCCCATCTTATCTTCCAATTTCTGCGAGAATTCCTCAACTCATTCTTCTTTCATCTTGTTTCGCTCTCGCCGTGGTTCGTAAGTTCTCACACTAGAAGGAACTCTTTAAAAGAGTTAAGTGTTTCCAATGGTTCCGCTATCGTTCTTTCTATGAAGAGCACATATATATACATACATACACACATACATACATATAAATACGTGTTATTGTGTGTGTGTGTATATATATATATATATATATATATATATATATATATATATATATATATATATATATATAATGGGCTGACACAATATTGTGTCAGCCCATTATTGTGCCGCTCGTGTGAGTTTTTCCGTACAATCGTATATATATATACTATATATATATATATATATACACACACACACACACATAGCTTGAAAAACTGTCAAAGCAACAAATCGAAGTGATAAAATCCCACCCCACTCCCCGATGATTCGCAGATTCAACATAAGCCAATGAGCTATAAGTGCTCAACTCTTTCTTTCAGATTCATTGTCGAGTGATAGTGTTACAAAAGAGTATCAGTTTTTGATATTTATTCCAGTTTTTTTAAGTCACACGATTAATAAAAGTATTTTCGAGAAAACTCTTACGCCTTGGTTTTTTTTACACATTTATGAAAATCAGAAGATTTTCGTTGTTGTTTGACCTAACTTCGTGGAAATCTCATAACTATAACTTAATGCTATAAACTGAAAACTCAAATTTAATGAAAACGCATTCCTCAGATTTCCCTAATAACTCCAACCACATGCAAATTGAATATTTGTAGTTATTGTGTGATTATGTGTCAATGATCCGTACATTGTTTGAGGAAATTTATCAATTGGAATAAACAAGTCTTTTGCAAAGCTCCAGGAAGGACTATGATTTCAAGGTTTGAGATACATCCAAGTATTTTAGCTTTGGGCTTAAGTTGAGAAAACAGTCTTGCTTTAAGTGAGCACTAATTACAAATCAATCTCTTATATCTCCACCTGTACATTATTTCCAAGCATTCTTCCTTCTTCAATCACCTTCAGCATTCCGCTACCTCAAAATGTAATTTCCTTCGAATAATTTTCTACACTTCTTCGAGGTCCACATATCTCTAGTGACTTACACTCATTTTCTATTGAAATTTAAATGCCTTTCATCTCTGTTCGAGTGAATTTTTTACTTACTCTCCAAAATACATTTCAAAATCCTCAATTTACTTTTATATTCAAGTTCAAATAACAATAAATTTACACTTGCAGACCTAGATCTTACTTTAGCGGTAAAGATCAATTAACCCAAGGAGATGAATCATTAAGTATTTTATAGGTTTTGTCAAATTGAATAATATAAGTTTTACCTCACTTACGTAAACTACATACGGATAACTACTGACTTAACTAAAACTCATACTATATATGCATTCTTACTTTTAGAGATGCAACGCTGGTGTGCGTACTTTTGCTCATCAAAATGCTCCAAAGTATCTTCTATTATTTGCGGGCTTATTTAATAAGGGTAGGCTTTGAATTGTGCCAATCACTTCCAAAAAATATTCAGGTAAGTGTACAAAGCTTTCGGTTGTCATCGCTAAGTTTTTAATTCTCACGTTCTCATAATTTTATTAAATCATTCAAATCATCATGACATATAAGTATAACGTCTTGTTCTTGAGTGCTTTCATTTTTAATTCTATGACGATTAAAACTTATCAACCGATTGCTCCAGCGTAACTGAAAGGGCATTCTTTCAATGCTAATTCCAGTCTCAAAAATATTTCTAACACGGTAGAGTCCACAAATTACTTTGGCTGCATCCCGAAATTTATCTAAATGCGTCTTATTGAAACCAAATGGAATTGTGGAAAATTAATGAATTTCATTAGCGATGACGGGCAGCGGGGAGAAACGTTTCCCGGCGGTGTTGAATATTTAGCAGAGGCATCTCGATCCCTACTTGAGGTGCTTTGTGGAGGGCTCTTTGAGTGAGTACGCCGACCGTTGGATGGGACGTTAAGCTGCGGACCCCTTGGCGCCTTTCGTAAAGAGTAGGCTAATGCCGACGCCGGGTTTCTCTCCACCCTTCATCCTTTCCTGTCCATCCCCTATGGCGCAAATGACCTCAGTTGTCGGTCGTCTCCCCTAAATACTACTACTAGTAGAAACGTTTCTCTCGGAGTAAGCATGCAGTATACATATTATAAACCAGGTGACGAAGGAAATGCTTCATAGATTAAGCTATGCGTGGTTGATTTCCCAACCGGAAATATATTTCACTCCAAGAGATGGCGCTACCCTATCCTCCGGTCACGGATAGTCGAGATCTCTATCGCTTTCAGTTCGTCCTCCTTTGCAAGACATTTGCATTCAATAAGGTATGAAAGAAAGTGAATTAATTTCCATAAATTAAACTCTTCATCTGAGTTTCATCTCGCAAACCTATACGTAACATTGGTTTCAAATCTTAGGAACAAGTTAAAATACTTTTCTTTATTTTTAAATACTATTCTTACTTTTCAAGGTGCAATGTCGGTATACGGTATTTCGTTCACTAATATGTTTTTAAGCTCATTTAGATCCTCTAATTAGCTAAATCATCAAATACATGATCAATTTAATGCATATATAAGCCAAAAGTAAACAGTAATCAACGCGAAGGTCGGTTTGGTAGGTGATGGTAGAGTTCATCCAGTACTAAGCCCGACGGCGTGAGAAATTCACATATAAAACATAAATTAACACAATAAACTTATCTATAAATATTTGAATATTGTATACAATATTTTATAATTTCATATTTTTATTTATTAAGGAGTAAGGTTTTTCCTACGAAAGACTCAGCAGATCACGGAACTGATACGGTGCTCCTGTGACTGACCTACAACACAAGTAGTTATGAAACTCCGAATTCTAGCGCCATTTTATTCCTGCCAAAATATAGAATAAAGCTATTAGAAAAGTGTGCTACAAATAGTTAAACCCAAGTTGTACTTCATAGACAAATTCCTATTCATTCGGATTTCAATGATTTAAATTAAAATGAACATACTGGTCATGTCTTCAGTTGGGATGATTTAATTTTCTTTCTTTTAACCTTTTCAATCGGTATATTTGCATGTAAATACCATAAGCATACGTAAGCGTAACAAAATTGAGATGCATGAAAAGAGGTCAAAATGAAAGGGTGTTCTTCCTAAGAGATTGGTAGGCTTGTGAGGAAAAATAACCCACGGTGCATATTAATACGAATCCATTTCAGAGAATACTTCTTTATTCTAAATATAACAATGTAGCATAAATATTTAAAAAATGCAAATGGATCATTGGAGTATTAATTTGAATGCGAAGATAAATAAAAGAGCCACTCTGTAAAATATCCAGATTTCTTTGCTGAATTGGCTACAGGTTAGGTAATGTAAGAGACTTTCAATATTAGATAACTGTATTAAATACTGAGAAACTAATATTTCTAAATAAATTAATTCATTCCAACCCTTTCAGTAGATTACAGCGGCTAAAATTACAAGCTGTGACTCATACAATACAACTAGCAGTAGCCTAGCGATCAAGGTAGATTTCCAATCGACATATACACTTCTGCTTCACACTGCTCACAGCTTTTAATTCCTGCCTCCCACGACAACAAGTACCCAACATTACATACTTCTCTAGATCAATTTCTGGCTCCGTATACCCTAATACCCAACAAGCTTTTAATGTGCCAAATATTTTCCTCGCTATGCCTCGGCTACCCACAATTCATCCTCTATTACAGTCTCCACTATGCCATTCGCTCTGAGTGTCTCCTGCATCCACTTGTCCTGCCTTCTTCCAATTTCCCCAAACAAATATTTTCTCTTTCCGTGGAAGGCCTCATATTTATTAGTCTGTTTCCCTTTCTATCAGTTGCAGTATCCATTTTTATTCACAACCAAATGTCAATGCTTCCAATCTATGCTAATAACTTTTGTCTCAGCGATTAAGATTCCGAGCCATAAAAGTTTATGTTGCGTATTGAATTGCTCCTTACCTTACCTTTACCCCTTAAAACTAGGGTTCCTTTCACTATCTATACTATCAATCATTTGTAGATTCTTTTTCAGCTAACTCATACAATTTTTCTTTGGTTGAAAACATTTTCTTACCAAAAGAAGTTATTTAGATGCTCATATTTATCCTCTACTGTTTTAATTTTTTCATTTAATCCTCATGTTTCGCGCATATCACACATCCTTCAATTTTTGTTATGTATAATTATCTCGTTCATCCCATCTTTATGATTCATTACCAAATAGTTGAGTACTTCAATGCACTAAGCACTGACTGCCGTATATTACGTATGCTCCATGGAATTATTATTGTGAATACGAAACTCAACGGGGCGCCGAATTTCCAGGTTTGAGACTTAAAAGATATTCGCACAGGTGAAGAACCTAACATTAAAATGCAGTAATTATTATTCTCGGGGAAGTGGAAATTTCCTCGCATCGGGGAATGAAGATGCATAAGGTGGTTGAAGGAGTCAAGTGATGGATTGCCTGCAATTGAATTGCACGCTGCACCACGAGTCCTTGTGTTCGCCGAAAAATTTCATTCCTTCACCTGGCTCACTCGTGACGCATCGCCCTTGCCATGCTTCTCCTCAAGGAAAAGCGAACAAATTTAAACTTAAACGGATAACTTTAAACAAAATTCACCTTCGTGTAAGTATTTAGTCTGTCAAGTGACCCCCGATTGCATCGATTAATACGTACGTGTAATATATTTTTACTACTGGCTGATAATATTCACATGCTAAATGTATTTCCTTTTTATTACTCCAGGATATGGAGTATTATTTTGTAAAGGAATAGCGAGATGTCTTTGTTGTTTACAGGCTAGGAATTTTGTATTTTAGTTCAAAATAGAATGTAATTGGTATGAAAGAAATTATTGACGTATTGAAGAAAGGAATCTCTGGCGCATTTAGTGCTCCGTTACATAAGAGTTTTTTATCTAATGTAAAAAACATAAAACTGATCTTAGTTTTAGATTTTTAAGAAAGTGGTCCATATCTCATTGAAAATATTAGCAGGAAATATTTTTTTATGGGAAGTTAATTTCACACCCATAGTTTTTTTTTACCAAAAAAAGCAAATGTCCCTAAGAATAGAGTTTAAACCGTTAGTGATGTGAAATAAAATACGTGAAAAATGAAATTAAGTGAAACAATTATCAACATTCCGATTCCAGAACGAAGTTACGAAATAATGATACAGTGAAACCGTTAATTTTACCAATTGTTCCTGTTCCCAACTTAAAAATCTATTTTGAACGTAACATTGTGGATCGTGATTTTTAAAGTTGTTTCATTACAAACAAAAGACCTATTCCTTGTTTGAACAGAAATTTAGCATATAATTTAGCCCAAGGTCTATGAATTATCGTTCAATTGGATCTTGTAACATTGTACGTTTAGAATTACATTCTTTTACAAATATATCTCAGTTGCGCTCAAATGTTTAATTCTGTAATCAAACCAATCTCGTAAATATTCAATGTACTCATAGAAGAAGTGTAATTAGTGAGGTCTATAACCAGGGATATAGAACTTCGCTCTTTTAACTTCTCATCTGTGGAGCACGATCAATAGATCATTAACTTTTTCTTCAACTGTCAGAATATTACCACTTAATTTTACACCCAGTTGGTCGTCTATGTAGGTGACAATTAAATACAATCAACCCCTTATTGCTCATTTTATACACATCCATTTACCATTGGAAGCGAAAATCTTAGATATATAGGTTGGAGAGTTCACTTAACAGCATTGGCATCATTTTAGCGAAAAGTAAAAGTTGGCCGATTCCACTTTTATGGAAATCATCCAAGGAGGCTAAAAATATCAGAGCCATTTTTGGGCATGCATTCACTTAAGAATTGCCTGATCAAGCAGTTTATCCAAATTAACACGAAATAGAATCCCTCTTTGAATGCACTCCTGAGAATTTTTCGCTGAATTTTTATCAACGAATCACGCATGTGTACAAGTTTGAAACAAAATTTCACGCAGACAAACTTCCTCTAGCTTCTTCATTGCTGCCATTGCACATTGCGGCGACGAACAGGTTAAGACACGCACGGCTGCTGCTGCGTGACGAATCGACGTAAACAAACGCAACAACTCTCGTTTTAGTCATCAGATGTGTCACTAGATGGCGCACTGTGTCTCGTTTCGATCCATTGAATGGTTTGCGCAGAATAAAATCAGTCCGATCTTTCTTTGGTCACACCTAATAGTTGCTCAATAATCTAAAAGAAAAAATCATTAAATGGAGAAGAATCGTTAATAAATGTGTGTATGTGATTGAAGTTTCTTAATCAAAGGATCATTCTCCACTGCTCCATTTAAAGGAGAATGTCTTTCTAGCTAGCTGGTCACGATGAATGGCTTGCAATTCAGTGCGCAAAAATGAATGAAAGTACTTTCAAAATATTATCTGAGGAATTGATCTTACTAATGCTTTATTGCAAGCAAGGATACTAAACGCCATCTGGTCGAGGATAACAATTGAGGTTCATGGTTACCATCAGTTATGTTATGATTCTATTTTAAATACCAATCGCGTGTACTGGACGCTTGATAAGATTATTCATGGAGTTCTGCATTACCTATGGCCATTTGACGAATATTTTTTGAAAAAAATTTGATTGAGGGGGCAATTGATAAAGATCTAAAAAGTCTCAACCTATAATTGCATATTCTTTGACGATTCCTCTGTTAGAAAGGATTTCATTCTATGGGTGATAATATCGGTCAAACGTTTGGCAATCCTTCAACTTCAATTCTTCCTTTGGAACCAAAACTGTTGTCGTAATGGCACTAGTATTCGCCAAGTGAACAGAGTTCAGGCAGCGCCTGGAATATATCCTCTTGGTACCCTGCCAGGCTCTCTCTTATTGGATATTACTTTACCACATATCTAGTACTCTTATATCCTAGTTCCAAAAAGATGAACATCCACTTTAACCTGATTCATATCTCGTTATCTAGAAAATTTTTTTTAAACAACGTTTTACATTTTACGATACATCAAAATTAAAATGCTAAAATACGTAAAAATCTGAAAGGAAAACTGAGAAATAAAATAGAAAGTACAGTTTATTGAAAGAAATTTTTATGGACTTTATTTCTTCAAATCGGGCAAAATCATAAAATGATGTTTAAACTTAATGTTATTATCTAAAAAACTAGTTTTATTGGCCAAATATCAAAGTAAACATTGAAAAATGATGACTGAATTGGAGGAATATTTCGAATTTCCCGTTGTGGTCGAATGCCTCCGTGGAGAATGAGGAGGCATACTAAAATTCGGGGAGAAAAGGAGCGAATATACAGGTATGTATGTGATACGGCCGCACGTTCACTTATTAAAGCAGAATAAATGAAATATCAGTGAACGTTGAAATTTTATATGATTTCAGCGTCAGTTAATGAATGATATATAAGGAAAGTACTTGAATTTCTAATTACCTGATTTGTTAGCTCTAAAATTTGTGAATCGACTGATAAAATATTGACACTGACAAAACTCATAAAATATCAAATTTGTATCAGACTTATGGAAGTATATTACAAGATCTTCTCTTTTTATAACTTAAATCAAGTAATGCTAGCTGTTTTTTTAATCAAGAACTCGGTGAGATCATCAAACCTCATTCAGCGTTATCATCATGAAATTGTAAGCACAGCTTCAAGGATTCAAAAGTGGCCGAAGATGACTCCGTCGGCTGCCAGCACTTGAAGAAACAACTGAATATAATGAAAAATTTTACGATCGGCGTGCATTGAGGGCACTGCTTTGAGAGCAAGGCGACAAGTAGATCATTAAAAAAAGTCCGTAATATTTATCAAGAGGAAGGAACGACCCAGCGACTCATTAGGACATTGCGTGACGTGTCGGGGGCACCGCCTAGGTCGGAGGTGAGTACCAAACAATGAGTCGTAAATGGGGACATTTGGAACGGCGGCGGAGGTGGAAAGGGGGGAAGGGAGGCGATTTGTTCGGGAAACGTGGGGAATGAGAGGAAAAAAACAAATTAAGATATGGAATGGATTCAGACTGCACGCAGTGATGCAAAATGGGAAACACGGAGATAAGGCGATGTCATTTCGGCCTCTCATGTCATTGGTCTAAAGATATGTCAATATTCCGTACACAAACAAATGAAATAAAGTATTAAAGTTTGCACAACTTGTTTTCCCTTCTCACCCCAACAACTCAACGAGAACCTTACAGGCGAGTAAGTTTAAAAAATCAGAATTGAAGACAACATGGGTACATATTTTCTAATCCCCGTTAGACGAAATTTGAAAAAAAAGAACAAGTAAAAATCATTTAGACAGTAAAAGATATTGTTTGGCTAGGTTTGGGGTATATAGTTTGCTAATTATCATAGTTTTCTTTCCCGCTGTCTAAATGGATTGGGATTGATGTTTATAGTTTGTAAATTAACATGCACTCTCATAATACATATTTTGCACATGAAAAAGGAATCCGTTGTTTGTTGAGGGAATTAAAAGTGCCAATTACTGCATGCGTGTCTGCAGTAAGCTACACCCGAAGTATTAAAAGATGAACAACTTAGTTGCACGGGATTAAACTTTCCAAAGCACTGGTATAGCATTAAGGAGGTGATTTATAATCACTGATCATCCATCATCTGTCATAAATTTGGCCTCGTATATTTCCCTAAGTTCAGAAATGCCATTGTATTATTCAGAAGACCTTCAGAAAGCTGTAGAATCTGACATTAATGGAAAAGAATGAATGAAACATGATAAATGCTCAGGCATTTAAACTCACGAGTAAAGGCTTATTTAAGAGGCATTCTCCAATGAGATTAACCGATATGTTTCTTGCAGTTATGACAAATGACTGTGAAATTTGACGCTAAGCCAATCAATAAGAGTTACGCTAATAGAAGTATGACGGGCGGGTAGTTTGATACTCGTCAGTTCAAATACACTTCATGTCTGCGCCTATATACCTGTATATTTATTATCATATTATTTGCCAAAAATAAATTAATTCAAATCGGAGTCTTTCACAAAATATTAATGGCAAAAGGGCTTAATTAAAGGAAGAGTAAAAAATGAGTAAAATCACTTTTTTATTTTCTCCTTTCTGTTCATCACCTCCCTCCTTCTCCACATCCATTGCATCTCAAAATACTCCTATCTACGCCATCATCCTGCTTCAACGGCCATATATCCGCGTCGTACAGAACTACCCTCCCCATCAAAGCCGTTTCTTAATATCCTTACTCAACGTACCTGTCCTTAACTCCCTCCTCCTTGTGAAAGCCTCCTTGCCTAGCGCAATTCTTCTCCTTACGTCCCTACTACTTTGATCATGTTGGTCCAAAACAGTTCCGAGATGCGTAAATTGCTCTACCTGCTCTAGTGTTTGCCCTCCCCTTTAAGTGAAAGCTTGCATTTTTTCTGGGAAGTCGCATAACCTTTGTTTTATTTATAATGATTCTCATCCCATAATTATCGCACAGCATTTCTAATTCACTCAGCAGTACTTATAACCCATTTCGCTGACTGAAAAACTACAGCTTGGTCACCAGCAAACCCAACTGATTTTAAGTATTCCCTGCCGACTTATATTACTACTTCCAGTTCTTCCCATGCCTCTTTAATAATTTCCTCCTTATATGCGTTGAACAGCACCGGCGATAATAGGCAACCCTGCCTTACACCTCTTCCTAACACTGCCCATACAGACCCCCGGTTCCCCACTCGCACCTGAGCAGTCTGAGACATGTACATGTTGCGGATTAGCCTCCTTTCCCTCCAATCTATTCCTATTTTCTGCAATGGACTCACTAGTTTTTCCCAATTCACCCTATCAAACGCTTTTTCGAAATCTACGAAACAGGCAAATACCTCCTGGTTGTGTTCTATATTCCTCTCGATTAATAATCTCATTACTGCAATGGCATCACGCGTACCTCTCCCCTTCCTAAACCCAAACTGGTCATCCCCTAAGTAATCATTTGCCCTACTCTCTATCCTTTTGTTTATGATCCTGAGAACAACTTTAGCTGCGTGGGATATCAAACTAATTGTCCTATAGTCCTCACATGACGTGGCCTTTACCTTTTTCGGAATTGGAACTAAAACTGCTCTCACAAAGTCTTCCGGCCAGGTTCCCTCCTCATAAATACTACGGATCAGCCCATATAGCCTCTTCCTCCCACATTTTGCTAAACATTTCAGTAGTTCCCAGGAATGTAATCCTCATGCATGCCTGGACCTAAGCTATATCCATCTACGTCATGCCTAATCTTGTTGGTCTAAGTTCTTTACCATACAGTGTTTCTATATATTCCCTCAATCTTTCTTGGATATTTTCTGCGCAACTATTATCTTACCCGCCTTATCTCTAACTGTTAGTATAGATTTTCTCTTCTCACTTCTCGATAGTGATTTATCCTTGCTATATAGCGCACTAATTTCACTCTCCTTCGGCAAACGTTCCATATCCTCGCGCTGCGTCTTCTACCATGTTTCTTTTGCTTTATTTGTTGCATATTTCAATTTATTATTTAGCTCTTTGTACTTCATTTTGCCTAACTCTGTATTTAAATTCTTCCATTCTCTTCTCTCATCCATCTTTATAATCATCTAATCCGTTATCCATCGTTTCCTAGTCCTTTTAGCGTTAACGGTTCCAATAGTGCCTTTTGCGGCTTCCGATAACCCTTTCTTGGTACTTTCCCATTTTTCTTCGATAGTACTAGGCTCTTTATCATCCTCTATGATTTCCTCTACAGTCTGTTGGTACTCCTTCCTTTTCAAACCAATTAATGCTTCTACATTCCATTTTCTAACCCGCCGCCCCTGCTTGATCTTTTTGAAACGGACGCTACTTTTCATAACAACTAAATTGTGGTCAGAGTCCGCATCCGCTCCCGGGAAGCTGTGTGAATTTATCACACTGTTCCTAAAACTGTGTCTAACCAGGATATAACTTAGCTGATATCTTCCTGAGTCACCTGGCATTTTCCATGTATACCTGCGTCTTTTGTGGTGTCTAAACCAAGTGTTGGTGATGACTAAGCTCTGTCTCCTGCAGAACTCAATTGCTTTCTTCCCGCGGTCATTCCTCCTAATCCCCGATTACTATAAAATGTTTCCCTGCGCGAGCATACGCGATTATGTCCTCTAACTGATCGAATATCCTATCGACCTGTTCCTCCTTATGGTTACTCGGTGGCATGTACACCTGGACAGTAACTTTGTTCGTTAGTTCTGCTTTTATCTCTATTATGTATTTATTCTACCAAATTAGGTACCTTTACCTGTTAATTCAATATTATGGCAACCCCTCGTTGCCTCTCGTCCCCACCGCTGTATTTTATTCTACAATTATCACTTCAGTAATACCCACTATCCTTCCATCTC
The DNA here is from genome assembly GCF_022747635.1 of Hetaerina americana. Classification (NCBI taxonomy): domain Eukaryota; kingdom Metazoa; phylum Arthropoda; class Insecta; order Odonata; family Calopterygidae; genus Hetaerina; species Hetaerina americana. The sequence continues at coordinate 82,596,825 of NW_027287205.1, read as the reverse complement.
ACCTCGCATAGACCTAAAATATCTATTTTTCCCTTTTCCATCGCTTAATATTCTCTAAATTTCCTATCCTCTACATTGCCCTTAAATTCCAAGTTCCTATTCTAACTAATTTGGTCTTCTTCTTCTGCGTCTTCTGTCCTGCTGCTGCCGGTTTTCCCTTGCAAGGGTTTCGTGAGATGACGACCGCGGAAGCCTTGCCTCTACCACTGCCGGGTACGACACGGCCGATTGGGCCTAGTCCCGTATGTTCCAGGATTCATATTCTCTATATTGTCCATCGTTTTATTCTTGGGAATGATAATTGAGCTGGTTCCCCGTTGTCTTCCACAATAGTGATTTTTTAATGTGACACCATCACTCAATGGCCGCTCTACTAGGGTCAGATGCCTTTGTAGCCACCTCACTGAGGAACAGACGCTTCGTGGAGTACCTTCGTCTGGCTCCTAACCTTGTCCTATTTGGCGTGGGTGACCCTACCAGGAGCAAGTATCTTGGGTCATCGGATCGGACGTATCCTTCCATTACGTTGGTTGTAGGGTTGGGAGGGTTGTAGTACATGGGAGGGAAGTGATAATATATATATATATATATATATATATATATATATATATATATATATATATATATATATATATAACAATTAGCGATAATACATCATATAGAAATAACTGAGAAGAATAATTCTGAGTTTCTCCCTTAAGTAAAGACATTTTTATACATGTTCAAACTGGAAACACTATGAAGTATTAAATATCTCCATTACCGCAAATGTGTCGTGGTCTCAGGTGGCTGGCGCTTCCAAGCGACTAGACAGGCGAACGAAGGGATCCTTTCCCACTGCCACCCACCCTCGCCCCCCTCTCTAACGATGCGACGAAATATGTACGCGCCTCCCTTCCTCTCCACTCAGGTGAATCTTCAACCGATGGGCGCCAGAAAAGAACGGATGGCGAATGTCACCCAGCCTGGGACCCATCTGCAGGCATTATTGCGAATGCGCTGGGGTGTGGGGTGACTCAAGAATGGGGCCGGCACACACACACACCAGCGGAGATGAAAGGAACCCGGAATTGCGCGTCTGATAAAGGATTTCGGCATTCAGTGGAACATGCTAGTAAGGTGGCTTATTAAAGTCACATTTAAGTTGGATATAATAAGCGATAGCTATATATATTTCTTACGAGAGGTAGGTACTTCAAATTAAAGATAAGTCATGGAAGTTAGTAATAGATCCAAAAGAGATTCAGGGACGGATGAAAAGAATACTTATAAGAGATTTTTATTAAATATATTATGCCGCCCAGTTTATGAATGGAAAGCGAGTACGATAAAGATAAGGACAGCCTGGGACCACCTGGAATATCAGATGTGCAGATAGATAAAGTGTTACAATGGAAGAAATCGAACAAGACAAAATGAGTACATACCACCCTCGTGAAATGATGAAAGGGGCTTTGGAAAAAATTGAAGGTTATTTCGAATTAATGCGCATTATTTATGAGGAAAAATTATGGCCCGGAGTTTTCTTCTCCCAATGTTGATCCCGATCCCAAAAAGTTAAAATTAGCTGAATGTGAAGACTGCATGACTGTGAATTAAATTTTAAAATGCAGCCTAATGTTTTCAATTGATGGATACAAAGAAAAGTAGTTCGAACAGCTACCTAGGTGAAGAATCGCTCGGATTTAGAAAGGGGACAAGAATGTGTGATGCTATTGTAGAGATGAGATATTATTAATTATTTAATTGGGTAATCACATTAACAATAACTTTAATAGGTAAATACATTAGAAATAATCAGGGGGTCTTTCTGAGTTTTGTGAGTATTAAGACCTTGTCTTTGACCTTGCAGAGAGGGTAAAATTATAGAAGATATAAGAGGGTGAATTAAGTAAGTGCGTGCAATAAAATTTCCAAAAGATGTTCCATTGTCCTGTTAGTCAGAATAAGTGATATTCAAGGTATGATAGTCAAAGTATTATGCCAGAAAGCAACAATGTCGTTAAAAAATGATGTAAACATGGCAGCTACATTATCAACATGCGCCACAGAGGAATGGCATAGTTAATGATCCTGAGAACAACTTTAGCTGCGTGGGACATCAAACTTATCGTCCTGTAGTCCTCACATGATGTAGCATTTACCTTTTTCGGAATAGGAAATAAAACTGATCTCACAGTCTTCCGGCCAGATTCCTTCCTCAGAGATACTGCAAATCAGCTTATATAGCCTCTTACTCCCACATTTTCCTAAATATTTCTGTAGTTCCGAAGAAATGTTATCCACCCCCGCAGCCTTATTTAGTTTCATCTCCCTTAATGCCCTTTCTACCTAATCCTAATGTCTGCTTGGACCTAAGCTATATCCATCTACGTCATGTCTAATCTTGTTGGCTTAGGTTCTTTACCATACAGTGTTTCTATATATTCCCTCCATCTTTCTTGGATATTTTCTGCGTCAACTATTACCTTACCCGCCTTATATCTAACTGCTATCGTTGATCTCCCTTTCTTACTTCCCGATAAAGATTTAACTTTGCTGTACGGCGCACCAATTTTACCCTTTCTCTGCAAGTTTTCCATATACTTTCCTTCTTCTATAAATACTACCTTGAACAAAAAGTTCCCGGAATAACCACCGTGTGGCGCTCCCATCGTTTCGATTTGAGTTCTGTTTTTTTGTTAAATTGGTACATCTGTTGTTGATATTCCCTTTAAATCTTAGTGTCATAACTTGACATTTGCAAAAGTTACGTAGCCAAGAGTACATCTATCTCTGTGTGTTGGCGATTTTTTACAATTTCAGAAATGGATTTAAATTTGCAACAACGAACTTGTATTAAATTTTGCGTAAAAAACGGATTTAGTGGCGCACGGACGTTGGAAATGTTGGAAAAGTGTTTCGGCAACGATTCTCTAAAAAAAACGGTCGTTTACCAGTGGCACGAGCGGTTCAGAAGTGGTCGTGAGTCAATCGAAGAAGAGGAACGCGTTTTAGCAGCCGAGAGGAAGTAATGGAAAAATCGCAGGAAGCACTGATGGACATACCGAAAACCGACCGTAACTTTTGCAAATGTCAAGTTATGACACTAAGATTTAAAGGGAATATCAACAACAGATGTACCAATTTAACAAAAAAAACAGAACTCAAATCGGAACGATGGGAGAGCCACACGGTGGTTATTCCGGGAACATTTTGATCAAGGTAGTATAACTTAAAAATGATGTAGTTCATCGAAACTAGGCGGTAATAAACCAGTTATAAGTGGAAAATTGTGATAGTCTTCGTCTCTGTTATTATGGAACAGATTCACCACATCATATTTGAATCTGTAATTTATATTTAAACGTTTTCTCACTACATTACCTTGGCAGGACTAAGTAGGACGATGTATGGCACAAGATATGGTTTTCGTCTTTCATCAGCATCCAACGGTACACATTCAATTTTTTAGTTTTGTCATATTTAAAAAAAGGACAAAATGGCGCTCGAATTCTTTTAAAGATAATGGCTCAACTCGCCCTTTGATCATTAATTGCGGATGACCTGTTTCAGGGACACGTGAGAGCTCCGAGGTGTTTTTAAGGCACCATAAATAGTATATTCATCGGGGTCGATACTCGAGTGTCTTCTTTGCGTTCCTCGCTTTTCCGCACTAATATCTGTTTTCCGGGAAAAAAATTGTGGCCATTGTAATTTGCACAAGTAAGTGGTACTCAGGATAAAATGTTCGCCAATTGTAGGGAGAAATGGGAGGCATTCTCGTCATAGTAACCGGGGACTCAATATATTTAACAGTTTAGAATTTGTCGGCGTAAAATAATTGATTGATTTTGTTAATGCCAGAGGGAAAAAAATAAAACGCCCAAATTTGTCACTACATTTAAATATAGTTTATTGAGTCGCATCGCTCTGATAGGCTAATATTTCTCTTCCGAGCGCAAATTGGCAGTGACGTACATCACCCGTGATTCCCACCCCTTCGGCACTCGCGAACAATTTTTCCATATTCGAGTTCGCATTTTTTCTTTCTGAATTAAGGCTGCGACCTAATCTTATCAATTAAACATTTAGAAAATCTTCCCCTCTATCTTCTTGTTAATGTTATTCGTGGATTGAATATTAAGTTAACATCAATATTTATGCATTAGTTTTCGAATTCAATTAACGCCCTCCACATAATGGATCCGCCAAGGACTTTAAAATCTCAAAAAATTGAGAGGTTGAAAAGTTTTCATAGCTCTGAAAATTCATAGTGTCATTTTTTTCAGTTTCAACAGATTTGCGAAAATCGTCAATTCAATCTATTTAGCACAGTGGGATTGGGTCGATATGGCGAGTGTGACGGACCCCCTCAGGCTAGACCGAGCCACATTCATGGAGTTTACCCTTGATGTATTGTAATCCATTGAAAGCTTTTCGTCGGAGGTAAGTAGTTTTTCATCATACTTTGTAAGTTGAAAGACTCAAGTCTTTCTTTAACAAAAATACCCTCTAATTACTCATTTATCTCCATAGCAATCATTAAAGCAAAGTCTGTCCCAAATTGATTTATCGTTGTTCATTTTTCTCAGTTGATGTCATATACATTTCCAATACCCAAACTCTATGTTTGAAAGACGAGTCAAATTAAACCAGAATACCACGTATTAAGAGTAACCCTAAATACGTAAAATGAACACTGCGATGGAATTCTTCGCGAATTTTCTAATATTACGAATTAACTTTCTAAATGGAATCTCAGGGAATATCAGAACTCCAAAATGAGGAAAGCAGTTCGTTTGCATTTTTAAAATTACGGCTTGGTCGGGATTCGTACCAAAGATAGAAGTCGCAGTACGAAACATCTAAGAGGGATTTTTGTGGGTTCCAATGAATTTTTTAGCTATTGTAACTATAATTTTTCATATTGCACGAGTATGAAAGTAGTTTTTATTTCACGTAAAGTTATGACTTCAAATACTTTTATTTATTAAGCGCAGTAATATTTCCTTCTTAACCTAATACATTCAAAATTAAATTAAATAGGCATCAGTATATTATGTAGTATTATGTTTCCTTAAAGTGACAAGAAGCTATACCAATATGAAGTCACAAAATTAGATGTTTAAGTTTCTCGCGAAGGAATAATAATCGGAGAGTATATCAATATTAATTATAATATCTTAACTAAAGGGAAATTGATTACAACCTCTCATCATTCGAGGAAATTTAATTTACTTGTCCAGATTTTGATAGAAGTATCATACTCTGCAAGAGCTTTAGTTGTGACATGGGAATATTAAATAAAAATAATATATTTTCTGATCCTATCTTTTTTGGAGAAAAAATTCTATTTTTATGCATGATTGAGCAAGTTTATCAAAGGAGGAAAAGGGATAATGTTTCAAAGGCTTCTGGTTTTCCTCCGAAACTGCCGAATCTCCGTCGTGAAAGAATTTGAACTAGAAAATTTAGGCCAAAGTTATTTGAGCCATAAATTTCACACTTAATTACAGCCGAGGGGAGAAAAGAAAAAACGACGGGCTGGTGCGGGCGGACGTAGACTTTTAGGGTTCCGAGAGGAGCAAGAAGAAAGCGCCCGGTTCATTCTCCAAGAACGAGAACTCAGTAGGTATGCAAATTTCTGTCGGGGCCGGACATGTACCCATGCGGAGGAGAGCTAATATTGTCCGGGGTCCCGTGTATTAGTCCAGAAGTTCCAGGGATAGCCAGTCTCCGTTTATTCTCTGCAGCGATGCTCCAGAATTCGCTGCTCGGCAGCTTCGAGAGGAAGAAAAACAACCAGGCAGTGGATTAGTCTGCTGGACCAGGAAAGTGAGAACAGGGGTGACAGCAGGAGGGGCAGGGGTTTAAAATGACGGAGGGGACAAGGAATTGAAAATTTAAGGGAACAGGACAGAATATGGAAAATTGTGGATTAAATCCCTTGAAGAGAAGAACCAGGAAATGATGTTTCGTGATGTACTAGAGCGTGCTATGGCCAATAGCATTTTTAATTAAAACAATCTGAGATAAGAGCACATGGAAGAGACTCTAGAATTGACATGATGGCATGTGTTTAAGCAGAAAAATACCAGTTTTTCTGCCGATAAATTCTAATAATAAGCGACAGAGAAGGGGAAAATGATCCGCTCTAGACGAAATTCATTGTGGATAGGTACTAAAAAATCCAAAATATTGACTTTGAACGTAGACAATTAACTGAATTGAGACAGGTTTTCTGTGGACATATCTATGCAGTTGAATCTATGATAATAAGATTGTTCGTCTCAGCAAAAATGTTTCAGGACTAAAATAAATGGTCTAGAAGGAAATGGTAGACCACGAAAGCCATTTAGATAGATAGATAGAGGTCTTTATTTGGGCCAAATTGAGACCTAATGGTCCCTTATTCCATTTAACCCATCGTCGTATACATACTATATTATTAGGCATAACATTTATAATTGTATGCGACTATACACATAAATACACATAGTCAGACATTCTTTATGCACAGATTTGCACATCGAGGAAAAAACATATATATATATATATATATATATATGTATATATATATATATATATATGTATATATATATATATATATATATATATATATATATATATATATATATATATATATATATATATATATATATATATATAGTATATATATATATATATAGTATATATACCGATTGTGCGGAAAAACTCACACGAGCGGCACAATAATGGGCTGACAAAATACAGCACAAATAGAATAGAATAGCAACATTTAAAAGGACACTCACACGGCAAGTTCGAGCTTTCGGCCTTCTCAGAGGCCTTCTTCAAGAGAGACTGAAAATATGCTGTTGCTGAGGAGAGGGGAAAGAGGTATGGGCGGGGAGGGGAGGTGTGGAGGGAATGCTGGGAGGGAAATTAAAGGTGGCGGTTAAGGGTGGGAATTTTGAAAGAACGGAAAGCTAATATGTAGGCGGATTCACGAGTTCTCACCTCTATATTGGTGGCTGAATCAGGTAGGGATTCTAGGATGTTGAGAGAAAAACACTGGTCGAATGAAAGGTTGTGGGAATTTGCGTGTGAAGGGATAGGAAGAGAAGAGAGTGAGGCAGAATTGCAGGAGTACCGGTGATTATTCATTCGGATGGATAAGGGGGGATTCGGATGGATCCTTTTACATAGGCGAATGCATTACCCCCTGGGCAGTGCACCGATTGGTAAATTAGTTTTAAATTAGTTAAACAAGACTGAATAATCATGCCTGTTTTAGCACCAATAAATTCATGAAATCTGACTATGGTGTGCAATATTTTAAGATACATTTACTTTGATATAGAGAGTTGTATTTTGCGATTCTAATTATTTAGGAAAACGAAATATTTTAAATGTATCATTTGAATAATATAAGGTTAATTTGTTTTATTTATTTAATATCTGAGGACACGTTTAATATGATATCAGCACCGTGACAACGTGGCAACTTGTTGTAATTTTCCGATAGAGCACGAACAGATCTATGCAAGTGTAATTGTGTCAGGGTTCAACACCGTTCTCGAGAGGAGGTAAACCAGGTCCAAAAATGCCGTTTTTATGTACAGATATGTTGTGGCAGATGAATTTAATATTTTGGATGCATTTAATAGATTCTTCCATGGTCCCTTGGATAGTTTGCCAAGTCGTTATGGAGGACCCGCGGCTGACCAACATCGAACCGATTAATTAAAAATAGCAATTTTCCACAAAAAAAATGAAAATTGCTATTTTTAATTAATCATGATATTCCACCATATCACGCCTGAAACGTCTCTTTTTAATCGAACCGATGTTCCGATGTTGTCCACCAGCAGGGAAGCAATGACAGTGCTTAAAAGGGATAATCAATAGAGCATAAATCTTTACTAAAATATTTCATTCACCTCGCAATGGCAATGACCTATGAAACATACTTTTCCATTTTCTCCTAATATTATTCAATCTATGCGCACTGAAAAATCACACCAGGCAGTGAATGTTTCGTATTTTTAGGAAAGGCCTTTAAAATCATTTTTTCGTGGTATCTAAGTTAACAGGTGAATTTAGAAAAAAGTTGAGCAGGAAGTATGAGGAAGAGGTCTATCTCATATGCAAGTCCGTCTATTTGCTAACTGAATGGTGAGTACAATTTGGAAGAGAATGCCGTTTTTGATAGCTCAGTCTTCGTGAATAGCTTCTCTTAATGACAATAGCCGCAATAACCACTAAATTACGAATCATTTTCAAACAATCCAAATTATCATTCGCAAAACCTCTTCCTTTTATTGACTGGCTGATTTATGTCAGGTGGATATAAATTGATGATTTCGAATATCATTAGTTCTAAAATTCAGCAAAGACTTTCCCTGAAGCTCTTTGCATAGCTGTGTCATGTCCCTCGTAATATCCAGTTCCTGTAATTTTCTTTTCTTTTTCTTTTTTTATTTAACATTCCTAAATTCAAGCAGGTATGTTTATACGACCTACTCGTATATACGAAGGAAAACAAGGTTATATTTCATTGAATTAGATTTGGTTAAATAAGGGGAAAACGTACCTGCCCAACGAGGAAAATTGGGAGCTCTTGGATGGTTATGTATATGTATGTCTGTCAGGGTATTCTTAACTAAATGAGATATCAAAAACTAAAGCTGTTAAAATGCTGATGTAAATCCTACTCCACATGTATTATATATTGCTAGCAGAATTACAAAACCGTTCCTAAAATAGCATAGAATGCAGCGGTGGTGCAGTCGGCGTTCATTGGACTTAAATTGCAGTGATTTCTAAACTAAAAGGAAAGATAAAATACTTACTAGCTCCGAATTACTAACGATTTTGTCTTTGTCTGACACATTTTGGACTGGTGTGGACAAAATTGGCAATTTAAAATGGTAAAAATTTGATCAAAACTGGTACATGAAAAATTTGTTAACTACTCCAATGAAAGTAATAAAAAATTGATTTTGATCAGTGAAATTCTCCTTCGATACCTTGCAATCAGATACAAAATATGCAACAAGGTCATTTAAGAGTGGAAAAATAACCTAAAAGAGCTCCTTTCTAGCTCTAAAGCTCGAGCTCCATTTGCTTCAGGGTATAAGAGACAACTTCATGTTGACATTTTTAAGCAATGGTTTTACCGATATTCTATTAGGTCATCCAAACAGCATACAGTGGCATAAATATAAATATGTCCATCATAATGAAACGCCTATTTTCATAACCTAATGTACGAATAGGCGCACAATGGCAAATAAGTTAAATTATAGACATACATGTGACCTTAAGGAAGAGCACAAAATCAGCCATTTTAATTGAAACTTTTGAATAAAAGGATTGAAGTTTTTATCGGCAGAACTTTTCCCTTAATTTAAAGGAATTATTTTATTCTTCTTTTGATAATAAAACATAAAACAATCTTTCTACATGGTTGAAAATTTTAAATAAGGAATCGAGGAATTAAACAGGTATAACCTTTACCATTCGTTTCAAATATTGAAAAAATAAATTTCAGTAATATCATATTGTGTAGTCTAAAATCACAAATGTGCATTTTAAAATTAACATATATTGTGTTAAATAATTGTAATTTAATAGTGACTAAGTTCTTAAAAGTGACTAAGACTACAGTTACTGCTTAATTTGTTTGTGCCGCAAAAAATAACTTCTGCTTTTTATTGGCTTATGGGAAAATTTAAAGCTCAGCTCTTTTTTTGATGAGGAATTATAACTGATAAGTTTTCAATTTGTCCATTGGGCGAATTCTATTAAGACTACTCTGTGCTCAAGTTTTTAAATGCGTTTAGGTGTATTGTCAGTTGTTTTAGATTATTTCCGTCATTTTGTTCTCGTATCCCCGTAACATGACACTCTATGATGGACCTTTAAACTTTGAATTTTTAATGTGCGAGGGTAGGCTGAAATCAAATGCTCACATGCTTGTAGACTACGAACAAAATGACTTTCAGAAGCATTCCTGGTGGTATGTGGAAGTGACATTCCCCCTCAACACGCATGCGCAGGTTTGAGGTCGTTACAGTCATCCAGTGTATTTTGAGAAGCGGAAGTATGGAAACATTTTCTAGTGCTATGACAATACGAGTTAAACAGTGGGCCGTTATCTAATTTTTAACTGCTGAAAAAGTGACTCCTACTGAGATTCATCGTCGTTTAAATGCTATTTATGGTGACGATGCTGTTGATAGGTCTACTGTATCTCTATGCCAACGTGAATTAAATAGGGTGCTCAAAGATGCACATGCTTTTTGAGGGGGAATGTTACTTCCAGATGCCACTAATAGTGCTTCTGAAGGTCATTTCATTTGTGGTCTACAAGCATGTGTGCATTTGCTTTCAGCCTACCTTCGTAACCTTTCCGTGAGGCAATTTTCATGAGCAAATTATCTCACAATTCAATTTTATCCTCCTCTATCCTCATTCTGCCGCCCCTAATGCAACCCTCGTTCCTATCCTCACCTCCGCATTGGTTAGCCGGACAGGGGCAGAGGCTAGCGAAAAGAGGCAGACTACAGGGAGAAAAAAGAAGCAAACCTGAGCGTGGAGTTGGCTCGGAACATGCTCTAGCCTTTGACCAATCAAATGACGCCACGAGTCTCCCCGCGGCCAGCTTTTTATTTGCATGCATCAAGAATTTGGACACCCCTTGCTGCTTCGCTCGTTACCACAACCCCCCCTCAAACTCAACCCCTCTTTCTCTTTTTCCTCCCCCTGATTCTTTCCGCCTTCTCTTTTTGAAACGATGATTTTTTCTCAAAAGAAGACGCCCGGATGAATCCCCGAGGTAAATGGTGTTGTGCGAATAAATTGAAAATTTTCCCTAGAGCTTTGATGTCGTTGGCGACATCTGTTTACCCCCCCCCCGTTATTTCTCATTTTTGTTTGCTTGTGCTATGACCTCCCGCTTATTTTCTCTCTTACCGAGCGAACTTGTCGATGGTCAACTCACGTTGGAATGTAAAGAGGAGGGTGGGTGGGTGTTGATGCTAAAGGGTACTCTCCGTTTAATTAGTTAATCCTTGGTGTAGCTGTTGCCACTTTGGTACTCCCATCCACCCCGTGCCACGAACCGCGTCGGCACGGGGTGAATGAAATGACCACTCCGGAGGCCTACATGAAAAGTTAGCAAATGCAATTCACAATATGTCACCTGCGCGAGGGCTTGAGAGAATTGTCAAGTTCTTTACATTCCGAAGGGTTTTATAAAACCTTCAGGAACAGTCCCTGCGGTGACAGAAACTAAATTATTGCACTGTAACTTCCTTTTTTATAAAACAAAACCCCTTTCAAAAAAGGAAGTTACATTGTCGCACCCAGTACATCGTACAATGAAAATTAAGTCTCCTGGCAACATGGAATGACTTTTAGGTATCCCGGCTAGTAGACATAAAACCGTAAACACAGAAATCAACCCGAAGGTCGGTTTGGTAGGTGATGGTAGAGATCACCCAGTACTAAGCCCTATACGGCGTGTGAAAATTCACACATCAGGGTAGGGGGGCCAGTTCCTTTCCCTGTGCCGGTTATGGTTTCCCAGGAAGACCTGGTACCCGAAAAATGACATAGCTTGGGTAAGGCTGCAGGTGCCCAGAGATTTGCCCGGGAATCGCACCCGGGAGCCTCCGGTCAGCAGTCCAACGCTCTACCCACTGGACTATCGCGACCCACCATGAAGACATATGACGCTAAAATATAAAATGTTCATCTACCACTCACACAAGTGTAGCTGTTTGAGCTGAGCACGCACACTATTGAATAATGTGTGTTTCACTCAGCTTGCCGTAAAAAGTAATCATACATCAATTTAATTTCTAACAAAATCCCTTCCTATTAAGATTTTGGAAGTTCCCTAAGGTCAATGACGCGCTGAATATCGCATGGTTCTACTTGATTCCTCAACTTAATTTACTTATATAATTTTAATCCGCTATCAGTAAATAAATTATAACTTTAAATATTATATATTCCGCAAAAATAGGATTTTATCTCTGCCGCGCATCGGGCGAAAAATATTCAGCCATATTTTAATAACAAATTAATTTGAGCCGGAACTTTCTTGATTGCTAATCTGTTCATTTTCATAAATCAGGAACGGATTTCATTAATTCACCAGCAGGAAACGTGCAAATAAAAAATGTCGAATGCTATCCTGTGTTGTAAATTAATTTTTTCTGCAATTTCATCACTTACAAAAGGAACTCCGTACCACAGCTTTAAATTTGAAAGCACTAATGCAATAGATTTTGTTCGCATTCCATAATTCCGCAAACGTGGGAAAATTCATCCTGTTTTTCCCTCAATACATAAGTAATCAACCTATCTTAAATAAAATGAAATGTTGGGGCATTGAGACATTGTATCCTGTAATTTCATTGTAATTCAATTATTGTATTGTAATTCATGTATTCCGAAATGTATATTTCTGATTGCATCTTTTACAATGGGGTCCAATTAGTAAGTTACTAACCTCGTTGTGTTTAGCGATTTAAATATAAATATTCTCTAAAAGAGTTGCGTATTCAATGGAAATTCATTAAAATAATGCATTTCTCTAATGCACAACTTTGAATTCTCTTATTTAAAGAATAAACGGGAACTTTACAACTCTTCTGTGAATTAAAGGCAGCGGATTAATGCGATATTATACCTGGAAATTTCCAAAAATGAAAATACTTTTGTAAAACGAACTTCGGGTATACATGAAGCAATAGAAAAAACTGAGTGTTTAATTGCGTAAAAAACTGCAGTTTTCCATGAATTAGTAGTTGACGTTAGCTTGTTTCAAGTAATGACGAATTGTTGTCTAATTAATTGCTCGTTTTCTTTGATTCGGTTTTGGGATGAGAAAATTTTGCTCCTGTGGACATATTGCGAATTCAATTAAACAATATTTTTAAGGATTGTAGATGGAAAAACTGGGACTTGAGAACTGGAAAAATAATAAGGGAAACTACAGGGTTCGTCCGGAAAATAAGTGTGCTGAGCTCAGGAAAAAAAATGTATTACACTTTTACATATCTTAAGCTAATATTCCTCAAAATAGGACCCTTGTGAGTCGATACACTTGTTCCAGCGGCGTTCCCATTCCTGGAACGCTCCCGCGAAGGCATCATCGGGAGCCTCTCGAAGACTCGTCGTCGACCTCTTCTCTGCCCTCCACGAACATCTTGTGCCACCGAAAGATCATGTTTCTGGACATGGCTGACTCCCCGTAAGCCTGGTTAATCATACCGACAGTTTCGGTAGACGATTTCCCAAGCTTTATCGCAAATTTGATGGAATAACACTGCTCCAAAAACTTCGGCATCGCGTTCCGTGACGTGGGTCGAGCGTGAAGGTTCGCGTTAACAGAGCTCCTCACAACACCACAGCTCAGAGCCGACTGCCTTTATCAGCGTCGCTTGCCAACATACCCCCCTCCAATCGCAGCCCGTCAGAGCGGTGCTGGGCGCGTCTGGAGCGGCGCGGCGCGCCCAGCCCAGGAGTCAGTACACTTATTTTCCGGACGAACCCTGTATTGTGTTCAATCAGATTAATTTATTTATTACCGGATCTGGGTAATAGGAAGATAAAAGTATTTAATTCCTTCCGAAAGTATGACTGAACGTCATAGTGGAATACTACTCATAATAGCAATTAGTAGGAAACGATTAATTTTTCGCGGTGGAAGTTAAATGCTACTATCTGATGGATGCGTAGCGTCATTCCATTCGGAGGTTAAAAGAGGCGATGACTCTTTTATTTGCTGAGGGACGCCTCTTGTGAGGTAATTTTCGGGTTAATTGGTTCGTCCATCAAGAGAGGTTTTAATTTCGTAATTTGCCGAGACTAGCCGAGTAAATCCTCTCCATTGTGATAGCAGGTAAACGGCTAGAGGAAAAGCAATTAGCAGATATCCCACTAGAATTTCCATCGCAACTCGTAAGCCAAACGAAATTTTCGCAAAAAATTTCTAATTAACCTTGAGTTCCAAAGCAGCTACGGACTCGTGGCAAGATACGTGTACTTTTTTTATGCGCCAATTTTTCAAGGGAAGGGTAAGAGATCAATTTTGCAAATTAGTTACATTTAAGGCGAATTGTTCCACTTTTTCATGCCATTGTCCTGTTGAATTGCCACAAACAGGTATTTTTGTTTACCAATACATATAATTTGCGAAATTCATTAGATTGGCTGGCAGGAAAATATTAATGTTAATCATCATCACTGGTGAATGAGGTTGAAATTCGTGTCGTAAAAATCTCTCCGCACATTTCCTCTTTCTTTTTGTTCATCCTTCTCCCGTTTTTCCATTTCTTTGCCCTGATGTCAGTAATACCTTTCATGCGCCTAGTCTTCCTCTCTTGTGTATCCCGTTAGTTTTTCTGGACTCTGGAAGACCTTTCCGATATACGAATGTATAGTGATATATTGTAAACGGAGAGGCGAAATAGCGCTAGCGAACAAAAACAAAGAGAAACACACACAAATGAAACTCACACGTATTCCGAATTTTCGGTGGCCAAACCATATTTTTTACGGAGAGAAGGAAATGAGTTCTTTACAGCTCACTTCCTTCTCTCCCATGAGGAAGGTGGTTTGGCCACCGAAATTTCGAAATACGAGTGAGTTTGATTTGTGTGTGTTTCGCTGTGTTTTTGTTCGCTTGAGTTATTTCGCTTCTCCGTTTACATTGCATTATCATTGACATACCAAGAAATTTTCCCTCAAAATACAGGTATTTCTATAACAAATTTCATTCCAACGCAGTTTCCTGCAGCATCCTATGCAGTATCCTGGCACTCAGGATACTGCATAGGATTTCAGGTTCGGCCGAAGACGTTTTAGCAGCTCGAAGAGAAAACTTTCTCCGGAAATACAAAACTAAGTCCACAAAAAAGACGTACATTAAAGTAATGAACTTATTATAGCATGGCTAAAACCTAATCGTAATATTTAAGAAATACACTACACTCTAACTACCTCGTACATATTGAATTTCTTCAATCAATGAAAAAAACCAAAAAAACAAAACTTTATAAAATATAATACTTCCCTTGAAAGCTATCTCAAAACAGAGCTCAATTAAAGCGGAATACTTTGACTAAATCTATGTCTTTGGCAGTTCAAAATGGATGGAAGGGAGATGATGTGACATTATTTTTTAAGGTAGCAGTGGAGTCATGAACGTATCCACCGAGGTTTGGAGGCTCAGACGACCGCCGGGGGTAAAGAGAATTCAGAGAGGGTTTGCAGGGGTTTTGAAGGCAAGGTTAAGTGCCACGATTTTCAACGGTCACGCTAAGTAAGAGCACACGTCCCGTTGGCGCCAGTGCCGCTGCCTCCGATCCCACACGAGTCCCGTATTTTCCCTTGGCCTCTGAGATTCATTCCTAGATTAGCTTCAGACTCCACGCGGACTTGGAAACAAGCGGACTCCTAGCTTTGTTCTCTTTAGAGCCCCTTCTCCCATAAATTCCATCTGTGCTATTAAACGCAAGTCGTCCAACGAGGAATACATTCACATTTCACCGAAAAACGGCGAATGCCTAGACACCGAATGCGGGATGCCACCGAATCCAACCAGACCGGCCGAATGTTCCTCATTTGAATTTGGAAATCCAAGCACTGACCGTAATCAGAACCACCCCAACTCCTGTGTCTCCGGTCCCCGTTGCTTCTCTCCGGGAGAACCTTTGGAGCTCGTGTTCTGTCGCGCTGAGTGTGTAGGCGCAAGAGGGCGCAGGGGTGGGAGAATGAGGAGCCAAACGAGGGTGCTATAGACCCCTCGGAATGTTTGTTATGCTGACACTAAAATTTTCATTCCGATAGTTTAATAGTCATCGATAGTATCTATCCTTTAAAAAACCCAAAAGAGCAGTCTTTGTTTAAAAATCGGTTTAAAAACATGAATTATACTGAAAAAATTGCACTGCCTGATTTACCAATTTTTTCTCCTCTAAGTATTTTCAATCTATTATACAAAAGAATATTTATGAATTGTTTTATTGCAATCTTTCGCTGAATGCACTTTGAAGGAGGCTTTACTAAAATGCTGCAGATTTCACAATGTAAACGCTTTTGTTGTAAAGTTTCGTGAATTCAGAAGGTCGCTGAGCTGTTCTACAAGTAGTGTGTGCTGATAATATGCCTGGAATGAATGTCAGTTTTTGACATTTATATGACAATATATGATTTGATTATTTTAAGGAAACGAAGGGGGAATTGAAAAAAGAAATAAAGTGAACAGTACCAATACTAAAGTTGTAGATTTGTTAAAGAAACTCACATAATCTTTTGCAGACCATAGGATTCTACCATAAAAAAGACATCATGAGAAGAGGAATGTAATCGTTGACGGGAATGAGAAACATGTTCTGGCTAATGCATCATAAAAAAGTGCGAGGTAAAAACAACAGCTACTATTTTATTTTAATGAATAAAAAATTAACTCGCATTTTCATTTCTATCATTTTCATTTTTTTTATTTTATTTTATTTTTTCATTTTCGATGGCTTTTTTCAACATTTTTTCATATAATATTATTCTGATGTTTAATCACCCCCTGCGACCCATCTTAGCGATGGCTTGCAGGTTAATAAAAATACAAAAAAATAACAAAATATAAATAACAATGCCAGTGGTTGGTGCAACTGGGGCAGCAATCATAAAAAATGAAGAAACCATTTCAATGGATTGGGCATTTCCCTCTGCACAATGAATTCAAAGTCATACTATTTATAGTAATTATATCAAAGAACCATACGCACCTTGTTTTAACGAATACCATTTCCAATTAAAAAAGGTACCTGAATTAAATACCAAGCAAAAAGTGCCTAAGAGGCTACTCCAGGAGCCTCTTTCACCAGGTTTCCCGATAACATGTAAGATGTCTATTGAATGAGGAGAAATCAATTGTTCTCAAATGTCGTGTCCCTTGACCTTTTGGTAGGAGAGAGCCGGGCGATGTTAACGGAGAGATGAGACAGCAACGGACGCCGTTTCAATCAATTCCCGTTCACAAATTGAACGCATCATTATCGACGCCTCATCGTTGTTATACCAAGTGGTTTACAGAGTTTTAATCAAAGCGAGTGTTTATGCGGTGGGAAAAGACACTTTGATTCGTACGAAACAGGGCTAATTGGTGTCATCATAATGTTGCACTCCTTTCGTTAGTTTTTGGTGAGACGTTACGCGCTTTTCTCGTACGTTTCGTCGAGACGAAGTCCCCTTGTCCCGAGCGAGGGCTCTCTTGCACCTTGCAGCGGTCTCTCGGCACGCCCACCTCCCGTTTAAGATTCGTCTGCTGCGTATCCAGAAACCCACCACCTTAATTTCACCAACCAATCTTGAGCCCATGACCTTGATTTCCATCCATTCCATACTCAACGCTCTGAATCCTTTACGTACAGTCTTGGCACACTTTATTATTTGTTCAGAAAGTAACGGGAATTTTATACTTTCGCACAGTGCATAGTACACCGCAAGTTCTTACTGAAAGGTCAATAAAGTGTAGTAAGGAAGTAGAGCAGTAGTAAAGGAAGAATCAATAAAGAGTAATATATACAAGTTCAACGCCGAACGTGCGAAGCAATTAGAAATAACCAATGGCCAAATTAGAGGTGCAGTAACTCATGGCTTTTGCACCGCCACGATTATGCACCTGCTACTCACACATTGCTCACTGCTTGTTGCTCGTGAAGATTCGGCCAAAAACAGAACTGTTTAATGATGCCCCGGTCTCTTTATTCTCCAGACACGTACTGTAACTTCCTTCTGTTCCCAAAAAGAGAGAGAATCTTAAAGGGCCGTCGTTTTATAAGCATAAATGAGATTAAAAAGGCATCGCTAAGAGAGAGAAAAGCTCTATCACAGATCGTATTCCAGAAGTGTTTCGAGGATTGGAAAAAGCGCTGGCATGATTGTGTAATAACATAATGTGGGACTAATCCGACGGGATAACATTACAAAAATAAAATTATTTTCAAATAACTCGTGTTTATATTATTTACTAAACACATCTCGTAAAAAAAGAACGACATCGTCTTCCACCAATGAAAATCACCCAAGCCTCAATGATTGCGGGTGCCAGGAGGAAAATATAAGCGATAGAGGAGCGAGAAAGTACCGAAAATACTTTTAAAGTTCATTGGCTCTCCAACCCGGTGGGGCGCCACCTCCGAAGTATACTTTCATGTGGGATGCAGGTGGGATAAGCGGCTGAAATTCATCTTCACGGGAGTTCCCGTTTGGTATGATCCCGGGTTTGGGATTCTGGGTAAACACTGTGCTGAAGCCGTGCGTGAATTATTGAACGTTGCCCTTAGAGACTTCCATGCTTTCAAGGAAAATAAAAGGAAACAAATATTTCAGAGAATTCCCCAATCAGACTTTTTCCTCTTCCCCCCGCCTCAAATCCGTGATGAATTGACGCCAACACGACTCGGTGGAAGCGTTACAACAGGCCGTGACGCAGGTGGCAACATTCCGGGCGCCGCCTTCCAGATTAAGGCGTTGAAAACCCGCTATCAGCGCTTTGTGGACGCACATGGGTGCTCCTTCGAAGGCTCTTGAGTGAATGCATCAATTCTGGAAATGCAATTGCTCCAATCAACTCAGTCTTACTACTTTTGGGAAAGACCTTCACCAGTAGCATTATTTGAGGATCAGCCAGACCACCTTTGAGATGGTGCACGAGGCGTGGAAAACCCGCAGTCAGCGGTGTGATGTACTTCGATGACTCGAGTGAATGCATCAATTCAGGCAATAACATTTTATTTAATGACTGAATCCTACAAATTTTGGGAAGTACCTTGTATAATACCAATTAAGTACAATTTAACTGCTTTTTAATATATTTTGCTAATGCATGTGTGTACCTTCTTTCGTGCGATTAACTTTGTTGTAGTGCATGGTTGAACTGATACTAGTGTAGAGATGCAATGTGTTATTTTGCATGAATGGCTGGTGATCTAACACCCCCCACCACTCATCCTTACGGCGGCTCACCGGCGGGTGTCTTGTGCATCTACAAGTGTACATGAACAAGCCTTTCTCCACTTATGATTGCTGCCTTTTGCTTTGAAATGTGGACTGGTGAACTTGGATAATTTTCATTA
Organism: Hetaerina americana; assembly: GCF_022747635.1. Lineage (NCBI taxonomy): Eukaryota > Metazoa > Arthropoda > Insecta > Odonata > Calopterygidae > Hetaerina > Hetaerina americana. The sequence goes on along the minus strand of NW_027287205.1, from coordinate 82,577,704 downwards.
TAACTCAATGGAATATTCCATGCACAGTTTTTTGTCCTAATAAGACATGTGGAATACATCGTTCCTTGAATATCTACCTGTATATGTATAATATACAGGGTTCGTCCGGAAAATAAGTGTACTGAGCTCAGGAAAAAAAATGCATTACACTTTTACATATCTTAAGCTAATATTCCTCAAAATAGGACCCTTGTGAGTCGATACACTTGTTCCAGCGGCGTTCCCATTCCTGGAACGCTCCCGCGAAGGCATCATCGGGAGCCTCTCGAAGACTCGTCGTCGACCTCTTCTCTGCCCTCCACGAACATCTTGTGCCACCGAAAGATCATGTTTCTGGACATGGCTGACTCCCCGTAAGCCTGGTTAATCATACCGACAGTTTCGGTACGCGATTTCCCAAGCTTTACCGCAAATTTGATGGAATAACGCTGCTTCGGCATCGCGTTCCGTGACGTGGGTCGAACGTGGAGGTTCGCGTTAACAGAGCTCCTCACTACACCACAGCTCAGAGCCGACTGCCTTTTTCAGCGTCGCTTGCCAACATACCCCCCTCCAATCGCAGCCCGTCAGAGCGGTGCTGGGCGCGCCTGGAGCGGCGGTAAAAAATCAGTACACTTATTTTCTGTATAAATGTAATTATCATAAATTTCTAACCGGAAGACATCACTTTGGCCTTTTTAATGATGGTGAGTATATAACTCTTCACATACGGCTACGTCTCCAAGGATAAAGATGAAGTAGCCATGTTTTATCCGCAGTGATAACCTCGATAAACCCTCTCATCTTCCTGCAATATATACTCTAACATATGCTCCAAACAAACCTGCACGCAGGCGTCTAATTTTTAAGACACGAGAAGCTTCAAAACCCACAAACATGTCTCATTCTTAATTTTATTTTACCAACATGAACATGGCTAAAATGACTTTCTTCAATATTTCTGAAGGTAATCTTATGTATCGTATAAGTTCCTCTCACAGTGGGCGCAGAAGTGCTGCCTTAAGGGCGGCGACTGAAGTCCTGGTTCCACCATTCTCTTGCGCTGATTGCCTCCCCCCCTCTCTTTAAACGTTTGAAACCATCTTCCAACTGTACTATATTGACTTATTCACACATTCCGTCATGATATATAAAAGTGGAAAAAGATTATCGTGCATTATTTTCCGTAGAGATAAACGAATATTTTTTGCTCCAGATAGAAAATGGACGAGACTGTGTGTCCAAGGTCACTGTCACGCAGTGTTAAGCTTATTTTATGACCCAAAATGTGGTATTTTAATATTTTCGGAGGAATTTGCATGCGTTCTTTAGATACACATAAAAATGAACATGATTTAATAATAAGAATAGGCAAGATACTTCCCTGGCCACATTAAATCCATAATAATAGATAAAAATAATCGCATGCGCGAAATGTTCATTGACTGCTCAAACGGGCAAGTATAAACCGTCCCCGTGAGTGGAGTCTCACTTTTACCGGTCATTGTAAATAAGAAACGCATGGCATTGAAGAAAGAAACATGGCAGAAGTGAAAGTGTGGTTTGCGAGAAGAAGAAACTTAAAACTAGGAATAAAATATTAAATCTTTACCTAACAAGAAAAGAAAGCCGTCAGGGAACGGCTTTTCACGAGCAAGTACAAATATGAACATCGGTAACAGCAATAACTGCCCACCGCCGCACTCTTGAGCATATTAACCGCAATGACCTCCGTGTATTCATAAGAAATTTTCAACGTTGGTTTTAAGTGCATTATTTGGCCTATATAATTAAGCTAGAAATTGAATAAATGCATGCTTTCAAGAAAGGCCTCCTTGAGGTTGTTTTCCATCCAAGTAGCCTTTAAAACAAATGGTTTATTATTCATGAAGTATGATTGTAGCACAAGGATTGTGCGCTTGACTTTTGGGAAATATTGGCATTAAAACTGCTTGAGAGCCATGCAATAATGTGTGTATAAAGAGAGGTAAAACTACTTTTAAGGCACTATAAAGGAAAAATAGAGACGTTGTTATTTCGCCGAGCAACTTGCTTCATAGAGCACTATCAAATAAGTCAGAGGGAATGTGGTACCTAATTAACCGCTATGTAACTCGGTATGCTAGAGAAACTATGTTCTACTGACCTATATTAAATTTAATTTGAGACTTCATAACTTGCAAATATTGCCATCACACTCAAAGACTATTCCGCATTTTAGCCCTTGAACTTAAATAAGCGATTTTGTCGCGGATGACATTCTTCTGCTGTTCAAGGAGAAGCATATTTTCCAAACTCTTTTGATTTTACTGATGCAAGAGATTTATGGAATATTAACATTAACTTCGAGTTTCACGTAAGATTACCCATAAATATTAAACTTATTCGCTATTTAAAAACAACTAGTATTAATTTAGTACTTAAAATATGTTGAGAATGTAAAAAAAACATGAAAATATCAGCCTAAATAGGGCCCCAATAGTGCCTTAGCTAGGAAAATTTTGATCTTCAATTTTCTTGGGTCAACGAGAATAGACTTAGGAAGTCAATAAGAGTATGAAGTATATGTGAACAGAATTATAACAATATTTAATATGGTAAATATTAATACGCCTTTTGGTAACGATTTTAATCTCGATTCTTGCTAAATATTCAACGATTCATATTATATATTATATAATAAATATTCCAAATATCTGTTGATTCATGGTATCGAAGGGAAATAGTAATGGGAGTTAATAGTTGGAAAAATGTATTCATGATTATTCCCGATAATTAGGGTTTACTCAATATTGAAGCTTTATACTTTCATATTTCGAGTGACCATCGTAGGGATGAATAGGCTATGACTATCTGAGCAATAAATATTGACTTTCCAAATTCATTCATGCATAAATGCATGCACATGGAGTCCTATTCCGCTACCAACGACTTCGATTTTTCTTTCAGTTTACATTCCCACTACTGCCCTTCAATATGGGCTTCAACGAAACGCACACCCCCCCGGATATACTCGATGTTTTCCAATCATACCGGAAGGAGTCCCTTGAGAATGCTATTTTCAACACGTTTTTAATTAAATTTTTATTTTTATACGCAGGTCTAAAACAATATTTATTTAATGTTTTCGCTCCAAAGCATCCCCATTCTGATGTTTTAACCCTCATGTATGAATTAATAAATTTTTATTTGTGACCCCCATGTTTAACTTAGTTGTGTATTCTCTATGTCCCTGAGGTGAGTTAATTTTTACGTATGGCCAAGAATTTTTTTCAAATGCCAGAAATATTGACGAGATTAAACTGCATGAAATCGCTTTTTCTTCCACTCAACCGAAAATTCCCCAAAAGCAAGTTTCCCCATTTCTCTCGAGACATTGAAAACGCAGTCATTTTTGTTAATTCCGTTCATGTATTGGAATGATTCGGAAAAACTCTTAACTCTATTTATTCCCCATTCATAAAAGATATTCCGACAAATTCCAGCCAAAATATGATATTATTCTCTAAGTTTTGAATTGATAGGAGTAATTATTCGCTGTGCATAGAAAGAATTGTAGAGATCTTACTTCCGACGACTTCCGCTTGAAGAAGTTACTCCTTCCGAGGAATCACCCAACGGGAAGCGTTTCTTACTTCTAGTCCTATGGTTTACTTGTTGGAATCATGAAAGGTTAATATCACTTTTTCACCAGGGCGTTTATTAGAGAAAGAGACTCTCGCGAAAACAAGGGCGTCGTCGCGAATGGCACCAATTCATTCTTGGAGCGAAATAAACAAACAAATTCTGGAATAAGCTGATTGATTAAAACTTTGGCGGTTCATTTACGGTGACGTGGGTTGCTGACATCCGCTTCGCTTTGCATTGATCGAACACCACCGTTCCCACTCCTCGGCAGGGCACTTCATTGGCGTTGAGTTATTGCTTTTTGTTTCTCATCCAACTGGAGACGGAATGAATTCACACAACTAATTGCAAAACACGTGAAAACGGGGAGACGAGGTACTGAGCTTATTTGAGTCGACGGAACCACGAAGCTGGATGAAACTAAATAGAATTTGCTATCTGGAAAATTAACGCCAGAGATAAATACTATACAATAATAAAATAATAATATCGGTATAGAATAAAATGCTAGAGAGTAAATGTTTAAATATCGAAGTATTTGGAGTGAAAACCAAAGGCGCATCGATACGTTTCTATCTTCACAGTTCTCGAGAAATACAGAAATTTGCCAACCCCCTTCCCCGCACTAAACAAACTACATAAAGCCAGACGAAGTAAAAGAAGACTCGGCTCAACGCTGATGAAATCTCCGGAGGAGAAGAAAATGAATTTTATCAAGACGACGCAGCTGAGTATTGCCAAAAACTCACTCCATCCCAGAAAAAGAATCCATAAATGCTATTATTCTTTCATTCTTGTACGTTTCCTTAAGGATCTCTGTGTACATTTCATTTTGATGAGTGAGGCTTGATGAATCTCGTTTTGAGTGTATAATATCAGCAATCTCATCACGAGAGATTCATGGACGCTCTAATTTTGAAACCATAATTAATTTCTTCTCTTACATTCCATCGAAATGAATGTGGCCAACGCGTAACTTCCGTTGAAGTGGAAATATCGCAGATCAAGGAAAAAGTGTTCTAAGGATTTAATCGACTCTTATGGATACTTATGAAATGCAATAAAAGACATATATTTAGATGAAAAAATTCCAAATACGAACATTTCATCGGGATAAATATCAGAGAGATGATATTCTGGAGCTACTCTCCACATCTACAGCGAATTTCCTCCACAGCCATCAAAAATATAATAAATACTCTGGAATATTATACGTATACGGTTTTGGATGTAATTGCGTAAATTGTTAATTCATATTAAATATTGATGATAGAATACGAATCTTTTAATTAAGATCTAGTGAAACGAAAAAATGGGAAGCACGATGCATTAAGTATTGATACAGATTATTCGCGTTTTCCCATGTGTGACGAACGGGTAAGTTTTATTGGAAGTCGCTCTCCGTAGAGACTGCAAGACAAATCATTATCGGCACCCCCTTCAAACTCAATGACAAAAATGATCTCCGAGGCTTATTAAAGAGTCATCGCTAATCTCAGTAGGAATATTACGTTAGGCAGAAAAAATAACCAATGATACCAATAAAAAAAATACTAAACAGTGATAACATTCAAAATTCGGTAAATTAACATGTAATTTTGTTCTTTAAACTAACGTTCATCATTTTACCCGATTTTTCGGGCTATTGGTATCTTGGAAGGACATAAGTCGAAATGGTCCTGTGACTAGTCTCTACAGGAGTAGCAGTAAGTTTTAAGTTAAATCTGATCATTTGTTCGTCAACTTAAAATATTGATTCATATTGAAATGTTAAAGTGACTGGTCGGAGGCAGTCGGTTAGCAAATAAAATTATATATAGTTCAGATTGAAATGCAATAAAAAATTCGGAGGAAGCCAAAGCACGAATAAATTAAAAGAAAACCGGTATCATAATTCATGGATACGGAAAATTCAAAACAGCAGGGAACCACGGGGAATCTTACCAAATAATCGTTCAGAATCATCGTCGAGAGAATCAGTCACCCAGTTGATCGAGTAGGCCGAGCGTGAAAGGCCGAATGACATTTCACACTTAACTCAAATATCTCATCTCGTGGAGATTTTTCACGCGTGCATTCCGACCGCGGGACGCATTTCGACGGAAGGAAGATTTTATTGCCCTCAGCACAGTTGACTCACTTAATCTGGGTTCCGAGTGAAACTCGACTGGAAATTTCCATGCCCATGTCGTGTAGTCCGTTGGTGGAGCAGATTTCGTGGGATTTCCTAATCCTCTGTCAGTGTTCAACATCCGCACCGCAAACCCCCTTCCCTTCAACGCCACGATTTACTGACCCACGATAATTCTTCCCGAGTAAAAATAAAGCAATATTGCCCGTAGCAAAAAGGGGTTTTGTCCTCAAATATTACCCAAAATCATGATCATAAACCCTTGTTCAAAACAGAAAGCGTGATAATGGAAATAATAAAAGGAATTATTGTTTGAAGATGATGCAACAACTTCAGAGTAAAGAAATCATTCGCCTTGACCAAGATGTGAACCCGGCCGTGACCGGCGGTTGTGCTTTCGCCAGATAAGCTACCAAGGCGTCCTCTTAAACAATAAATTTTTGAATGATTATTACACTCTGAAATTGTTGCATTGAAATACATATTAGCGGATAACTCCATTAAAAGTTACTGTTGCGGCATCTTCCGCAGTTTCGTGGAATTTCAATATTATCTTCATAAATTTTATATATTGCGTGAATACAGCGTTGTGCTTTCGGAATATAATTGCCATTGGTGCAGTCCATTTGTTTTTTGACTTCAAATGTATTGAAATTCTTTCAGGTCGATAATTATGATGAAAATAACTCAACGGAAATCAAGAAAAACAAATCATAGACCAAATGGCTCATGATAAAGCAGTAACATACAGGACTTAAAGAACAATTAGCTAAAAAGAAGTAGCCTGCGGAAATATTAACATACATGTATCATATATTAGAAAGAGGCAATTTCAAAAGGAAGCCCATTGGAAACTGGCACTGATGAGGAATGGATTTAATCATAAGAGATGAGAAACATGAGGAAGAATAGAAGCGAAAATTTTATGAAAAAATAAGCCACTAGATTGACCACAGTGGGGAGGATTATGGATTTCCAAGAACAGACGTGGGAGATCAGAGAGGTAGATCGAGGGTCAAAACACAGTCCAATTGAGGGCGGATGCAAGAAGGAAGGGGAAATAGTGGAGAATGAGAATAGCCTCCTTGTATATTGAATGATGGAATTATTGAGCAATCTACTCAATACTCCCTAGGTATGCATTGGAAAAATGCCGTGAAATAGCCTTAACAATGAAGATGGAGAACCTCGCTACAAGGCTCGCTGATGGGCGTCATTCCTGTCTGACGGTTTAGGTAATTATTTCCAGGATTATTTCCATTTTATTTGGAATATGGCTGGAGAAAAATACAGCTATGATTGATTCAGTGATTTTGATGAGGAAAATCCATCAATGGTCACTAGCTATCCTTTATCAAGAACCGGTCGAAAACAGAGCCCTTTTTTCCTTTAGACTTTCATTGAGAGCGTTAGATCTAAAAGTTATCACCAAATCTAGTCCAAAGTAAGATTTTTTCAATTATTACTATTCCTTCCTATTTAAAATACCCTGGAACCTGACGGCATTTTCAGGAGACTGATCCGGGTAACTTTATTTTTTCTTTGATTCCTAAGCGTAAAAGAATTTTCACCCAAATTAGAAGGTCTGTAACATCTGTTATTTAATAAAATACTAAATGTTACGAAAAATAACTTAATATGGATGAAATTCATCTTCTTTGAGCAATGTGAGAAATAAGAAAGCGAAGCTTACTTTTCTGCTTCCCTGAAAACTATAGGGTTCTGGGAAGGTTTGCTATATGGGCTTACATTTGATTAATATCGCTTTCTGCGATATAAAGCGTTTAACCTAGATTGGGATTTCGTCATACCTGTAATCATATGATATAGGGTGGCAAAGGAAAAAATAATAATGTAACTTTGAGATTAAAAAGCAATGGGTAGCTTAGAAGATTGCGCCCAGGCATGTTAATGTTAATTTGGGCAAGGAAAAAAGTCCAGTAAGAAAGGATCCTGGGAGGAGAAATAATGAACAATATATATCCCTTAGAATCGTTGGAGCTGACGGAGAAATCATCACGACAAAAATAAGTGCTAATTCATCTCCTGTGGGAAAGCTAACTAACTTCGGGAAGACTGATTAATAAGCACTGTCGTAGCGATGGGATATGTAAGCGTACAGGAAATAGTGACTTGAAAATTTAAAGCTGAACATAATTTCGCTACTCTAAACGCAGGAGCCCCTTATTACCTCATCCGTTTATTTAATCTCAGTCGGAGCATCTTCCCTGAAAATAATTTAAATTTTCCATTAGAGAAATGACCGGAATAAAAAGAGACTGCTGAGATATTGCTCTTTCGAGGAGATAGAAAGAGTTCGCAGAAGAAAAATTAGTACTTACGTTCTTTCGTACAAATGTCCTTTGACCAAAGGCAATTGGCGGAGCAATATAATATTGAAATAGATCTATTTATTTGCCAGTAAAGTATTTCAAGTGTGAATTACAAAATCCAATGATGAAAGGCTGAGTTAGATGAATTGTGAAACGGAGAACCAGCGATTGACAAGAAGAAGTACCAGAAATAGTTTAAATTATTATCATTGAGTTTATCAAGGTTTTATCACTACTTCTACATCTACATCTACATAATACCCCGCAAGCCGCCGCAAGGGCGTGTGGCGGGGGGATATCAACACAACCATGGAATCCAGCAGAGTTAAGGTACTTCATTGGTAGAGGCTTCAGAGTTAAGGTAATTCATTATTTGATAACATTTCAATTTTAGTGGCGAAAATTAATTTAATGTTTCCCCTTAAACTAGTACAATATAGCTAAATACCACAGTGGACTGAATTGGCTTCTAAAATTGAGCGAACGTTGAAAATATCCTGGGTAATCACTATTAATGGGATTCCCTTCTCTTTGTAAAGGGAATGAAATTCCAAGAAATTCTTCTGAGACTATGAAAATTGATGATTCTAATTATCATTTAATACTATAAAGGTAATTGTGGGGCTTAGTTCTTAAAGTAATCAGGCATTGTATTGGCAGAGACTATTATCATTTCTCGTACCTTTATTTATACATTTCATTAAAAGAAATTGTCACTAAATTCGATAAAACTAATGCAGATCTTTGTTTTTGTTTACTTAAGTACTAAGCATGAACTGAAGTCTATTTCTACAGGTATACCATTAAATACATTTTTAATGTGCAGGTGGAATCTAAGCCTGATCCTCGTGTGGAATCTAACCAGCACACCATTTGCGTATGGATTCAACATAGGAAAGCCAATTCATGCTCATAGTCTGCACCAGACTCGTCTATTTTCTGTTAACTAACTATGAAGGTAATCCCTGTATGAGACTTTACACTTATGGCATTAATTAATTCAAATATATAGAGATGAAGAAAGGCGTATAAGTAATTTCAAATTAAAATTGCGTCCAAACAGAATTGTGCTTTACTTATAATGTTCACCGAATTGGGTGGGCATTTCAAAATATGAATAACCTCATATGAAACTAGAACGAACGGATCTCTAGGTTACATTAAATCAAAGTTGCCTTCTTTGATTTCAAGCGAACTTTCTTATGCCGTTTTTCCAAGAATACAATATTTCATATTTCCAGGAGATGGTGTTTTTTCAAAGCCTTCGCTTTTTTGAGATAAATTCTAAGAAGGCGCCCTCATAAGAATGAGGATCAAAAAGACATTCAGATGATATAAATTACTAGGATCGTGAGTAGAATCTAACTTCATATGAACTACAAAACAGAAAAGAAAGAATCTGTGAATCGCAAATCTATTAATGAATAGTTCACGCCAAAAATAATTTAAAAACATATTTCTTATAACCTTTTAATCTATATTTTTGTTAGGGAAACTACTGGTTAACGTAGGTTTTGTATGTACACGACTAACAAATAAACATCTCCTGACGAAAAAATACAGCATCATCCTCTGCAAAAAGTCCCTCTTCATCTCTGTATACTTCCTTCCTCCTTTCATCCTGTCCTACATCTCTATCCTATGCCTGCCCCTTCATCGTTTAACTAACATTCTCCCCTTTGGGGATCATTGGGGACGCATCCCCTTTATTACAGTCTTCAACATACCATTGCTAATGAGATTACTTTTCATCTATTTCACCTGCCACTTTAACATTTCCCCTCTCCTCACCAAACATACCGAGCACACTCTCATTTGTTTTGCTTTCGGTCCATTTTACCTCCTCCATCCTTCTCCGCGCCCACATTTCAAAAGCCTCCAATCTTAAGTCTTCGTCTATCCTCTTGCTTCAGTGACCATGTTCCTGGGCCGTATATTTATACACATACATATACATATATTCATTCACATGGGCGCAAATTAACTCAGCAGTCTCCCCTAACTACTACTGCTACTTCATTCACATGGATATTGATACAAGGAATAGAGATAGGAACACATAAAAAGGACGAACACAGGAGAGCAAGGGAAGGCGGAATGGAGCCAATTACAATCGCAGAAATATTTCCTTGAGCGGGACATAAACACTGGATCCTTTCACTTGCCGGGCTGATGCTCTAACCACTTGAGCATTCGAGGAAACGTAATTTACTCTGAGATCTTTCGGGGCTTTATGCAACCAAGTGGCCTGATTCTTTGGCCAAAAGATGACGTTAGGGAGCTGTTTCACCCACCAAAGGAGAAATAGACAACACACACATGAGGAAAGGAGAGTAGGGAAGCAATCATAGTATCGCATAATTAAGTCAATAAAATCATATCCAAAGAATAAGAAAAGTGTGCACTTAAATAATTGCTGATTTTTTCCACGAAACAATTTTTTGTTGTTCGCTTTATTTAGTAAATACAAATAGCTGAACTGTATAGAAGTAAAATAATGATAATTGTGACCTTAAGTCGCCAAATCCCTCCATGAGAGAAACCAAATATTTCGAAAAATTCAAACTGGGAGACGCAGTGAATTTTCTTTTATTCGGAAGAATCGTATCATTGCTGAAGCAAAACTACAATTCTAGTTCCACATAACGTGAATTTATTATCACTTTTAGAATTCGACCCTGTATGCCGACTTCCTGACATATTAAATCTCAAAAAAGAGAAATTATCAAATATATTTTTAGTTTTCTTATTCGAAATTAGAGAATAACCATTAACTGAAGGCCATAATTGTGCATTCGACATGAATTGTCCAATTCTTTATTATATGAAGCAAGCCATAGAAAAAACTAAAGTAAAATCAAAGTCACTCTCAGTGCATCAAAGCTTTCTCGTAGGGACAGATCTGCGCGTGGGATTACAGTGCCGCGTTTGGCGCTTTTGCCTGAAGTCGCGCTACCGTGAATATAATCACACACTTGACAGCCAATGCCCAAGTCGGGTCTGACGCGGCGAGCGAACATTTTGCGAAGTCCATCGGCGTCCATTGGAGCGACAAGCTGGGAAGCGCAGTTGAACACATCTCCAACCTGTGGGGTGTTATTACGATTGGAAATTATACAAATCAAGTCATTATAACCAACACGTGAGAAGATTTATTACGTATGACTTTTCATGACTCCATTGAAGGAATTCTAATAAATAGGACCTAATTCTCGGACTATATTACCGATCTACTAAATCTAGGACCAACTTATTCGATTTTAAATATGAATGGCATAGGTATCGCTAAACTATATTTAAAACTATTAAAAATCCAAATGCTTCATTCACTGTTGGAATGAAAAACTTATTGATAGCTACACTATAAGAATAATGGCAAAAGTAGATAGTGCTTATTATTTTGAAAATTTAGAAGTTTATAAAATAAATTAACTGTATGAAATATATATATATATATATATATAGTATACTACCTTGATCAAAAAGTTCCCGGAATAACCACCGTGTGGCGCTCCCATCGTTCCGATTTGAGTTCTGTTTTTTTTGTTGAATTGGTACATCTGTTGTTGATATTCCCTTTAAATCTTAGTGTCATAACTTGACATTTGCAAAAGTTACGTAGCCAAGAGTACATCTATCTCTGTGTGTGTTGGCAATTTTTTACAATTGCAGAAATGGATTTAAATTTGCAACAACGAACTTGTATTAAATTTTGCGTAAAAAACGGATTTAGTGGCGCACGGACGTTGGAAATGTTGGAAAAGTGTTTCGGCAACGATTCTCTAAAAAAAAACGGTCGTTTACCAGTGGCACGAGCGGTTCAGAAGTGGTCGTGAGTCAATCGAAGATGATGAACGCAGTGGCAGACCATCGACATCGAAAGTCGGTGAAAAAATTGATAAAGTAAAAGAAATGTTGGTCAATAACCGCAAATTAACCATCAGAGAAATAGCGGAGGACTTGAACATTGCCTATGGATCCGCCCAAGACATTGTGGTTAATGATTTGGGTTTCCGTCGTGTAGCAGCAAAGTTGGTGCCAAAAGACCTCAATTTCATGCAAAAAAGAGACCGTGTTGACGTCGCAAAAGACATGATTTGCGAGGCTGAATCCGATCCCACATTCATCAAAAGGATCATTACTGGAGACGAGACGTGGGTTTATGAGTACGACACGCAATCCAGACATCAGGCAAGTGAATGGCGTTCACCAAATGAGCCGAGACCAAAAAAACCACGTCGTTTTCAGTCAAAAAAGAAGGCAATGCTGACGGTTTTCATGGATTACAACGGTGTAGTGCATCATGAATTTTTGCCAGAAGGCCAGACAGTAAACAAAGAGTATTATTTGGGCGTTATGAGACGTTTGCGTGAAGCAATTCGCCGAAAGAGACCAGAAATGTGGGCAGAAAACTCGTGGATTTTGCACCATGATAACGCACCGTCGCACAGTGCTATCATTATTCGTAATTTTTTGACGAAAAATGCAACAAATACCATCCAACAGCCACCGAATTCACCTGATTTGGCTCCCTGTGACTTCTTTCTGTTCAATCGAGTTAAAAAACCATTACGGGGAACGCGTTTTAGCAGCCGAGAGGAAGTAATGGAAAAATCGCAGGAAGCACTGATGGACATACCGAAAACCGAATATAAAAAATGTTTCGAGGATTGGATCAAGCGCTGGCATAAGTGTGTTGCAGTCGATGGGGATTACTTTGAAGGGGACAATATAGATTTAGATGAATAAACTTGTATTTTTAATTTTCTGAATAAATTCCGGGAAATTTTTGATCAAGGTAGTATATATTATTAGGTAATCTACCGGTTAAGGTAGGTTTTTGGATGGACAAAAATTACTAATTCAAAAATTTGTGACCCCCAGCAAAACAACAACGTCCCACTCTACATCATGTCCCTCTCCATCTCTGCGTACTTTCTTCCTCCCTTCATCCCGTTCAACATCCCTATCCTGTTCCTTCCCTTTCCTCGTTTGCCCCTCGCATTCTCCCCTCAATCACAGTCTTCAACATCCCGCTTCCGGTCAATACACCCTTCATCCAATTTTCCTGCCTCCCAAGGATTTCTCCCAACAAACTCCTCTCTTCGCCCACCATACCAAGTATATATATAAATATATATATATATATATACCATACCAAGTAATATATATATATATATATATATATATATATATATATATATATATATATATATATATATATATATATATATATATATACATAATATATGTTTTTGTGGTAATCTACCGGTTAAGGTAGGTTTTTGGATGGACACAGCCACTAAATAAATATTTTATATATATATATATTACGTATATATATATATATAATTATATTTATTAATTAATTTATTTATTTGTACATGTGTACATTATTTACAAACTTTAGTTTCTTCCCACTTAACTTGCTTATTTAAAAATTAAAGCCCTGTTGATTTAAAAAAAGTATATAGTTAAAGGAAACAATGATTAATGAATACAAATTTTTCCAGATGCCTAATTTGTGTTTATTCGCATGTATTATTCAAGAATATTTTTATGGATGAAAATTTCTGCAAACATACGGTTTTGAATTTATCGATCATTCGATTTCTTCACGCACAAATATCATGAATGCAAATGGTCCGTGAAAAGCATTATACATATGGTACCATTACATGAAAGTTCTAGACCTGTCTGGGATGGTTTTACTCGGGAATGCTACAGTAAAACTATGCCATCGGAAACTGGGGAAGGTGGATAAAAGGAGGCTATAGGCGACGTCGAATGCAGGACTTAACAAGGCCCAAACCCAAACACTGTCTGCAGCGCCCACAAAGATTAGACGATTGCAATGGGTTATTTGTGATCGCCCCCAATTACAGCCCAGAAGTGTAGCTGGCACCGCGATGATTCGCGAGAATTGAGAAGACAAAAACAGCATTATTTTACAGCAAGAGGATAATTATTCCATTTAGCAAAAATAGCTTGTCTATTTGTAAAATAGGGCTTTGGAAACAAGTCCTGATGATTATAAATAAGTGCAATTGATTTGACAAAATTTTGAATAAAAATGCCTGTACCCCTTGGCTTGTTTTTCATGACCAATCGATATTTTATTTAACATAAACTCAACATTGAACGATGTAATAAGTGCTATGAAGGGATTTACTTCACTATACCTATTCATAAATCACAACGAAACTATGACATTTTTCAAAAACTTTTTAATAAATAATTTTCATATCGATAGATGAAGTGATAGGCTAAATTAATTCACATTAGGTTTTTCTTCCCGTAAAATAATCTTAGGAATTTGCTAAGTACATCCAAGTATTGCGAAGTATTAGAATAGTGAAATGGCTGGCTTGCTCCTGTCATCCAGAAGTTCCAATGTAAACAATTTTCGAAACATTCCTACCCTTGTCAGCGAACTTACGTGGTTCGGTTTCAGCGACACTGATTTTGATTATTTGTCACTCTTGAACGTGTAGTAAGTTGGAATAGCAGTTTAGGGGAGCTGAAATTCAATTTTGCATCCGGGTGATATGTGATGTGCAGGGATAAAAAAATGGCTAGCAGAGGCGTAGAAAGAATTTCATAATTGAAGCGAGCAATCAACGAACTTTTGAACTCTTCAAAATTAAGAGAAAACAATACTTTTTGTAAATTTGCTTTTTTGCAAAATCTTCGTTTCTTTCACAAAGGAGCCCGGCTTGAGTGTCTTTGCTCTGTCATTGGGAAATGTCGGTCTTTTGAAAATGACCAATATGAACTATTTGTTGTCCGGTTACCCGCAAAACGGAATGAATGTTATCTTTTTATGCGTTAGCAGTTGAAAAATTATTTTCAAAGGGTTAGAAATATGACTTAAGATTATTCGCCGACATACAGGGTGCGTTCCAAAAGTAATGCGATTCAATTTCCCGCGCCGCTCATGTTGGCCGGAGTGGAATCGAACCACTTGGAGTAGTTGGGGGGGGGGGGAGACGCTAGGCTTTTCCGCCTCTATTCGAATATTCCCAAGTGCTTTTAAGCCTCAGTTGACTGAATATCAAAGGCAAGTGAAGGATAAACAATTCAGAAACCTCTCGATGGCATAGCGAGTAGACTGACCAAGACGTAAGCTTTGTATTGCCTCACCAAAGATGAATTTCATCATAGCCGCTCTTAAATTCAAAGGCTGCTACCCCCCTCTTCCTCATCTGTAGTCTTTGTGATCTTTAAGAGCAGGGATTTAACCATGATTCATTTTTCCGGGGAGCTGTTAAACCCAAGTTCATCCTACGCGAGAATATGGTCTTTGAACATTCATCTATACATATATTTACCTTTTTTATGATATGCATGTTACATTCATTTAAAATTAAGGCATTGAGTTCCACATAAAAAGTGATATTTTGGGACCGCACCAATGATATTTTCCTTGAGGGAGTTAAAATGTTCTCAATATTGAATAGACAGAATTACCTCAACTTACGAAATCAACAATCTTACCTAAAGACTCAAATATTTGGGAAAATTTTCTTTAATTTTCAAATACCTAATTTTTAATTACGTTACCATGTATTTCGCACTCAAATAAGTTCGCCTTCCCTTCCGTATTCATAACACACCTCGGAAGAGCCGTCGGTATCACCTATTACTACACTCAAGGTCCGTGAACGTCGTACGGCAGGAGGTGGAAGCAAATTCTGAAAAGGATTCAGATGAATGAGAGAGCCTTTAACCAATGCCTTATCTAAACGATGCACTCGACGGGATTTTCGAAGAGTGATGATTATATCCTTCATTATGCCAAGTATTCCGTTTAAACCATGATACGAATTTAGAGTACAGATTTGTACATACAAGGTGTGATCAAAAAAAGACCGGACTGATTTTATTCTGTGCAAACCGTTCAACGGATCGGAATAAGAAACATTGCGCCATCTAGCGACACATTTGTTGACTAAAACGAGAGGTTTTGCGTTTATTTACGTTGAGTCGTCACGCAGCAGCAGCGGTACGTGTCTTAACCTGTTCGTCGCCGCGTGCAACGGCAGCACTGAAGGAGCTAGAGGATCAGTGTGCGTACGTGCGTGACACGGTACAATACAAGATTCAAATTGTGATACATCATATTTATACCTGTTTGCGGGACAATACGTTAAAATACAATATTTTTATGAATCAACTTCCTATCCTCCGAATCCCGTTTCCACAACAATTAGTGACACTCTATCTCTCCTACTGACTCCACCCTTCGCGTATTTCCCATCTTATCTCCCCCTACCGTCCACTCTCAACATGTGACGAACAGCCCTTCCCTGATAATTTCCTTCTTAGAATCACTTATGCCTCATCCCTCAACCTACTTTTACCCCTTCCATGTCCCTTTGCCGCTTAACCCTTCTTAATTCTTTCCTCCTTGCTACCGCCATTACAATAGCTTCCTGCCACCGTTCTCTCAAATAATGGCCAAAAGTGCTTATCTCTACCTCCCACCTCTTTTTACCTCTCCATTTCTTTAGTTTCCCTGTTTTTTGAGTTTTCTATATTTCCCCTCTTTGTCCCCGCCTACCTTACTTCTCACTACTTTCTACCCCCACTTCCTCAAATAGGAATAAATATGATGTATCTTAATTTAAGTTTTGTCTTGTACCTGAGTCCTCATTCGATGGACTGAAACGCGTTGTACGTTACAACTAAAACGGTGGAAAAGTGTAAATTTTGTTTTTCTCACAGATTTGTAATTTGATGTAAATAAATGTGCTTCATTTATGTGGAAGAAATAAAACACCCACTTGGGATCACTTTTTTATCTTCTCCTTGAGACTTTTGTTCGACACTATCGCGCCCGTTTCAAATTTCTTCAGCGATTCCTCCTATTGTTTTTCCCTTCCCCTCGCTCTCCACCACTCCTCTCACTGCTCCCTTCTTACCCTTCAACTTCATCTTAAGATCCCCTGGGGTACCAAAGGACCGCGAGGACAATGAAATGTGACTGATTGCAGGCGTCAGCAGCATGTAGGGCCCTTGCCTCCATTCGCATTCACCGTCCCCGAGCCTCATTCTTTCCTCCTTCCGCTCCGTTCATCGCCGCATCATTTCCTCCAATTCATCATGCTCACTCACTCCAATCTATTTTCCCTTCAGCGTCAAATTCGTACCCTTCCACGAGTAATTCCCCACAGAACCGCCAACCCACAGACTGCGATGGACGATGTTCCTTATCATTTTGTAGCTCTTCCTGTACGAAACTCTCTTCTTCAACCAGTAACCTAATTTCCAAGTTTTGGCGGTGATTGTAGCTCTTAACCGTTTCACTAAAAGGGAACCGAACGGTCCTCATTAAGTCACAAGTGTCCCTTCCGCTACGCTGACCCAGTCTCGAGTGTCATGGGCCGTCACGCCGTGAGCTCTCGTTAATTGAATGCAATTTTCTCCGCGCCCTACAAAAAAGAACATAACGATATCATCAAACTGAAAACGCTTTTCTTACACTTTGAGGAATTTATTGTTATCAACTGTTGCTGTTGACAAATTAAACTGTTTTTAAGACACCCCGGTGGCGGCGGGGTAAAGTCCTCGTCTGCCAACCCACAGGTCACGTGTTCGACTTCCACCTAGGTGGTTTTTCCTCCACCTAGAATTTGGGTGTATGCAATCGTCAAATTGTTACATCAATTCTTAGTTCCGATGTAAGGGTTGAAGTGTTGTTTTCAGAATAATGCTAATTAAATAATTACAGCATTAAAATGCACAATAGGTACTAATACTTATGTGCAAAATTTACAAAAACGTTTACATTTCAAAATTGCAATAATTGCGTTAATAATTTTAATATGAAATAAAAGTGTTACGACGATGGTAAAAATGGAACACAGCTTCAGCTTTGAATTGGTGATTGAACCTTTCTGCTCTTATTATTAGCCCATCGGTCATAATTTCTCTCAATCCTATTATGTATATATAGTTACTCGATGTTTTAAAATAATATCATTGGTACTAAATACCGAAATTTTGTTCCACTTTAAGGTCGTGGGTGGAAATGATATTCAGGAAATATGAAAAAATTTGAGAAACTATCAAGTTAACATTTTACATTATAAATTTTATTTGGGTCATTCCAACTTCCAAAGAAACTGCGGGAGATGCCGCAACAGTAACTTTTAACGGAGTCATCCGCTAATGTGCATTTCAATGCAACAATTTCAGAGTTTAAAAATCATTCGACCTGACCGGGATCCCGGTCAAGGCGAATGATTTTTACACTCTGAAATTGTTGCATTGTCATTCCAACTTAATTTAACAATCATATTAAAAGGACTTGGTACTTTTGCACAGATTAATGAAATCTGTGAAAAGTACCAAGTCC
This sequence comes from Hetaerina americana, assembly GCF_022747635.1. NCBI lineage: Eukaryota > Metazoa > Arthropoda > Insecta > Odonata > Calopterygidae > Hetaerina > Hetaerina americana. The sequence goes on along the minus strand of NW_027287205.1, from coordinate 82,559,274 downwards.
TTTTAATATGGATTTGAAATACTTGTACGAAGTGAAGCCTGAAACAGTAGAATATATTAATTTAAAAAATCAGGTTTCCATATTTTCCCATCACACCCCCATTTTCCGCTCAGAATATCTGAAGCAATGAATATCTATCCTGATCTGAGCCACGGGAGATGTTTTTGTCAATAAATAATTATTTCACATATATGAACAATTAAAAAGGTCAAATTTTCCGCAGGGTCGCAAAATGATCCAATTTTCATCGCATTATTACGCATGATTAAACTTGTAAGAAAACCTAAATAAACAGATAAAAATTAGTAATGTACATTACAAAGACTTCTAATAAAATGTATTCGTGTATTTAATTTTTTAAACTATGTTTCAATGTTTAAAATGCAATTTCACGAAAGCACTTTAGTTTTTCTTAAACAATTCAGATGCAAAATTTTTATCTTTAAAATATTGAATATTTGGAGACACATTTCTTCTTTAAGGTAAATGATAAACTTAAGAGTTTGAGTCTGCTCGATCGACATTCTTTGTCGGCCACCGATATTTCTCCAAACTTGCGGGGAAGAGCGGAATGGGGGAGTTCTGGCGGTGCTCGAATCGCTATTTGCATGTAATGGTGTTAGAAAAGCTTAACAAAGCTGTTATTATATCCATAGATTGTATTTTTTAATTGGGCTCTGGGAATTATTTTTTCGCGTTGTTTTCTATAAACTTTTTGTCGAATTATCCGGTGAAGGGAAATGGTGATTTTGAAGTTTTTGTGTGCCTTCATTTTTAAGGTTTGTAATGCGACACATACTATACATGTCACACTGTTATTAAGGGTCGCTACTGTCCCTCCGCTATTGGCAGGGCGAATGGAGTTCACGAGGTAAAATTGAGAATAGAATCGATGGCAAGGACTATCGTTCATTCAAAGAACAAAGTAAAGTGGTTAGATTTATCAACGCAGTTTGTGACAGTTGTTGCACTCGTGCCTTATTTTAATTTGCGATACTATTCTTCTTAAGAGCAAGTCGATAAACTGATCCATCTTTCTCTATTCTTGGAAAGAAAATAATCATCTAAGCGCTATATAAAATGGAATAACCTAACATTCGTTAAATGAAGAACACAACGTATTTTTTCAATGTTCTTACACTGTTTTTACTGATCAAGAACAGTGGAAAAAAAACTACGTTCTTCATTTAATGAACATTAACTCCCACAGAGCGGAGCCTGAAATAATTGAAGAACCTAGCAATTATATTTCCTGCTTTGCTTTGGAATTGTTTTTCGAATAGGACATTATTAGCAACTAGAAATACTCTTTGCTTTCCGATTACAGACTGCATATTTCTATTGATTCTCTAGCATCGGTATAGAAAAATAAAACGGCCCTATTTTTTTATTACCCTCAATGAAACGCGAAAAAAAACTTCTTTTGGGTGATTCACTGTGAAGGGGAAACCAGCGTAGGGGAAAATAAAAATTACTGTGCGTAGACACCCGTGAAAAACACTCCGTCCTCATCGTTGACTGGTTTTCGGTAGAGGGACAAATTAAGCCGGCAGGGGTCATCCCCTGTGCATCCTACGCTTGTGGAACTAAGTTTTCCGTATTGCATTGTGGAAATTGGAATTACTCGTATTTGGTCTTCTCTTATCATACCGGTTGAACCGGATTGTTCCATTGGATTGTACATCAAAGAAAAGTATTCTGACTACGAAAAAACGCAGGAAGATGGGTTTAGTAATTTGAAAAAAGATAAACAGCTAATTGAATCCAGTTGATCCAGTGAAAATCTCTTTCTGTCGTACCCATCGAAGAAAGCGTATTCATCGTTTCAGGCAATAAAAGAGAGATAGAAAATGAGCTTAGACCCTTTAAATTGCACGCGGTGAAACACCAAAGCACATTTTCCGGTCGGTTAAGCAGGAAAATGAGTCAAAGTGCATGGACTTAATCTGCACCATCATTCTGAGAAAGAAATGGTGTCTTTCCTGCAGAAAAGAAGTGAATTACAGATTGAAAGTAGAAAATTCAGGTATCAAAGAAGGCGGTAAAAGGTGCTTTGTGGAAGATTGCACTGAGTTATAAAGTAAATTAATTGCCGCGGAAAAGAAAATAATACACAACTTAAAGAAAAATGTCCTATGACTAGTTCTGAAAAGGAGAAAATTCTTATCATTGAAGTTTAATCTAGCATTTAAAAAATCCCATAGATATAAGAGGATTTTGGTTCCACCAAATAGAGCTTGCTTCGGAGAGAGGATTTTCCGTGCACTTAAAAGGCAAGGCGTGGAAAGAAACTACTTCAATATTTAGTAAGCTAGGTTAGATACTTTTATTTGGAGCTGAACGTAAGGAGAAAAATACATAACTTCAAAGAGATTACGGGAGGAATAGGATTATATGGCGTGCACAGATGAAATTACTACTTTAAGAGAGTTTTTCACCTGAATAAAGATAAAAATATGACACATGAAACATAAAATATATTTTCTAAGCTTTTGGAATATTGCGTACTAACTTCGTGCGCTCACCAAATATTGAGTAAATTTCTCGGGCGTACTGCGTGCGTTTGGTTATCACTTTAAAATATTAAACTGATGTTTGTTGGAGTGTTGGAGCAAGACTAAGGCAGCTTCAGAAGAAACATGGAAGCGTAACGTTTTCCTCAAATAAGAATTGTTTTTCTCTTACCCAGTCGGTCTCACCATAAACATGCTATCACTTTCAAATACCTAACAATATTCTGATCCAAAAGCTTCGAAAATTTAACTTGGACGCTATGTAAAGATAATTTCTTGAATTCGTTCAGCGCAGGCTGTGGTCTCAGACTGGTAGATGTTTCAAGGATAAAATTTATAATTAACCAGATGCATTTTACTAGCGTCTTAATCTAAAATATCATTACACACGACTGTGAAGAACGATTGTAGAGCAAGGAGACAGCAGTGATTGTTGCAACATTCAAGGATATATCTCGAAGAGTGGGATATTATAACGATGCCAGGTTTTCTACTAACAACACATTCTTGTTGTAGGACAATACCTGAGGAATTCATTGGAATTATTCTCCAGCTACACTGACCCTATTTGTCAACTGTACATGGTCTATACCAAAAGTAGTACGAATAATTTTTTTCCGGATAGGTGGACGGTCGGGCGGCATTTTTTGGCTGGGTTCGACTAAAGACTGGAGGCCGGTTGTAGTTTTTGCCCAGCCTTTCCGAAGTCCAGATCTTCTTTTGCGAAACCTCTATAGCGTGACCTCGTACGCTTCATTATGAAGCGGTCTGGAAGAGCGCTACGCCGTCAAGTTTGCGTGAAACTGGCCAAAACCGGGAAAGAGACTCATGACATGCTCAAGCCAGTTCATGGTGGTAACGCCATGTGTAGATCGGGTGTTGAGAAAATGTTGAAGACCTCCAAGTTCAGGCCACACTTCGACCTCAAAAAGTGACGAAAATCTACGATGGTAGACCCTTACTTTCCTAGAGATCTTGGATGGGGAGTCCAAGTTGGTAATGTGACACGATAGGTATCTGAAGTACGTCATTGGGTGCTGAGAAACTTATAAATAAGTGGCATATTCACAAAGAAAAAGCATACGCCCTATCCTATAATACTCGTGAATAGTATGAGATCCATATGAGGTGGGACATATTAAAAAGATAGAAAACGTTCATTGAAAGGCAGTAAGATATGTACTCGGAAGGTACAAAAGAACAGATAGTGTTGAGAAAATGTTGGATATGCTTTAATGGGAGAGTTTGAAAAATGGAAGAAAAAGGAGTCGGCTAGGCGCGATATATATAGAACTGTTAAAAATAACGAATCGTGGGAAGATTAATGGAAAGAGTTAGAAAAAACCGAACTTAATGGGAAAAAACGACCACATTTAAAAATAATAGCACAAAAATAAATAAGGAAAAATACTCCTTTTTAAACGGAAATATTGCTGAATGGAACCAGTTGCCTGGAGGGTTGTTTGAGCCCTATCCATCCAATTTTAAGAGTTTTAAGAAGGAGTGGAAAGCAGCAACCGGGTGATAAGCTTTATTTAAAATATTTTTCTGTACGTGAGGTGGACGGCGTGAGAATTTGTGTTGCAAAAGTGAATGATGTGTTAACGGTGCGTGATTTTGAACAGTACGTAAAGTTGAAGAGAGCGTGATTATGGACGGACTGCGGCGATGGACGGTGCATGGTATACATGGTGTACCTGTAAACCTAGCCCACGTGTGATGATATAGGTGTGGTTGGATATTAGAGCATTTTGTCTCCTATCTGTTCTTCTTGTGTATGTATGTATGTCCATTGTAAGAGTGACATCTACATCTACATCTACACAATACCCCGCAAACCGCCGCAAGGGCGCGTGGCGGGGGGTGTTAGGTCACCAACCGTAAAAAGGAAAAATACCACATGCAAAAAAAAACACGGAAAATTACACCCACAGCAGCGCACATACTCATGCAAAAATCCCTTCATCCAATACTCATGCAAACACATATACCGCAAAACAACTAAAAAACTGCACCCCATGATGCAGCACGAAAGCCATCCTACAACACGCAAGCCAGGACACAACAAGCAAGAAATTGAAACACCACATGAAAATGCACCACGAAACACTCTACCCCCAAAGAGTCTCTAAAAGGCAGGGGATGCGACCCAACGTTGCAGGTAGCAGGAATTTGCCCCCGCAGAGAGGGACGAGGGATTGAAAGGGAAACTTAAAAACAGATGAACAGAACATGAATGAGGTCATTCGGAAAGAATGGGTTATTATAGCAAAACACATAAGGTTAGTGGAAGAGCATGCATTTAAATACAACTAATTATTTTTTAGACGCTGAGGGTGGCAAGTGGAATTTTTGCTATCTATAACCCTGCAGTTGCTATCCCGTATTGTCCGTGGGACAGGTTTTGACAGTTCATCACACTTGACCGTTCGCCTGATAGGATATATATAAACATAATCATATTTTCAATGCATTAATTGAGCTATTTATATCATCACAAAACTTCAGTTATTGGTGACAACAAGTTCGCAATTGTAATGACAACTTAATTTGGCATAATAGCCCTGATTACAGATATCACATTTTATGATTAGTACTTTATATTGTCCAATAATTCATCTGAATCTAATTACATAATTGCATCGACAATTACACAAAAAATTAAAGTATATACAACCGCCGCAACTCCCCATTCTACTCTCCGTCTGCATCCGCCTGAAGTCGCCTGGGGACGAGCGTCGACGGTATGGGCCAAAAATCAATTTTTTCATATTCCTTTAAGCAACGTGCATCTCCAAAATTACTGGATGTTAAACATATGAATACGACGTATCGATTGAATTTTGAATGAGAAATAAAAGATTTTGGGATTTTCTAAAATTCATGCAAAAATGATGAAAAAAGTTTAAATTTTCTTCAATTATTATTATTTTATATTTCACCCTTTTGTCTAAAAAAACTATTTTCATAAAATTTAAATGCATAGATTTTATAGTCATAGAAAGGACAATTTTGGGCAAAGGAGGAAGGGGTAGAAAAATAATAGGCATGTTGAATAGAATGAAGGGAGAATTGAAGTATTTGGAAACTTTAGGAGGACCTACCCTAATGACCACTGTCACGTTGTATTTTTGGAGTAGAATCAAGGACGCAGATGTATTGTTGCACAATTGTATAGACTGTGTCCATTCGAAACCTCTCTCAATCGGTACAATAGCAACAATAAACGCAACGGATCACTCACATATCCTCCTCGGTGACCTAGCTGACAATTTGACCAAGTTTTCAATCGTTCCTAAAATATGCAAAATATTCTCATTCACCGAGCTATTTCCTGATTCTATGTTTTATATAGGTATCTTTTTTTGGATTAAGTATGAAAAAAATATAAGAGAGTGCGTCCGGATGTTTTGTTGAATTGACTTGAAATCACACAATACCTTCAACTGACCTATTACTATTTGCGCTGGTACAAATGAAGCTTTTCCAAAACACTGCGACAGTTGAGTTTAGACATTTCCGGAATCGGAAATCGAGGCTAGGCAATCGGGATATCCTGAAAATATTCTCACTCTCTCAAAATCGAGCTCTTCATGCCGGGAGCTTACGCCACTCGCCTACGACGCAGCACGCCTCCTGGGAATATCTTGGGGTAATCTCTGATGACACAAAAGAAATCACCTTAAACCTATTTGTGAATCCAATTTCATTTTATGAGCAAACAATATTTCAGGAGAATATCTTTTCACCAAAACTTATTTTCGCCTCCACCAATTTCAACCGTGAACGGGATTGAGATGTAGTCTCAATTTTAGCGATTCCATTGCAATACTCTTCTCATCGCTTAGTTATTATCTGAATACTTTCATATTCCATTTAAAAACATGTGATCTATCCTTCAACGAAAAGGATTCAATATTGAAAAATTTCAACCTAGTATGGGATGAATTCGTGACTCTATTAGGTTATACGTATAGTATGGTGAAATGTGGTGATCAGATTCTAATAGCAAATGGGGATTCATTTTCATGAAATAATTCACTTGCTTTATCTAAGAGCAGTTGTTCAATGGGGTTTAAAAGAAATGAAATAATTCAGATAGAGAAACCAGCTATAAAAAATATTAATTTTCCGCTACACAAGAACTTAAAACTTGAAATAAGGAAACACTATATGGAGGTATACTTCTGTTCTACATGGCTCTCTACATCATTCGTAAGTGAAAAAAAAACTATCTTCTTCATGAAAAATCAACGTACTCAGAGAAAGATTAAAGCGATAACTAAGTCTCTGTCGCATTCACTGGGTTGCATATCCATCAACTGGGCATCGCTGGATGCATTCCCACAAAATGTTATTGCAAACACCGCTTCACTCTCTGACAATCAAATGACAACATCATTAACTAGGTTTTCCAATTCTATGTGATTCATCAAGCAATGTGGTGAACAATATTGCAGGAATAACATAATTGACTTTTTTCTTCATTTCGTTGGAATTGAATTAAAGTGAGTCACTCGTGACAAATCATTTTTGACAGATTTTCAAATTAGTACCCTGCCGTAGCGGCTTAAAACCCTGGATTAGTTTCATATAAAGCTTTTAAAAGTGTTATTTCAGGTGAAAAATTAGAGTCAATTAATGGCTAGGCTCTATTAGGATAGCGAAACAATCGTGCTAATTAATATGGACGGGTTAACCAGAACTGGAAGCCAGTTTTTTTATAGCAAAATTTATAAATGCACCATATTTTCCCTCTATACATAGACTATTACAATTTTAAATACAGCCTAACTCTACCTGAGCTAAACGTAGAAATATTGGGAAAGGCCAAACCCAAGAAGATAAGCAATTGGATTTTGGGAGTAAAAGAGGTTGCGTACTCGCGTGAGTTTGCATAGTTTGAAGCGAAGCCCTAAGGATATAAGCCCTGAACCTAACTGCATAGTTGAAAAATGTTTAACTTAAGTAAATTTCTTCAGATCAAACGCCCAGCCAAAAGCGCATAAACCCCGCATATTTTAAATTTGTTTAAAAAGATATTTCAAAGGCTGAGATAACTTGCCTCACCAAAACTGCTTCCAAAATCTATACCCTGCATCACATTAATTGCGTGCTTGGTACCAGCATACCATATCCTATTCCCGAGAGTTAAAAGGCTTATCTCTCAAAGGAAACCACCATGGGACCCTAAATGCCGTGAAATAAGCTTCCAAGCGTATCCTTAAGAACCTTCCAGAATCCGCCAGCCAGGAAGCCTTCAAGTCGTGGAAAAGCCGCTGTGACAAAAGTATATCGACGTTCAAGGGATGTACTGGGAAGATATTTGAGGCATTTCCACAATATCTGAAAGAAATCTGTTTTTCCGGAACTTTATATAAGAACCTTGTATGAATTATGAACAGAAAATGATCTAGTCATTTTGCAATGTTGGATTTAAAAATAAGAAATGCATTGAATAGTAATACGATTGGAACAATCAAATAATATGTGAGTGATTCACATAAAATGATTTAGTTATTATTGCAGAGTTGGAGTCGGAAAATATGTGCGGCGCCACCCTTGTGCGGGGGACGCAGAAAATGGTGGCGGCATCAGGCAGGGATGTTCCTCAAGGACGTATTCAAGGGCGAGAGGACACCTAATTTCTCCTTAACTCGAACGAGTTGTGGATCAGTCATATTGAATCCCTGATAACGGAATCCGCCATCGCCCGGATGGACGCCGCCCCAAGGGCGAGGCGACAGAAAGGAAGCCGATGGACATTTTCTTACGCGCCCCGTCCCGCACCCAGCGCCGGTTCGATCTTCAAAACGTCCCGGACGTGACCCGGGCAGCAATGGAATGGCCTCGTCTGCTTGGGACTCGGAAATTACTCTCCCCCCCACCACTTGACTGAGTGCTCGGAGACGAAACTAGGCAGAGGGGGGGGGGTTGTTTGAGAAACGAATGGGAAGGGCGAGCTGTGAACAAACAGAGACGAGTCGAGCGTAGCCGCAAGAGGGAAAGAGGAGCTAATTTAATCAAATCGAATCAGTGGGAGAATGACTAAACCCACTCTTCCTCAACGAAGGGGAAAAAATGCTGCCCGTACAAGGATGGGCGTTCGGAACGTCTGCCAGGCTTACGTATCATGTGGAAGATGTGGTCCTGCGATGGGGAGACTGATTGAATTTGAAGATCATTTGGAAACAAAGGAATGGACGGAAATATTATTCCTTTAATCAATGCAGGAAAATATGATCGGTCTCTTTCGGTGGTGTCATCATTCAAAACCGATTTTATTCTCTTTATCACCATTGAAAAAAGTTTCTTGATCGTACCGAGGGATCTAATCGATTGTCGATCTCCAGGGAGAGTCAAGTATAGCGAGTTAAATAATGATATAGGTGGTAACTTCCCAGTTTCACGAGGATCTTATTTATTTTGTGCTAATTTTACCATGCATAAAAAGATTAAAGTTTCTCTTAGTATCACAAACACTTTTTTAAAAGGTTTGTAGAATGTATAGAACGAAAATATTATGTATCTAATAAAATAACAACTTTGTAAAATGTTTCTTCAAAGCCTGTGAAGTGCCCCCTTATTTTTAAAACCCTTCTCATAAAATAAATGGCGGTTTGAATAAAAAATCGACAGATTCCCCCGAAGCTTGCAAAAAGCGCTTTCGCAAGACACGTCGAGGAGAAGGGAAGTATTTAAGTTTTCAACTATCAAATTGAAAGGTGAAAAAAGAGACCCTACAGTATTTTTATAGCATTTGAAAATATTTGTGTCTGGAAAATTCTTTCTAAGGTAAAAATAAAGAACATGTAATACTACCACTCAGACATTAAACCAATATGCATGTTCAAATAATCATTGAGTAAAATATTTTAAGAAATTTCTGTGCTAAACCAATCTACGAATATTGGAAATTGATGATGAAACAATGATACATTTTTTTATTGCTTCCAAAGAGTGAGAATTATTACTATGACTAGTAGTTATAAATGCCATGGCACACGTATTCTAAAATATGCTCTCCCGTTAACCTTTAATAATATGATCACGCATAGCTGCATTCCTGCAAATGCTAAGCTTTCACTAGCACTTTCATTTCCTAATGTTATTTAGATACCTTTTTTGGGTTCTATTGACTCATGAATATTTCTTTGCTCACCAATACTCTACTCTAACGAAATTACCCAGGATAACACATAAATGCTTCCCTTTAAACCAGAACCAAACCTAGAATATTTAATTCTCATATTTATGAAATAAACTACGATTGAATTATGAAAAATCACCGAATTACTCTACGTCTAGTCATTTTTACTCAATAACGACTAATTAGATTGTAACAATACTCAAACATTTGCAAGGTGTGGTCGGATTTCAAAATAGTTTTACCTATTCTGAGTGAAGAATGAGTGTTGTCATAAGCGTCAAACGTTGTTTCGAAGTAGTAAAACTCTTATTGTAGCCAAAGGATCAATTTAGTATTCTGTGCTAAGGAGCTGTAGCGAAGGTCCAATTTTGAGAAAAAACCTTGCATGCATATGATTGATATTCTAAAAAAAAGACTTTTCTAGCATTTATCTTAAATAGTTCTGCATTTTTCTGTCATATTTGCATGATACGACAAAAGAAAGAAAAAATGAGCAAATTATCATTTCTCTTTTCAATATTTTAGGTTCACATTCATCTATAACCAATCTGTACAAATACTCGCCATCATTTCATTAATGAGCGATAAGTAAACTTCCGTTTTTTTCTTCAAATCAAAAACGAAGCACCTAATAACTCATTAATTACACATACAAACACCAATTCAACTCCACGACCCCGTAGTTCAATGGAAAAAAGATAAAAAAAGAACATTTCACAATGAAAAATTACCTAATTTTTTAAATTAAAATTTCAAATGTGAAAAAACGCTCTTCTTTTTCGGATATCTTCCAACTAACAAGAGGTGACAATCTCTATAATAATGATCATTTATAATTGCTAAATCACTTATCTGCTAATGGAGCGAATGAACATATAACCTCTTGATGCAGCATTTTATATGATTATAATATTTTATGCACATAACTGATTAATTAGTTCCTCTACTACAATGCTACATCTATGAAACCGTTAATTTTAAATAAGAGTTAAATTTACGTTTCACTTGCATGATTTAGATAAGACAGAATGATAAATTCACGTTTAATCACCAAAGGAAAGCCCACAATTTGTGCAGATCCATAAAAAAAGTTTATTTCTACGACGATAATTTCATGCGCATTAGATAGGTCCTCAAATGAATCCACATTGTTTGATCCAGGCTTTGAGTGCATGGAATTTGAAGATAAAGATATCCAAGTGGCAATTTAAAAAAAAAAACTGAAACATTTCTAGACGTTGAGGAACAAATTTAGCTGACTCCAGAGAGCACGAATTTCACACGCAGCTGAGCAGAGATAGACGCTAAGTTTACCACCACAAGTGCGTACATAGAAGGAAAAAAATGCTTCAATTCTCTGTGCAGCTTATAATGACTCCCTTGAAAACAAATATTTACAAGTTCCATCAACAAAAGAATGCTACCGGTTTATTTAACTGAATTGCTGCATTAATTAGGTGCACTGTAATATGGAAAAAAATTAATAAAAACTTTGTACTCACTCTTACTTATTAGAACGAAGGATAGGATGCGGAAAACACTACACTTACCTGAAATAGAAAAAAAGAATTCAAATTAGAACGGTAAAAAAAATAGAAAATTTTCAAATTTAATGCATATCATTTTGATTGAGAGAAGCAAATTCATCGGAAAAGGGTACTATTCTCATCAGTTAGAGCCTTGGAAAGAATGTAAAACCCAAAGCCGTACACTTAAGTGTACGGCTTTGGGTTTTACATTCTTTCCATGCACTCGGCCGTAGTACGTTCTTTATCTATTTAATAAGTTAGAGCCTTAATTATTACTCAAAATTCCTACACCCCCAAGCGTCCCTCGACCATAGACTCCCCCCCATTAACGTACGCTCAACGTTTGTGCTAAGCTTCCCTTCACTTCTCCCCCCTCTTTACCAGCGGTCATTTTTTCGATCGCGCAGCTCCCGCTCCCCTTCGCAACATACCCAATCTTCTCAATTTTCAGTTCAGTCCATTGGCTCCCGTCCTTTTCACTCCCTCCCCTTATTTCACACTATATATTCCTCGGATGCCCTCGGCCCGTTCTCACTTCAACTTGTGTTGTCGTGACGATTCACCTTCAGTACACTGAAGAGGGCTACTTGGTGACAAAAATGCGCGGATTCGTATTCAACTTTCTCATCCCTTTCCTTACTTAACCATTACCCCATCCTTGGCTTGTGGCGTTAGCCAAATAACATCATTTGTACTTTGTTTTGAAAGGCCACCTATTTACGGCTTTGGGGTTTTTCATTTATTCAAATTTTAAGGGGATAAGTATATGCTAAGTGTTTCAAATTATAATTACCTCTGTTTCTGACTATGTTCCATATTCCCTTCAAATTAACATATTACGACTGAATGGATAAAGCTTAAGATTACGCATATATTGTTCGAAACTTAAAGTGGTTTAGGTGGAATTATGGACGATTGTTTATTATTATTTTGACATTTTCAATGACAAAAATTTTCAATACAAAATATAAATCCCAGCTGTTAATAATAAAATTCAACAGAGATAGTTATGCCGCCAGATTTTTTGATAATTTTTTACGCATCATCAACAACGCATTGTTTGGATGTAAAAAATACCTTTTTAACTGGCAGTTCCCATGATACTCTACGCTTTACTGTGAAAAAAACTACGAAAAAGATGTTTTTAAAAAAAGGTTCGCCACAGTTCACAATTAATCGCGATTCAGACTTCCTGTTACGCTTATTATTATTATTTGGTAATCTACCGGTTAAGGTAGGTTTTTGGATGGATATAATTACTAATTAAATAATTTGTGACCCCTAGCAAAACACAATATCCTACTTTACATCAGGTCCCTCTTCAGCTCTGAGTATCTTCTTCCTCCCTTCATCCCGTCCAACATCCCTATCCTGTTCCTTCCCTTTCCTCTTTTGCCTAACATTCTCCCCTCTATTACAGTCTTCAACATCCCACTGCCGGTCAACACTCCCTTCATCCACTTTTCCTGCCTCCACAGGATTTCTCCCAACAAACCCCTCTCTTCGCCCACCATACCTAGTACTTCCTCATTTGTTTTCTTTTCGGTCCATTTCACCTTCTCCATTCTTCTCCAAACCCACATTTCAAAAGCCTACTTTATAATAATTACCGTCATTTATTCGAATATTCTTCTGAATCATCCACATTTCAATAAAAAAGTAAAATTATTATTTAGCCAGTATGCGGACGCAGTGATCATAGTCCATATTTTCCCGCGGCAGCATTATACGCAAAACCGTGATTTCCATGGATTTCCAATTAATGGGTTGGCAATCATTGATTGTTATTATTGTCTGTATGTAAAAGAACACAAACTCACTTCAATTATCTTTACCATTATAGGTCTGGATTGACTTTTTGGGATAAACAAATAAGATATAAAAGAATTGTTGCGTGACCTTTCAAAGCATAAAATTCAGAGAAGTCAAATCTATTTATTATTCATTGATAAAATACACAAACTCAGGGTTTAATGATACATTTGAAAACGTTATTACAAGTAACATATATCACAAACAATTAACTAGAGGCTAAATTTCGCAAACAAAATAGGCGAAAGATATTTGAAAACTCATAATTTTGCGGCTCAACTTGATTAAAATAAAAATATGAGTTATTAACAAAATTGAGGTCCGAAAGACGTTATTATGGTCTGTGAGACCCTGCCATTCCTCGTTATCAGGATATGTGTAAGGGAAGGGCGAATATTAACACCGGAGTATATTTAATTTGGTTTATCAGGGTAGTCTAATACGCCGTACCATTTAGAGAAGCCGAAATGTGAATAATGAAATCGTCGCGTTGTTAATAATTCTCAATTTTGTGTGAGGGGTGAATGGATTCGGTGTTTGACGGTGCTTCAATGATAGGTCGTTATTGCTGGCCCTTTTTAGGGTAAGAAAAAACCCCAAAAGGCTCAAATTTCTCCTTATGAATTCTTAGATAAAGAGGTTCCCATCATAGTTGCTCTAGTGGCACTTTAAAACATTCCTACTCTTACTACGTGCATAAATATTTCAGGGCATTAAATATAAATATCTTATGCCACGACTTCTCTGCCGATGCGCAGAGGTGTCTCGTGACCAAATCAACCGGCGGCGCCGCCTCCCTTTAAGGGAACTAAAAAACGCAAGAGGAATAAAGGCCACCTTTCATTGGAGCGCGAAGAATTCATTCCGAAATAATTCGAAATCCACTCTCGCGGTCTCTTCCCTCAACCCCTGCTTCCCTCCGCCTTAAATTTGACATTTCCAAAGGGGGATTCACGGGGGTTGGAAGCGATGGGATTGGGTGAGACGGGAATTTCCTTATTCTCGGAGTAAAAACTTATCGCGCGAATTCCTCAGAACCCGTGAACGTTGTAGGAAAGGCGGAATTCTCTTCTCCTTTTCCCGTGGAGATCGTCTGCAGAGATGCGAGCATCTCTCTGGGAGGGAGGAGGAAGTGTGCGGAGAAAGTATGGGCTGTTGAATTCCCTGCTGAGCGAAAGATATAACAAGGAGAGAAAAAAATAGGATTGTCGGAATTAGATTTCGCACGGGCTCCCTGGCTGGAGTTTGGATTACTTTTGGTTTGCTTGTTTGATCGTCTTGGGGCCACTTCTGCTATCTCTGCTTGCGCTGAAACCCTTAGGTTTGGTGGCATGGTTGCTTGGTTGCGTGTGATCGGGTCGGGGGTTTGTTGCTTTTGTACAGGCGCAATAAATGGACTCACAAAGTGAATACATTCGCGAATACACGTTGCGATGTAGACTAAGCAACAGAAAAATGATGCGTGATAAGAAATGTACCGATCAATTTTCGGCCGAAATTCATCCGAAACTCGCGGGGCGTAGCCAAAAAAACCTAAAAGGTAAGCAAATTTATCAAAATCATATTTCCTGTACAACCCGGTTCACTTCAGAATCCACAAGCGTGTATCTTAAGTTAAGATATGGTAGTAGAACAATATTAGATAGATAGATAAATAGAGGTCTTTATTTGGGTGAAATTGAAACGTAATGGTCCCTTCTTCCATTCAACCTATCGTCGTATACATAATATATTAGTCATTAAACAGTTACATTCATGAGTGCACACAAATGCATATAGAGAGACATAAATTCATTTAGCACAGATTTGCACATCAAAATGAAAAGGAAAAAAAGTATATATATATTTATTTATTTCTATATATATACACATAAACCATAAACACAGTAATCAACCCGAAGGTGGTTTAGTAGGTGATGGTAGAGTTCACCCAGTACTAAGCCCGACGGCGTGTGAAATTCACACATCAGAGTAGGGGGGCCAGTTTCTTTGCCTGAGCCGATTGTGGTTTCCCAGGAAGACCTGGTACCCGAAAAATCAAATAGCTTGGATGGAGCTGCGGGTGCCCGGAGAGACTCGCACGGAATTCGAACCCGGGCCCTCCGGTCAGTAGTCCAACGCTCTCCCCCCTGGACTACCGCGACCCATATATATATATGTAAATGAGGTTCACGGAAGTCCAGTGGGTGGAGCGTTGGACTGCTGATCGGGGAGTCCCGGGTTAGATTCCCGGGCAAGGCACTCTGGGCACCTGCAGTACTCTGAGCACTCTGCATAAATGTGTAAATTAAGGATACATCTAAACGTACGCAGATGCTCTAAGTAAATTACAGTGAAGAAAGAGAACAATAAAATAGGGAAAGTCTAAGCAAAGAATGAGGTTTGTGGTAAAAGCATTGCTCACCTAGTAAAAACCCACGCATGAAAATACCCGCGGAGAGAAGGGGGGTGTGAAAAACCTACGAAAACCCTATCAATTGAATGAAGAACCTAAGATTGGCGTGGCTTATAAATGATAACTATGAACTAACACGAAGATATAAAACTATATTAACTGGTCCAGACGATTAATAGTACTGTCAAGGAGCATTAATTATTAATTTGATAATTACGAGAGCTGCCTAATTCGTGGAAACTGAGAACGTGGAAAGTGAGATCGATAAAAAATGGAGATTTTCGTCAAAGTTAAAATGCGGTTAGAATGAAAGTGACCGGGTGACTTACTCATCCAAAGGCCCGACGATCAAATATATTTATTTTGCCTTCGTCCGAAAACAGCACTTCGACCTTTACATTGGACTTTGAACATTTATAAAACAATTTGAAAATTACATACACACAAGCCCTAGGTGGAGAAAAAAACCATCAAGACGGGAATCGAACCCGCGACCTCGGGGCTGATAGGAGAGGACGCTACCTTAGACAAAATATTCTCCTTTAATGTCCGAATCATCGGATACAAACAACTACGAAGCACAAAGACGTCCAAAGAAGTGAAGGCACATTTAAACCTGCATTTCTAATCTTGAATTCTGAATAATACAGTCTTAATACTATTCATTCAATGTTCGATGTTACTGATGCCTTAATTTCAACACTTCAATGGAATATTCACGTGTTGCTTCTTTATCTCCGAACTTTCCAAGGTAATTCTTTGAACTTTGGAATCATCTCTTAACCATTAACGTGTTCTTAGCCGAAACTATTTTAAGGTTAATGCCCGTAGTGACTCTTTCACTTCACTGTATGACGCTGCCATATTTAGTGAAAGATTCTCTTTGCTTGGTGCAATACTTTTGGTTTTAACTGCCGTTAGAGTGCGACTAAATGATTTTCACAAAAGCTTAAAAGAAATAAAAAACACATTTCACCATGCATACTTTGGACTTCCGTCATCTGTCGAAAACAAAATAATATGGTTGCTAATTGCCAATTGCATTTATAAGAGGAAATAAAAGAAATATGCGTCCGAAATCATACGAAAAGTGAAGAGTCAGGCGTGATGTTGTGGAATCGAGGCATAATAAAAACTTCGTTGCAATTTTACACAATTAAAACTTTGTTTCAACCATGGTTTCGATACACTGTATCACCACCTAATGATGATACAGTGTATCGAAACCATGGTCGGAAATAAAGTTTTAATTGTGGAATATTGCAACGAAGTTTTTATTATGTCCGAAACCATTTTGTGATTTGCTGGAATTTTTGATGAATTGTTACCTCTGAATGACCTCTTTAATGAAACAAGGAGTGCCAAGTACAGAAAAATAAGAGGAAATATAATATCAGGGATGAATATTAAGTAAATGAGATAAACTATTCAAAAGAACTAAATGGCTATAATGAATTTACAGAGAAAGTAAGGACTGCATCGCTGAAAGTGGACAAGATGCCCTTTCAAAAGTGATGCGGGGTGATGATCAAAGTGACAGAGCCATTTAATTATGAAAGGGTCCGCGGGACAGTTTTCCGAGGAAAATACGAAGGCATAAGTTACGGGGCACAAAGACAACTGATAACAATAGGGAACAAGGGAAAATGGAAGAGACAATATACGGTTTGGTTATTTTTGTTTGTAATTTTGAAAACAGCATTCATATGGTGTATAATATCACCATCAAATTTTACTCCAACATTCCCAATCTTACGGTGAATGCCTAAACTCCAGGTGAGTCTTCTCGCTTTTCTAAACATTTTTACGATTTTGCGTTTATCTACGTCATAGTCGTGTATGAAACGAATCTGGAAAAATTGAGAGAAAATGTTGGCCATTTTATGAAAATTTTTCAAGGGTTCCAAAATGAAGAGGATGTGTCTGTTCCTTGGGTACAGAACAAACTGCATGCCATTTAATGAGTCTGGTCGCTCATTTGATTCAAGATTAAGAGGAAGTAGGGGAAATTACAAAGATGTTCGGGTTCATTCAGTTCTTCACCACCATATTTGTCTAAAAGATGCCCTTGTCATCAAAGTAAACGAGCAAACCCAAAGAATGCAATTAATTCCCTGGCGGCACCACAAGGAGGCGTTTCGCTTCCCCGTATAATTAGTTGAAAAGATTAGGTCACTAGATACAGAAATAAACTTAGAAATAATAGATAAAATTTACTTCTTTGTCTTCACTTATCTGATGATATCACTCCGAATTGGAAACCAGGAAGTAGATGGATACGTTTTTGTCTGTCGGAAATTATAATTAGCACTTTATATTTTTTCACTTTCATCAGATCCGTGGGCAAAAATTAACAAAGCATTATTATGCCACTCTAAGCACGGAGAATATTAGGCTCTTTGGAGAGGAAATGATACAAAAATTTGTCATTTTTCCCCGATGAACTCGTGAGACTAGACGTAGGAAACCACATAACAGTTCTATCGTACTCAACCAATATATTCATCCATGGTGAATTTTAGGGATATAATAATTTATGCAGCATACTGTTGAAACAATTTTGATTATAACTTTTTAGGTTAATATTGTTTATTATTACTGGTAGTGCACCGGTTTACCTACCTTTTGGATTCCCATGGATTATGCACCTCAAAACTCGACCCATTACAGTAAAATAGACCTTACACATTTCCACTTGCTCTACCTTCATTCATTTTGTCAAACTATTGTACTCCTCTATTCATCCCCTCCCTTGCCTAACATTTCCCCCCTCCCCCATTGTTCACGGTTTTTCAGAATCCATCGGAATTCATAATGCCACATACCTTACCACACTTTAATTTTGGCCATTCAATCCTCTCCTTTCCCCTATCCCCGTTCTTCGTATGTTTTCCTTTAAATTCATTTTATCAGTTGCCTTCATTTCCTTAGTCAAAACTACAAGTACTCCAACCTACCTTAGATTTTTATCACTTATTATTATCCCATAGCTATCGTACTGATTTTCTAATGCTCTCAGTAATAAGTGAAAGCCCTTAGCTGGCTGGATTAAATCTTATATGGCATTTAAAAGACTTAAATGTTATTTTAAAATTGTGGATTGATAAGAAGTTTGTTTCCTTTAATAATTTAATCTGGGAAGTTTATTCCAGATGCGAGTATTCTAGGCCGTATGAGGAAAATATTCCCAAAGTTTTCTTTTGCCTCACGTGGTTGCCCGGGGGAAATGAATTGAGCGCAAGGTGGCGCATTCCGTGAAGTGTTGGGGGTAGAAAAACGGAGTGGGAGAGAAAAAGAGTAGGAGGGGAAGTGTAATATCTAGAGCTATGGTAATACTGCGGTAGCGGGTGAAGGAGTCTTTTGTTTTGTTCATTCCTCCGTGAAAAAGAGGAAGATCAGAGGTGGGATCCTCTCTCCCACTCCCTCTCTCTCTCCCCCGGGCCATCTCCCGGCGGTCTTCTCTCACTTTTCTCGAGACACGCAAAAGTGGAATACCACAGAGGGGGTAACATGGACAGTTTTGTTGTCCGAAGGTGTTTTTATTTATGCTATTGTGAACAAGGCCAAAATATTAATCACATTGACACCCGCATCGCCCTAATCATTTAAAATAAAAGATTGGACAGCGTGTCTCCAGAAAAACGAAACCCCACAATTCCCAGTGTATCGTACAGTTCTAATGAATAAAAATATTTTGTATGAAAACAGATATTAACTCTAGGAATTAAGACTTCCACGGGTTGATGTTGATTTGGGGGGGGTGGGGTCTTTTGGGGTTTTCAAACATGCATGGAGACCCGTCCTCGGTGGAATTTACGTATTACGCGTTGCAATATATCTTGGAAGACGTAATTGCACTAAGCAGTTAATCAGCGGTCTATCACACGTTTGTATTTTCTCGTGGGCGGAAATGCTTATGCGACGCGATATTGTTGATTGATATTGTTGAAATTGTTTTATTTTCGGCTCAATATTATCTCTTCAATAAGAGGTCTACAAGACGATTAGCGAATCAAAACAGCATAAAAATAATTAGATACTATCTTCTCTTCAGCCTGGATATCCTTCATCGCGTCTTGCGTCTTATTCCAATGCCTCATGCATCCTATTCCAAGACATCGTCTTTCTATTCTGTGAAACTCTCTTGAGACAGGTATTAACGAGGAATTGCCCATTTCCCTTTCCGTCTTAAGAATATTCTTTCACCTCATTATCTATTGACATTTCTCAAACTTTAGAATAACCACTCCAATCCTTTTTCCATCTCATCATCTCTTCGTTCCACCTTCCCATTCAGGATCCTAGTCAATAAAAATTTAGTATGAAATGCTTGCCTCAAACAAGATGTGTTCTACAACTCCACGTCATCCTCATCAGGTTCCTCTCTTCTTCCATCCACTTCAAAAACCGGTTCATCCCCAACTTGTCTCTTCGTTCCACTTCATGCACTCTAATCAATGTCCAACAATCTGGTCCAACGATAGCAATGACACTTCGTTCGCACTGTTTCGTGTAATATTCTCTTATTAGGCACTGTCATTACCTTTTCCACGCAGTTTTTTACCACCATAAAAGTAACAAGGTGGCTTAAAAACTTTCCTAACGGGTAAAAGAGTTTCGGATTTATCACTTAAGTTAGAGTTCTTCAATTTCCAATAATTTAAAAAATGAGTAAGCATCACGAAAAGTGAAGAGTCAGGCGTGATGTTGTGGAATCGAGACAATGAAAACTTCGTTGCAATTTTCCACAGTTAAAACTTTATTGCCGACCATGGTTTCGATACACTGTATCATCATCATCACCTGATGATGATACAGTGTATCGAAACCATGGTCGGCAATAAAGTTTTAACTGTGGAAAATTGCAACGAAGTTTTCATTATGAGTAAACATCAAATGAAACAAGAGAACCATACTACGTATGCTCTGGCTAAACTCTACGGGTGGAGAGGTAAGAGTTCAAGGCAATGCTTTCAAAAGCTAATTCGATTTTTCAAAATCATTTGATAAAACCTGAATTTATTTATTATTCAAATCAGAAGTTATTACAGTAGTTGATAAAGTAATATTAAGAAATGAGTCAGTATGGGAGTTGAAAGATCGAATTCGAATCTAAAATACAGCGTATGTGATGGATATTTACAATGATTGATTCTATTAGGCAATACAAGAAAAAAGAGAAGCGACTTTTACTTTGCTGTAATAGGGGGTTCATAGAATTCGCTACTTATGGCAAACTTATTTCTATTTACGTTATCAGGAAGTTATATTCTTAAGTTCGTTCCTACAATTAATATAATGGGGGTTTTAAGTGAGGAAGATGCTGGCTGGTAACAATGACACTCTTTTTAAATGTCATTGATGAGAGCACCGAACAATTAAAAATGATTATGGCCGTAAAGATACGGACTATGCACGAGAAAAATTTTAATTTATTACGTTCATTGATTTGATCATGCAACTAATAATTTATTCCGAATCACACGAGAAATGAAATTCAATTAATGCAACATGTGAAATTCAGTACAACTTATTCTGCCAGAATTTTTCAAATGCATTCATTCATCAAAGACCATAAAGGAGATGAATTTATGAGATAGCGAAATATATCAGGACCCAAAAAACCAACTTTTAATAAAAATTAGTCTCAAAATAGTACTCTAGATTTGATGAAATAATGGGTCACTGAATATGTTTTAATGGGGAAAAAGCTCTTCTGACTGCCTTTAAAGCTAATTTATACTATTCAATATCAAATTCTTCAACACGAGCTGCTGCGAGAGTTTCAACGTGGAACGGGTATTTGCGTAATATCTTGTAAGTTCAATTTAATGTACAATATCGCTTTGAAAAACTTCTCAAAGGGAAACTACGTGCACGAATCTTTTAAGCCACCATTAGTTCTAATCTACAACTGATGAGGCTTAGCAGTTATTTAATATTATATGAGGGGCATTCACAAGTTCTATTATGACTGAAAATCCAATTAAACGCCGATTATAGGGAGACATTAGACTTGATAAGGTCGTCCATGCTCCTGGTAATAATGTTATTTCGGTAATTGGCTACGAAACGATTAATGTCTGCAGAGCTGAAATTACATCTGAAGGAGGTTGGAGTGGTAGGTGTTTGGTTGTGGGAAGTAAGTGTGGGAGAGGAAGAAGATTCAAGTACATTACGAGAAAAACGGGGGAGGAATGAAGTGTTTTCCACTCTGGGAGTATTAAACTCGCATCCTGAAGTATGGCGAAAGCGTGTTTCTCTGTTTCGGCATGAAAAGGGGAGAAATTCTCACGAACGGCAATATAAGGGGAGAAAGGGATATAGTAAGTGGGAAGAAAGGAAAGAAGAGGATTACAAGACATTTTATTAAATCCTAGTGTGGATATATCTTCAGTTTAGGAAGGTGACTTCCAAAAAGGAAATGAACTAATTGCACACTGAATATTAATTAGCTAACGAGGAATTGTTTGTATAATAAGCGAGAGTTTATCCAGTCTTCTCCTGGGAGAAATACGTAGTTCAGGGACATTCACGTAACTTGCACTCCACTACAATTTGATGAAATCAAAACGACCTCCTTTCAATGCAACAATATCCGAGGGTAAAAATCATCCGGTCAATGATTTTTACACTCTGAAATTGTTTAATTGAAATGCATATTAGCGGATGGCTCAGTTAAAAGTTACTGCTGCGGCATCTCCCGCAGTTTCTTGGAACCTCCTTCCACTCTACAAAGTTTTCCTATGGTAAGTTTTTACACTTAAAAATACAGGAGAAAACTTTAGCCGAATACTTTTTTAACTCGATGTACAAGTTGTCTTTAAAGGAATTTTGCGAGACCCTTGCAAAGTGTACATGGAGGAAGTTTTGCAGACTCATGGAATTTATCCGTAATGGATTATAATAGCTCGCTGTTCTGTTTGCGAAAGACCAGGTGTTCCGGTGAGATTTTGGTGATTCATTGTTTGATTTCATGTAAGGAATTTGCACATGTAATCCGAATCTATTGAATTTAGGAAGGAATTAGGGTCGGTCCACATTTTTTAACCAACCGTTTGACCTCCCAAATTCTGATAATTCTTGGAAATTGAAAGATGCTGAATAAATGAACCTATTACGCACCTATTTGGAGTTTCATTTGAAATGTATAAGAATGAGAAAAAGGACGAGGTGTTGATGGGGGGTGGGGGCGTGTAGACGGGAGTGCCGCTGAAAGTAGGGAAGGAATAGACAGTGGAATAGAAGAGAATGCACATTTGTTCTGCCCAATGTATCAATTATCGAGTACGTACAAAAGTGCAATCGTCGCGAAAGGAAAACAAAGCTACCCCGGTCAACGATTTCCGGAAAAAGTTAGCATAAATCATAAGAAATTTAACAAAAATCACGACGGTAATATTAAAATGACATTTTAAAGTACATAGTTATTAAATAAATCTTAGAAAGCGTTTAAAGGGCTATACTTTATAAGTATCTGTATACTATATAAGATCTTGGGAGAAGTAATACGCCGCTTAAGCCGCTAAAATGGGAAAGAGTTTTAGAATTAGAAATAAATAACTGGTCGGAATATCTATTTTAAATGGCTGGTCTATTCTTCAATATGGGTATTAGGAGTACCTTCGCGAAATAGAATAAAAAAATGCTACATGTAATATATCTTCTTATTACAGGAAATTAACCTGCCTTATCGAAGCAAGATATGGAATTAGGAAAACGTTTGAGTTGTAAAAATAGATGAAATAGTCTCCATTCAATAAATATTGAAATTCAATTCCGAGGAGGCATAATATTTTGGTTAAACGCGTCAAAATTGCATCAAAGGTGTACATTAATAAGCATCACATAGATTTGATACTACTTATAATAGATGTAGATGTAGATAATATTAATTTTAGTTTAGGATTAATATTTTACGTAGTTTTTCGATCAATATCGGTTGGGGATGCATATGTTGACTATGTCGAAGTCTGATGAAGGAAAGAGTAAATACCTAAGGAAAAAGTAAAATAGCCTTCATGTGAATATCTCCTACTTCCCTTTAAGACGACGAAAACATCAACAATTTTCTTTCTTTCCTTGACTTAACCCAACGTTATCCTAATGTTCTTCTAATGTGACAGCTCCTATTGAATGAGTTGCCCCTATACTGTGTTTTCATTTGTCGGAATAACTAATGTTCAGGCTTCAAATGACACGCCTTTCCCTGCATTTGGCTGATTCATTCTAGAATGCATTCGCTGACTTTGTCCACTCCATTAAATGCCTTATGAGATTAGCGAAATAAAATGAAAACATCCAGTTCACTTGCCTGGTTACCGAATGGCTCTGATATACCTTACCTCCCTTCTCCATGGTGAGCACAAAACTACACACTACAGCTTTTGCTCCACTTCATATTTTGTTGATGATAATTAGTACTAACTTTTTTCCCGAGAAAATAATCTCATGATTAAATTTCTCTCATATTTAGCTACCTATTGTTTGGCATGTGGATTAATTTGTAACCATGAGAATGCCTACCTATCCATACTACCGATGACCCCATAATAATTTTTCCACCATTTTATTCCATCCCGCTGAGCACTCTGAATTTAACCCATTTCTTTTTCTAAATATATTTGCCGAAACGATCGTTTATCATCATTTAACATTCTTTGCTACAAGCTTTCCTCTTTTAAAAGGGATTTTTATCCATATCCTAACTTTCTGGTCGTCTATCATCGTCATGAGATTCTTTGCCATTTTTCAATATCTTTCTTTCAGTTCGATATATACTTTCATGATGCAAAAGTTCATCATTTTTCTCTAGTTGAACAACTTCATCTATTCTCTAATAATATAATTCTCTATTAAACGGCATTGCAATTTATTTTTGTCTTTCCAAATTTTGTTCGTAACATTATTTTCCCAAATAAGTTTGTTTTTTTTTCTGAACATCCTCCACTGGGAATCTTCGATTTGATGGCATTTTATTCCAAAATATATTTTTTACATGAATTTTTAACTCCCTTGCACATTCAAGATATATGTGTCCATCGTAAGTTAATCACCATTTATCGAAAATAAAACGTAATATTACGATCAGTAATCTGTCATTCATCCACTGCATACTTGTTGAATTTCAACTGGGCTGTCTGTCCATGTCTACAACCACTTTAACGGCCCTCTTCCCCGATATAATACATCTGAACTAGGTAACTCAAGCCATTGCAGAGACCGCTGGCTTTCAATCTCACGACAAGATATTATTTGCTTAATTCATAAATTCTAACTTTAGTATTTTTCTTTTAACTAGTGACAGTATTAGAGCCTGGTTCTAACCGACAAAGAACTTTCTGCACCACTCATTAACATTAAAACATCACAGAAAATCGAAAGTATAATAATTAATGGGATGTGCAATAAAATATGCACTAGTTAAACAGAGAATTTATTTAAATATATATAATCAACCAAATAAATATATATAAAACACTTGGTTAATTCAAACCGAAAAATGTTTTGGAAAATGCAATGGAAAAGACAAAAGAAAAAGATTCAGCAATAGGAGGACTCGAAAAAATAAACGAACTTTTAACGGAAGCGAAAAAACGGCGAAGAAATAATTAAACTGTAGTTCATTAGTTTCTTGATAAAAATAAGATTTTTCGCTTCACCTATCCCTCCAGGTAACGGCGTGACGCTCGTTTCTAAATGCATCGATCAATTTCCTTTGGAGTCTCATATTTGATTCAACTAGAAAGAGCCGTCTTTTAGCACGCCAATCTAAGCCACCTCCGATGCCCATTCCTTACCTTATCTGTAACACTCAGCCTATTTAACTTCCCTGTCCGAAACACCGACTATGCATTCTAGCATCTTTAGTTTTCTTGTTCGTCGTCACGTCACGTAAGTCAGGATATCGCGCGGAGGGGCACGCATGTTTTAATCACACACCGCTGATTAATAGCACACACGTCACGTCCCCCTGTTGGCTCAGTGTTGAACTACGTGAGGATTCATCAACGTGTGTTGGTTAGGTTAGAAGTACTGTGGCACTCTCACGCCATCACCTTCATATTGCGTTAATGTGAGGTCATCTTTTAAATCTCTGCCCCACTGGGTAAATAAGTATTTTCATCTGCCTCACTGAATATATATATGTATATATATATACATATATATATGTATATATATATATACCTTGATCAAAATGTTCCCGGAATAACCACCGTGTGGCGCTCCCATCGTTCCGATTTGAGTTCTGTTTTTTTGTTAAATTGGTACATCTGTTGTTGATATTCCCTTTAAATCTTTGTGTCATAACTTGACATTTGCAAAAGCTACGGTCGGTTTTCGGTATGTCCATCAGTGCTTCCTGCGATTTTTCCATTACTTCCTCTCGGCTGCTAAACCGCGTTCCCCGTAATGGTTTTTTAACTCGATTGAACAGAAAGAAGTCACAGGGAGCCAAATCAGGTGAATTCGGTGGCTGTTGGATGGTATTTGTTGCATTTTTCGTCAAAAAATTACGAATAATGATAGCACTGTGCGACGGTGCGTTATCATGGTGCAAAATCCACGAGTTTTCTGCCCACATTTCTGGTCTCTTTCGGCGAATTGCTTCACGCAAACGTCTCATAACGCCCAAATAATACTCTTTGTTTACTGTCTGGCCTTCTGGCAAAAATTCATGATGCACTACACCGTTGTAATCCATGAAAACCGTCAGCATTGCCTTCTTTTTTGACTGAAAACGACGTGGTTTTTTTGGTCTCGGCTCATTTGGTGAACGCCATTCACTTGCCTGATGTCTGGATTGCGTGTCGTACTCATAAACCCACGTCTCGTCTCCAGTAATGATCCTTTTGATGAATGTGGGATCGGATTCAGCCTCGCAAATCATGTCTTTTGCGACGTCAACACGGTCTCTTTTTTGCATGAAATTGAGGTCTTTTGGCACCAACTTTGCTGCTACACGACGGAAACCCAAATCATTAACCACAATGTCTTGGGCGGATCCATAGGCAATGTTCAAGTCCTCCGCTATTTCTCTGATGGTTAATTTGCGGTTATTGACCAACATTTCTTTTACTTTATCAATTTTTTCACCGACTTTCGATGTCGATGGTCTGCCACTGCGTTCATCATCTTCGATTGACTCACGACCACTTCTGAACCGCTCGTGCCACTGGTAAACGACCGTTTTTTTTAGAGAACACTTTTCCAACATTTCCAACGTCCGTGCGCCACTAAATCCGTTTATTACGCAAAATTTAATACAAGTTCGTTGTTGCAAATTTAAATCCATTTCTGCAATTGTAAAAAATCGCCAACACACACAGAGATAGATGTACTCTTGGCTACGTAACTTTTGCAAATGTCAAGTTATGACACTAAGATTTAAAGGGAATATCAACAACAGATGTACCAATTTAACAAAAAAAACAGAACTCAAATCGGAACGATGGGAGCGCCACACGGTGGTTATTCCGGGAACTTTTTGATCAAGGTATATATATATATACATATATATATATATATATATATATATATATATATATATATATATATATATATATATATATATATATATGTGTGTGTGTGTGTGTGTGTGTGGCATAAATGGTAGGAGTTGCCATCATCGTCTCTCCACGAGAATCTTCAAAAATGTTTACGCTAAGAACAAGTGTGAGAGACCTTTTAAGGGAATTAGGTTGGGAGCCACTTGAGATTTGAAGAGGACAAGCGAGGCTTAAACTTCTAGGAAAGCTCAGAACAAAAGTTTATTTGGTGCGCCGTTTAGAAACTTAGTGCGGTCTCCGTTACTTCAATTAACTCTGGAAATGAGATGGGTATTGTTGAAAATCTTTAACTGCAGTCTATTTAGAAATGAGGCTTACTAAAAGCAAACATTTTCCGGTATGACGTGTGCCATCACTTTGGTTTTATGAGGAATATATGATGGATCCACGTAATGGACTAACGTGAGTTGAATTTCCCGTTAGCACAGAAGGTAGCGTGAGGACTCGATGGAAATCTATCAAGAAAATCAAGAAGACGCTTCCATGGGAAAAGGAGAAGGGGGCGGAGGGAAGAGGTTTAGAGTGGAAGGGGATCAAGGGCCCATCATCCTCATTGTGGCCCCTTCAAGCACACATGCGCCACCCCGCGGCTCAATCCCCACTCGTCCGAGCAGTCACTCCTCTCAAGGGTTATCCACTCAACTCCCTCCCTTTTTCCCCACCCATCCTCTCATCCCTAAGACACATATACATAATAAACCATTGACTCTGAGCAGCTTCTCAAACAGAGAATTGTGAGAGCCACACGCAAGGCACTCGTTTCTGCGTTATTGTTCGCAAATAATTAACTTTTCCATGGTATCTAATCACCAGCTCTCTTTCATTTTATACTGAATCGTCATTTTATATTTAAGACAATTTTACTGCAATCTACATCCACATAATATTCTGTAAGCCGCAGCAGGGGTTTCAATAGGGTTTGTAAAACAAATGAATGAATGCCAATTCTCACCAGCGGAGACGAATATAGTCATGTAAAACCCATTTCAACTTACACACATGCAAGTGCATACACCATCAACTAACATGTACACGCACCTACGAATATACCTTATGTCTACGCGGCGTTTAATCTTGTCTTGATCTGTAAATGGAATGTACTTACTGTTTCCATTATGACTTCATAACATTATGATCCCTGATCGTCCGAGGAAAGAACAAACTTGTATATCTATATTGATAGGAATGAGCTCTTACGGCTAGTAATATATAATAAATATGAAACTCCAATAGCCGTAAATAGTTTACCTTTCTAAACAAAGTAAAAATGAAATTAGTTGGCTAGCGCCACAAGTCAAGAAGGGGTAAAAGGTAAAAAAGGATAATGAGGTAGGTAAAAGGGGTAAAAGGTAAAAAAGGAGAGGATAAGATTAGCTCACTTCGACTTGTGTTGTAGTGACGATTACCCTTCAGTACGCTGAAGAGGGCTACTTTGTGGCCGAAATACGCGTATTCGTATTCACCTTTCTTATCCTCTCCTTTTTTATCCTTTACCCCTTTTACCTACCTCATTATCCTTTTTTACCTTTTACCCCTTCTTGACTTGTGGCGCTAGCCAACTAATTTCATTTTTACTTTGTTTAGAAAGGTAAACTGTTTACGGCTATTGGAGTTTCATATTTATTATTGTATATCTATCTCTACAGGGGTCTATTTCCCTTTATCTATCTAGCTGGGTTAGGGATGAGGGAGGGTCTTTAAGGGGTGAGGGAATTAGATATAAAAAACCCACTTACAATCCCTGAAAAGGACGAGCATGGTGGTGCACACATATATATGTATAAATATTAGCGGGAAACTTAGTTTTCAGCAATAGTTAATTTGGCCATTACAAGAGTTCTTGGGTAAATTAAATAGAATGGAATAAAAATGAACATCAAACACTAATAATGCTATTATATTCCTTCATCAATCTCATCGCAGAAACTATAGCTTATTCAATGCATGCTTTACTTCACTATTTTGTATTTTTTTCTGCTGCGTCATGGCTATGATCTTGCTTATCATGAGAACAATATGCACAGACGTATTATGTAGCATAACTCAAGTAGACTGTCTGTAAAGGTCGAAGAGTTTTTGTCAAGATTATCTGATAGATGGCATGACGAATTTGAAGAATGGTTTAGTGCGATGCAAAAGGTTTATTAGCAGAATATCAGATATACCACAGTACTTTGAATGCCAACGATTACATGGCCCTCTGAAAACCACTGCTAATCTATCTCTATTTGTTTTCCACATTTGGGAATTCATTCAATTTCGCGAGGAAAGTAATTGGCGGGTAGTAAACTTCTTCTAAGCGGTAAGTAAGGCTTCAAAATTAACTTTATGCTTTTGTGAGATAAAATATTGCAGATTCTGTCAGTAGCAAAAAATACCAGGTACGAAGTTATAGTTTGTCTTGATCGTTTAATATCGCTACAGACGTTATTTCTTTCTTCAATTAAAATAGATCGACTGTAAGGATTTACGCATTATAGATTCTCAAAATGAATGTTTGGTGAGTAAAAACAATTAAAGAAGTTTTGTTCCAGCGAATCTCTTGTGGAACATGTCACCATTGTTGAACAATTACTTTACAGGCTTCTCCTATTCTCTCACCTATGGCTTATAGTTTTACCCACTCAAAATGGTCATATCATGTTGTTTGAGGTTTCCTAATCTGAGATTAAATACTCCATAACAGTGTGATTATAAATCCTTCATTGAGTAACTTCTTCTTTTCACTGTAATGAGCATAAGTTTTTAAACCACGGTTATTTCTGTAGAATCGTTAAACTATTTCGTTTATCATTGAATAGTTCTCCTCTTTAAAATAGTTTGTAACTGCTAGTGGTCCAATTCAATCTTCCCCTTTCTTGGTGGCTCTTCCATTATATGACTTCATAAACTTATGTTTTCCTTGAAATTCTACGCCTCAAAAAGCGCCAAATTACCATCCTTTGTCTACTTGTGTTCGTATCTTACGAAGGTGTCGTTTATCACCCAAGTGTTGAAGGAATTATTCAATAATTACTTCGTAAATAATGTATTATGTTTGCATAATTTATCTGCAGAAATATGTTTACATCGCTTTTCTTTCGATACTATTTCCAGTTGCTCTTCGCAATATTTTACAGTCGTGGAAACTCAAACTTTATTTTTGAGATTGCCTCCGTAATTAGTTTATGCGAACTGCTTCCATTAATATCCATATTCTATTTCTTTTAATTCAAATTCTTCTATTATTCTCCTGCCTCTGCTACCCTTGTCAATCCTGCTGCCTCTAAAATAAAATTAATCCACTCCTACAACAGTCCCTGGACTTTCAAATATGCATTGGAAAACGTTCTTCTAAACTTTGAATAAGGATCACATCGCGAATCGTTATCTTCGTTTTCATTTTATTTTGATTTTAAACCTTTTCCCTTCCTTTTCCATATAAGCTACCAATTTTTTTAATGTTGTATTTTGTCTTTAGGGAACCGCAACGTAGTCAGTAGAATCCTCAATCTCTTTACATTTGCTAATTTCTCTTCGTACACGAAAAATGAATGCAACAATTTCTCGAATTGGTACTCAAAACTTCATATTTAATTTACCCCACATATCGCATTTATGACACGCCAAAGACCCAGCAAAGAAATTCATTGCATAGATGAATGACGAGTTTTGATACACCAGCGTACCTTAACTCTCCATTTTAGCCATTTCTAATCTTTTAACTCATTCGATCTTAAACTTACACCTCGAATTGAGTGCTATCGATCTCCTGCTGCTGCAAACAAATTATCTTTTTGCTTAGTCGTCACTTGGATAAACATTACAGTAATAGAAAATTCCACCCATTCAGTGTGTATCTACATTATTCAGCAAAATCAAGATTTTCAAATTAAGATTACTTTCCATTTGCATGTAAATCCTATCGGAATTTCCAATTAATAATTGATTGATATCACAGGATACACTGAACCGTTGAATATAATAAACGATTCACTAAGTTGTTATAAATAACTCTCTACTGTGCTCCCAAGTGCGGATAGTTCTTGTGTACTTTTACGCTCCCATCTAAATTCCAATTACAATGCATGCATGTGATTGAAGGTGACATTTCCATTTTTCTGCAAATTCAAAGTTCATACAACTAGTTTTACTTGCAAATTTGTAAACTCGTACAATTGCTGAATTGAAAAATTGCTGGTCCGTTGAAAAAAATGCTACCATTCCAGAAGTATTGTTAATCCCGAGATTCCTGGTTTTAACAAGAGTGCATCATTTTTTTCTTGAAGTTGTCAACGGGGTTGTAAGAGTGCTGTTAATATTAGCGAGAATCCAGGCATCAATTTTGGCATGCATATAACTTCGACATATATCAAGGTATTTACGTGATTTAAATGTTGTAGTAGCTGGTTTTGCATATCCGCTACGACGCATAAAACTTTAATACCCGGATAAAGATTTTTGTTTCATTCATCCCGCTGATGGAAGAAATTTCCCATTATGCCGGGCGTAGGTTTATGCATCGTCGACATAATACCTCGCTAGAGTATGTATTATCATGCCTGACTCTCTAAGTCTGGCGTCCCAACGCCCCCCGTCCTGCACCATTGTGCTGGGTGGGACGTAGGTGAATTTTTTTAAAGTCTAGTGTATGTGTGAATTGCCCTTTCGGAATGCGTAGAATACTAACCAGTAAGAGTCTGAATTGCATGTGTGCCGGCCCTCTTTCCACGTATTGCCTTGCCCTCATTTGTGTAGGCATAGGAATAACTGCTAAGTATGTTATATTCGTAATATATTTAGGTGTGTTGCATGATTAACGTTCGGTCATACCCTTTCCTTTGGTGAATCGCGGGGTGCCAGGTGCATAAGGAAATAGAGGGAATATATGTAGAATGGCTGGTGACCTACCACGCCGTCACACGTCCTTACGACGACTTGAGGGGTATTATTATTATTAGGGTATTATTTATTATTATCTACCGGTGAAGGTAGGTTTTGGATGGACATAATTACTAATTAAATAATTTGTGACCCCTAGCAAAACACAACATCCTACTCTACATCAGGTCCCTCTTCAGCTATGTAGATGTAAATGTAGATTTCAGGTAGTCAATTTAGAAGGAAAACGTTATTATTAGCAGTAGTATTTGAGTATGATTCAGTTTTAGATGGACCAATACATAATTAAGTGCTGTACTTATAAGCCCTGGCTTAAACCACGCAAAATGTTCTTAAACTGCATGCAAACTATTTTGCGAAGAGAAGTGAGACTTATACTTGTTGCAAGGTTCGTAATACACGAGTTTAACAATGGAAATAAGGGAACTATGATGGATCCATACTTTATAGGAAAGTTAGACCACAAGAATAAGATAATGGGGATGAACACCAGTACAGGGAGATACCAACACTCGTTCTTTCCCCGGAAAATGGGGAATCACAATAGTAGGAAATCAAAGTCATTGTGTAAATAGCCAAGAGATTAGCTTCACTGGTGAGGAACAAAATTAAACGCTGCTTAGACATCAGTTATATTCTTAGGGGCAAGTCCTTGTGAATATTAATTACCAGAGTATTTATTTACAGATGTGTAAGTTAAAACGGGCTTTGCATGAATATATTCACCGGTGTGAGTTTGAATCGGTATGATTTATTTCTTTTGCATGTAGTATTATAGGTTGTGTCCTAACACCTTACGCCTTTGTGACGGCTTGCGGGACATTTTGTAGACGTACATACATGTATTACAATTACTCCCCCTTTCGCCGTGCATACTTTCTACATCCCTTAATTCCATTCAGTGTGCCTATTCTTTGTCGTGTAATAACCTAGCTTTCCTAATATTCTCCCGTTTCTATTACATTTTTGATTGCAAAAAATCTTTTTTTTTTTCAAATTTTATTAAATTTCATTCAGAATTTTTTAATGATAAATCGGTTTAAATTAATCATATTGCTTGGAATTCAGAGCACCAGAACAATAACTTCCGAATGCATACTGTCGAACAGGGTTTCTGTTTCTAAGTAGCAGTTTTTTTCCGATTGCGACCTACTGTTCTACTTATAGGTCGTTCCCCTTGGCCCCTCCCACCCCCCTCTATATCTCAACGAGTCATTCGCACTCCGAGAACTGCACTCTACGTTCTCCCACGCAGACCACAAAAGGATTAATTCATACCTAGATACGTAGGGCGCTCAGATCCATTGAATGGGAAAATACTGCAAACAGAAAAAAACTCACGGTACATTAGATCTTTAAAAGAATAACGTACGATCCTACACGTAATCTGCAAGCCACAAAACTACCTGCGTATGACATAAATTCTCCTACGCAGCCTGGAGTATAAATATGGAGATTAATGGGAATATGGTAACCGTTAGTATTTCAGTACTTAATGTATATGTCGACCAACCACAAATGTAATATAACAGAAATACGTATTGCGTAGGAATAAATCAGCATTGGAACTTTTCTATGATGGTGGTAATCGATGCAGTAATTACAACTTTGATAAATGTAAGTGTGTTCTCGTTAACCTGGCAGAAATTCACCGCTGAGAATTTGAAAGTTGGGAATTTGACAAGGTTTAAAGAAGAATTCCATTTTGTGTAAGCTCGAGCTGTTCCATATTTGTTACATTAACTCCTTAATTTGTATTGTTGAATAAATTATTTTGACCGAATCACCAAACTTTCAGTAGAAGGCTTCAAAGACTATAATAACATGTAAGGATATTTCTAACGGACAAGAATATTTACCATCAACTTTATCTTCCCTTCTTCAAGTTCCTATCTCGGAAAGTCATGATCCCCAATTACGTGCTGTGCTCACGGTAGTTTCCATATATTCCTCCACCGATCTCAGACTTTTTTTTACACCCCTCATCCACCGGAAAACGAAGGGAGGAAGAATCTACCACTCCCATCGTATCTCAACTCTAAGTCTGCCCGTCCAGCAATTTACATGCCGGAGGCACCGGGAGTATATCTTTCCTTTGGCAAGTTTACTTGCAACGTCCAATTAATCCGTTATAATTAACAATGTATTCCTCCGCACGCACCACGACCGAATTCCCAACGACTGCCCGCTTCTGAATAATTTGCATTCTAATGTACATGAGAGTTTTGGTGCAACAATTTTTAATAAACACAAGCCTTAGGACTAGCAGTTTAATAAGGTTTTCCTGAGAATTAGAACTTGGAATAAAGCACTGATTTACGGTCAACTTAAATGAAACTGTGTATGGATGTTTCCTTTTTCTACCCTATTTGATTAACGAAGAGAGAATTTTAATCTAGGCAATGAAAATAAAACTTGCCCTTTCGTTTTTCAAACAAAGATCCAGCTACGTTCTCCCTCAACGACTGCTATGTTCCATAATTAATGATTCAATTCATGCAAAAATTATATTTTATACTCTGGAAGTACGTGAGCAAAGGAAATAGTACGGTGGGACCGGTAATATTAACAGGCCTTCGTTTAATATTATTTTGCCTTCAAGGATAGCCGTTGCTACTGCCAAAATATACTATAATGCCGAAGTAAATAAATAATTTGCAAGCAGATAATACATTATATCACTCATGAATACGGCCGAAAAGTATTAAAGAAGACTTTAATCGAAAACAATTTATGTCGAAATTAACCATATCGAGGCTTCAGCGGATGGAACGCATTCATCGCTAAGCTTTCATCAAAAGTCATCGTAGACAAAAACTAAAAAAAAAACCCTCTATTATATTAGTCATGCAATACTTAGAAAGAATAATAATTTTGTTAACTTTTACCGAGGAAATGGATGATTTCCATCAAAATCTTTTGATGTGACTCATTTGGGGATTTAATTAGTAAACTTCCTGTGTTTATAATAAAACTCAATTGTTCTTAGAATGAATATTTTCATACTCAATTTTTTGTTTCTAACAATTTAGTGTGTATATGATCGAATGGATGTAATAATAAACATTAGAATATTTCATTCGTAAATTAAATTTCCATATTTTTATTGGTGCCTACCCACTACCCGATTTAAGGACGTTAGAAAACTATGAAAACTATCATATTGAAAAATAGTTCCAACTTCATGGACGAAATTCAAAAATCCATGAACTTATTTCATTAAAAATACCTAGGGGTTAAGGCAGGTTTTTGATTAACGATTTGAGTGAGACTAATACACCTTTATATCCTAACCAAACGCTACATATCATAATTACACAAAAATTAAAATAAATTACTTTTATAAATTTTAGTAATTTCTGACTACTTTCTCTCCCTTCAACATATTTACTTATTCCTCTTTCTATCTGATATACTTAACTTTTTCCCCGTGGTAACATCTTCAACATTCCGTTACTTCTCTAAATGTATGTAATCTGCAACCCCTTTTCTTGACTTTTTCGAATTTCTTCGAAAATATTCTCTCTCTCTCTTATCATGCCTAATATTCCCTAGTTGGTTTTATTTTTTGGAGTTCCTCTCATTTTGCCCCCGCTTCTCCACAACTGCGTATAGTATTACACCTATCTAATCTTATTTAATGACCACAGTGAGAAAAGTTCAGAACTACGCTCAACGATCAAAACTTCACACTTTGCTACGCAAACTATCCAAAGTTTCAATTAATCCTTTTTTGTTTCTTCAAACACAATCCCTGCCATCTAATTCATGCTCTGGAAAATCTAATAAAAAGTAATATTCTTCTAGTAATATCCTTACCATTTCGTCTAACTTCCTTGCAAGCATTGTCTAAATAGAGTAACATGATCTAGTTGGATCCTTTCTTCTTTAATATTTAGCTTGTCCCATTTTCTTAGTACTTCCAAGCCAATGTTTTCTAATATTTTTACTACCCCGTCTTTTTCACGCTGAATCTGCAATGCGCTTAACAAAGACTGTTATCCCTTTTCTCATCTCCATTCATCTACACCTATACACTGCTCCGTAAGCAGTCGGCAATAAAATATACGGCATTAACTCATCAGCATCGATCGAAGGACATTGGGACACGTTCATGCTGCGATTTAAATAAATTTCAAAGAAAATCGATGAGTTCAATATATTAATTAAGATTCCTCTTCAGAGGATTTCACAGCACATTTCCAAACGACGCATGACGTCTGTTCGCGATAATTGGATTGAAGATTACTAGTCTTGGCTAACTTTTACACTTTTATAATTAAACCACTCGGGAAAGATTCCAACACGTCAACCTCTGACTGGATAACGGGGAACTCTCCTTTCCCAAAACTCCGCGCTGCATGTCGCTCGCTGCTCCCCGAGCAGTCTTCAACACTCCACCAAACGAACCGCCAAGACTAAAGTCTGTCTTCTAGTCTCTGGGATTCGCGAAACTGCGAAAAGTTCTGGTACAACCGCCGATGGGGATTGCGAGAATGCACCCCTTCTCTTCTCTCCTCTTCGCCGTTTGAGTGAATATCCCATCGGGGCACCCTTTCGAAACAGTGACGACACCAGTGCGTACCACACTCCGTCCAACTATTGTTGTCAGCCCGTTATTTCCCGTCTGTCACTTCGCACTTGAATCTCGGGCAATTCCAATTATTCCCACGCTGTTAGATTTAACCTCCGGAGTTCGAGTGTGGATCCCGGGGATCTCCGATCGTAATTAATCGAGCGGGCTCAAATCTGCATCTATGTCACGCTCTGTGAGTTCACTCTAGTGTCTGGCGAAGGACTTAGAAATGGAAAGCCCACGTATTAACTAACATGCACCATTTATCTTAAAAAACTTTGGAGAATCAAATGATTTTCAATTATATAAAAGGAACAAGGGATATTCCAACATAAGGGAGACAAAGAGGTCGCGTAGGATCGCACTGAATTTCCTCACTGATTTTCAAATAATGCTGATGTGCTGAAAAAATTTCTAATTAGCTTTCGTATCAAAATAATTTCAATGAGTTTTTGTAATTTTTGTTTAATTTCCTTTCTTCTCTTACAATAATGCCGAGTTATATTATCCAAAAAAGGACAAGATATAGCCTCAATAAATGGATTTAATAAAAAAATTAAGGTTTCAGCATAATAATTTTCATTTCAAAAATTATTAGTAACCAATATTTTCCATGATATCAAAAAAAGGAAGGACTATCAAAATTAACTTATCTGCGGCAAAAATTTAGTTTGTTGGTGTGCGCGTAGCATCTTGATCACTGCTGTGCCTTCAGGAAGATAACTCTGCATACCTTCGAAAACACTAACCACTCAAAGGCCTTAAAAAACACAAATCACTGGAAAATTGTTAAAGCTTTTTCTCCCTAATTTTATAATCTTGTACGCTTATACAACTATATTCTCACATAGAATTCTTAAGGCCATATTATTATGCAAAATGATATTAATTACATCCATAATCAATCCATGATGACTTCC
Organism: Hetaerina americana; assembly: GCF_022747635.1. Taxonomy (NCBI): domain Eukaryota; kingdom Metazoa; phylum Arthropoda; class Insecta; order Odonata; family Calopterygidae; genus Hetaerina; species Hetaerina americana. Next base: position 82,521,928 of record NW_027287205.1, on the reverse strand, counting down.
TTTCAGCACGAATTTGTGGCGGGGCTAAGGGGAAGAAGTCTGTTTGGGGCATCGTCTAAAACATTTGGGTCCTCACTATACACATGGTCAAGAAGAAGCTCCTGGCAGATCCGCGTGCCAGTTTCCTTTTGTTTTTCCGAGATGTCTTTTGCTCACACCTTTCTTTAACCAGTTCTGCTTCATCTGTTCTGGTATATAGGTCTACTATATATACATGTTCATGGATAATTTCTTTTCTCATTTTTCGCATACAAAAGAATTTTTAGTGGGTAAAATTAAAGCTTACTTAGAATTATATTTTTTGCTACCATGCATATGGATTTCAATGTCTGTATTGAATATTTTCTTATCACTTGTGCCAAACTTTTAACCCTCCCTCTCCCTCATTCCTTACCCATCCCACTTGATGCTCGCACCCCCTGCCACACACCTTCTAGGTTGATCGCGGCGTATTTATGTGAATTTACATGAGGGAGGGTAAGTTCTAGAGGGACTTGGTTTCATCAATTGAACTACCAGGAAAAGCTAGAGAAATAAATAAAAGGAAGAGGTATTCCTGACATTATGCAAGCCAAATTGATTATACCCAGAAATTATTTTAACGAACGGCTCTTTAGAAATAGCATTGGTTAAAAGGAAATTCGTAAAGAGTTCTAAGAAAACCCTCGAGGTTCCCGAAAGTGTCCGGACATCACGGATATAAACAGTGGTGGCTATGCTTGACACGGTCAGCTTTGGCATAGGATGATTCTAAGAGCAAGACGAATGTTAATGCAGGCCTAGAGAGTGGCATACTACGAGAGAGTTAAAGGGAACTGAAGGTTGTGTTAACTTTCACGCTGGAAACGAAAGTCATTTGGCCCCAATCCTTGAGTTAATCGACAAATAGGACCAGCTAGGGCAAATGATAAAGTTAGTTTTGTATTTGTGTTGAGCCAGGTAACTCATCTCTCATTACACCGATCGGAATCATTGCAAATCGAAGGGTAAACCACTAATACGAGAATGGGAACACATAGAATTGACTATCTAGTACTTTATTTCGGTCTTTAAATTAAGCCGTGAAAAAAAGGTTTTTCGTTATTACATCCGAAATATTTAATTGTCATATTAAAATTGAAATAAAAGGTGATGAATTATATCCATTGCATTCAATATTTATGGAATCCAAGAAATCAATACGTCAGCTCATGAATATAGATTAAATATGATGAGATGTACATAAAATATAATGAATCCAATCTAGAATAAAAACTAATCAAGGAAAAAGAAAACTGCAAAAAATTCAGAACATTCGGAAATTTTTAAAGAGATGCCAGTTGCGTTGGCAGATTAATTTTCTGTTTATCTTACGTCTTCTGAACTGGACTGTAACATGGATTGTTCTAATAACTCATGTGACCTTCTAGCTCTCTATTTGTTTTTCTCAGACGCTTTAGTAGTTAGTATTGCCACTTAGGCTAAAACTGGGAGCCTCTGCATCCAAATAACACTTGAAATATTTATGAGAAAGTGGGATTCAATCGCCCCCACGTAAAATAAGCAATGGAATGGTTGGGAGAGACCATGAAAGGATCAAGGACGTTTTATGACTTTCGAATATGATTGCTTGACTTTGAGAAAATTGCTTGGCTATAATAGGATTAGGACATTATGTGTTTCACTTTTCCATTTCGCTGCGGCTCCTGTGAGGCCCCCTGACCCTGTCTTACCCTCAAGACAATTCGCTCCCGGAAGCTAAAGGTTCGTTTGTCCGCCACACCTGTGGTCTGGCTGTGGTGTTGGCTCGTAGGCAATGACGTAGATAGAGATGTGCTTAACGCCCTCTTGGCCACATCGTCGGCCCCAACGAGTTTCATGGGGGGGAGGGTGTTAAAGTGGGCAGACCCAGGGGAGCCAAGGGGTAAAGAGAATGTCAGGTGAGGCGTCGATTCTTCCCCTTTCCTCAAATCCGGCCGTCACAACCAGAGAGGGAAGGTGGAGGAAGGGGATGCGTAATACTATATACACTTCGTGTTCTATGCGGTTAACTTCTTAACTGTTGTTCGCATGAAGCAACTACTATTCGGCTTCAATATACTCTTCGTTAATTTTTAATACGTATCTACTCGACAAAATTAGGCAAAGCGATAATATAGTTTCTTCACCTATTTTTCCATTGCTAAACGGGTATCTCTAGTGGTACATCGCATCTTTGTATTTAAATAAGTAGCAATGGGTACGCATTAGTCAGGATGGACGAAAATCATAGTCTATACGAAGGAACGGACTATAGAACCGATAAGAGATGTCAATATAATCTATTCACGGCTTGGCAACCTTCAGCAATGCAGTCGATATTCCTGATTTCGTAGATTTTTCGTAGGTTCCCCGAAATGATAGGTGCCACTCGATATACCCAATTATCGTCGTCATGGAGTTGTAAAGAGTAGGCTGAAAACTGATGCAAACATGCTTGTAAACCACAAGCAAGACAAAAACACAGAAACACAAAAAAAGAGACTCACTATTTTTCGAATTTTCGGTGGTCGATGCCACCTTTATCAAGGAAGAGAGGGACAGAACTGAAGGGAATACGAGGGCTGGAGCGATGGATGGAAGGGGAAGGTGGGGAGGGAATTCTGAAGGGACGGGTATGGAGGGGCAGCGTTAGAAGGGTGGGGAAAATGTAGAAGGTGATGGGGGTGGAAGGGGGATGAAAATATAATTAGAGCAGGGTAATTAGTGCCTAATATTAATTCCTGGCCAGTTCCAGGACTCCAAAAGCCAGATGAAGGATTGCTCTAGTGTTTTCAGTTTCAGAGGAGGATCAGAGGGTGAGAGGGATGCTATGATGGATACACTATAGCATTTATCAAAGGGAGTGTTGTGTTCGGAGGTGTGTTTGGGGATAGGGAGCATGTCAATTAAGGAAGAGTTTTTGCATGAGGCTCGGTGGTTGTTGATTCTGATATTGAGGGGTGTGGTGGTTTGCCCAATATAATAGGCAGGGCAAAGTTGGCACTTCAGAAGGTACACTACATTGCTAGAAGTGCAAGTAGAGGAGGGAGTTGGTGGGAGAGAGTTAAAAAGCGGGTGGGAGAGGGATGGGATTTTGGTTTTGAAAATAGGGCATGTTTTACATCTGGGTTTATTGCATGGCGTTGGAGTGGTTTTAGGACGGGTTGGGGATTTAAGGAGTGGATTTGTTGATTTGAGGAGATCGGATAGGTTGGCGGGGCGTTTGAAAGTAACTGAGGGGCATTTGGGAAAAAGGTTGGCGGTGGCATTATGATTTTTTAGGATAGGGTAGAGGTCTTTCAGGATTGATCGTATAGATTCTAAGCCTTAAACTTTCCAACCTCTGCATGTCGCACTTCCGAGAAGGTCTCCAATTACCGCTATGCCTGGCCACCCTCCCCCCTCCTCCCCCACCCCTACACCTCTTCAAACCGGAGCTTGCTTCCATGTATAATCTGCCTCCACCGAACCCTCGAGGGCCTTTCCCCCAAAGACACCCCCGCTCCAGACCCACCACCCCCATCCCGCCAGACGAAGACACGGACGCCGCAAGCCACGTGGTTAACCTTTCTTCCAAACCCCTTAGCCCAAATATGGCCTCCCTTTTGAACAAGGGCCTCTCTTTTACCCCCACCCCCAGAGTAAACCACGTGACAATCCTCGCGGACGTACTGCATTTCTGCCGGAATCTCCGGTGGAAGGCATTTTGGGATTCCCAACCGCCACTCCAGCAAGTTTCCAGACCCCTTCACAACGCCTTACATAAATTCAAGCCGGCTTCTGCCCAAGAACCCAATCCCCTCCCCCCAAATCATCCAATTGAAATTTTTATAAACCTTCTCCTGTCCAGAATTTCCAACCCGTCTTTCCTCAAGACCCTAAATCCTCGACCCAACCTGTCTCCAACCGAATCCACAGAACTAAAAAGGCTAATTAAGGATCCTAATATCATCATTACTTCCGCGGACAAAGGTTCAACAGTTGTTGTCTTAAATAGATCGGATTACATAACGGAGGTTGACAGGCAACTCTCGGATACGTGCGCATACCGGCAAATCCCCGAAGACCCAAACCCCGCACTTCAGAAGGAACTTATTGAATTTCTCGTGTCCAACGGGCCAAATGAGGGTCTATCTCCTTCAGACCTGGACCTCCTCTCCCCTCCCCACCCACGTACCCCTCATTTCTATATCCTTCCAAAGATTCACAAGCCTGGGAATCCTGGTCGTCCGATTTTATCCTCCCGTCACTCCCCAACTGAAAGAATCTCTGCATTTGTAGACCACTATCTCCAACCGATAGTCCATTCCCTACCGTCACACACCAAAGATTCTTACCATTTCCTGGAAAGGCTAAAATCAACCTCCCTCCCTCCAGGTACTGAGATCATTATGGCCACCATAGATGCAACATCCCTATACACATCGATTCCCCACTCAGAAGGTCTCTCCGCTCTCAAACACTACCTCTCCCAACGCCCTGAGCCACACATACCCAGCACAGATTTTCTCCTTAGTCTTTCCGAGTTCATCCTCACCCGCAACTCCTTTTCCTTTAACGACAAATTCTTCTTGCAAATCAAGGGCTGTGCCATGGGTAGCAGGTTCAGCCCTTCCTATGCAAACCTCTTTCTTGGTCTCGCAGAGAAGAAATTCCTGTCAAAACAACCACTGAAACCTCTATTGTGGCTCAGATACATCGATGATATCTTCCTCCTCTGGCCACATGGCACCGATTCCCTGAAAGCTTTCATTTCCGACCTCAATGCTTCGTCCTCTATTTCCTTCAGTTCTACAGTTTCCTCCTCCCAAATCACCTTCCTGGATGTAAATGTTACATTAAGAAACCAAACATCGTCTGGCGGGATGGGGGTGGTGGGTCTGGAGCGGGGGTGTCTTTGGGGGAAAGGCCCTCGAGGGTTCGGTGGAGGCAGATTATACATGGAAGCAAGCTCCGGTTTGAAGAGGTGTAGGGGTGGGGGAGGAGGGGGGAGGGTGGCCAGGCATAACGGTAATTGGAGACCTTCTCGGAAGTGCGACATGCAGAGGTTGGAAAGTTTAAGGCTTAGAATCTATACGATCAATCCTGAAAGACCTCTACCCTATCCTAAAAAATCATAATGCCACCGCCAACCTTTTTCCCAAATGCCCCTCAGTTACTTTCAAACGCCCCGCCAACCTATCCGATCTCCTCAAATCAACAAATCCACTCCTTAAATCCCCAACCCGTCCTAAAACCACTCCAACGCCATGCAATAAACCCAGATGTAAAACATGCCCTATTTTCAAAACCAAAATCCCATCCCTCTCCCACCCGCTTTTTAACTCTCTCCCACCAACTCCCTCCTCTACTTGCACTTCTAGCAATGTAGTGTACCTTCTGAAGTGCCAACTTTGCCCTGCCTATTATATTGGGCAAACCACCACACCCCTCAATATCAGAATCAACAACCACCGAGCCTCATGCAAAAACTCTTCCTTAATTGACATGCTCCCTATCCCCAAACACGCCTCCGAACACAACACTCCCTTTGATAAATGCTATAGTGTATCCATCATAGCATCCCTCTCACCCTCTGATCCTCCTCTGAAACTGAAAACACTAGAGCAATCCTTCATCTGGCTTTTGGAGTCCTGGAACTGGCCAGGAATTAATATTAGACACTAATTACCCTGCTCTAATTATATTTTCATCCCCCTTCCACCCCCATCACCTTCTACATTTTCCCCACCCTTCTAACGCTGCCCCTCCATACCCGTCCCTTCAGAATTCCCTCCCCACCTTCCCCTTCCATCCATCGCTCCAGCCCTCGTATTCCCTTCAGTTCTGTCCCTCTCTTCCTTGATAAAGGTGGCATCGACCACCGAAAATTCGAAAAATAGTGAGTCTCTTTTTTTGTGTTTCTGTGTTTTTGTCTGTGTCCACTAGTGCTAAGTGTTATACATTATATATATATATATATATATATATATATATATATATATATATATATATATATATATTGGAAGGAAACTGAAGAGACTGCAGGGCTACCATGACGAAAATGTCTGATTCGTAACCTTTTATTACGATGATGAAACATTCAAGGGCACGTTCGAGTAATTCTGGTCATTGAAAACTAAAACAATCACAGCCAATACAATGTTATCCATATAAATTTGTAGACAAAAATTGGATAATCATTTCTTGATCAGTGGGAGTGAGGTAAATAAATAAAAAACGACTCATTCTCCTTCTGGAACATGCTATGCTCGTCGGAAGCAGACTTAGAGCTAACCTAATCTTCGATGATAGTTAACCGTAGCGCATTAGAATTTTTACTCAACGAAGGGTGTACAGATCAACACGAGCGATTTTCTATCCTAATATATGCCATCATCTTGACGGAGAGGTCGATGGCTTATCTCGTCTCGGCTGGGAAAATAGATAGCGTGGGGGTAAAATGTGTGCTGAGGAGCGGATGAGATGAGGTGAAAGGCTTTTCGAACGACGCAGATGCCTTCAGTTGGAGCGAGAGAATTCTTGGAAGGAGATGTTTCAAAAGGAAATGAGGGAGGAGGAAATTGTTTACCCAGATAAGGATGGGGGAATTTGCCTGTGAGTATGGAAGGATTTCATTTTTAAACGCCCTGATATGTGCAACCAGCATCATTTATCTGCCGTAAGGATAACATTATAAGAGGGAAAGTAAAAAAAATATAGCTTAAAAAAATTGTTACAAACCGCAGTGATCGTTTTAGTTTCTGCACTATTAACGAACTCGTGACGGAATTCAAGAATTTTGAAGATTGAAAAAACTAACCAAGTACGAGAAGGAAAGGTTTTAGTTTTATTTAGTACCCGGCGAGTTACCACTCGGGTGTGTGGCAGGGGGTGATTACACCCCAGGCAACACTTGGCGCAAAACACCTTTCTCTCCTCTCGCAGTCGGACAAACGTTATTTGATTCTGATCCTCCATCGTACGTGGCATAAATGACACCTTAAATCTTTCTATTCTCCACTTAATCTCTCTAATTTAATTTACATGAGCTTCTCTATTGTAAAAAAATTGAGCTAAAACTACAATATTAATATCATTGCGTCATCCTTCCACTTTATGCAATAAATTTAATCTGTAATTTATCCTACGCACCGCAAGTGATTCTCAACCTCGCTCATCTAATAATTTTGATACGCTACTAAGTTCTTCATAACACGGTTTTACCAATCTAGCTCCTCTATGCTGTGGGCGATCCAATTCGGCATTTGATCCAACTTCCGTGAGGATCTCATATACTTGCAGCATATTGAAAATGAAGCTTAACCAGCGAAAGATAACATTTTTCTATGACCTTTTCATCACATTTATCCAGAACTCTTCTAATAAATCTAAATAGCTTGTCTACGTATTCCCCGTATGTGCTTCACCCAGGAGCGGTCGTGAGTGAGGGTAACGCCTAGGTATTTAATTGAGTCTACTCATTCCATTTCAGTATTCCCGATGCAGTAGGCATTCGGGAGGGAATTGCTATTTTCCAAAAATTCATCCCTATGGACTTTTTCAAGTGAATCAATAACAAGGTAATGTTAAGAATCACGTGAAAACGGAAAGATTCGCTCTCTTGATGAGATTAGATAAAAGGAAAATTAAGACCCTCTCTGTGAAACTGCAATAACTCTCAATATTGCGTCGTATAACTGCTTGCGGTTCAGTTTTATTACCCCTTTTTTGTCTACTTAGGAACCATGTTATTGGCTGACATTAGCACTTGTTTTGAACTCTGTTTTCCGCCAGGATGTGTTTGTGTTAGTGTAGGTATATATGTACATGTATATATATATATATATATATATATATATATATATATATATATATATATATATATACCTGCACTAATTTTATGGTATATATATATATACACTCATTTATATAGAAACAGATATAAGGAAAAGGGATAGGAACACACATAAAGGACGAACGCAGGAGAGGTGGGCAAGGCGGAATCAAGCAGATCACGAATGTAAAAATATTTCCTAGGAATAAACATATATATATATATTATATATACATATATATATATATATCTTCCGATGAAGACGGAGTGATTCCGTCGAAATATCAAGAAATAACATGTGAGTGTTCTTCTTTTTTTGTGTTTCTGTATTGTGTGTTACTGTGTTTGTACTATATATACATATATATATATAATTATATATATATGTATATAAATATACGCGTGCTGGTGGAAAAATTATTTCAAAACATGTGTTAATGTCAGCCAGTATATATAGTGGAAGTTTTTTCCCTTTTCTCTTCCTCTCCCTTACCCACCCCATTTGGTGCACTTTCAACCACACACCTCGTTTCGTTAAACGCGGAGTATTTGTTTAGATGGAGATGTAGATATTTTCATCTTCAAACTAAATCATTTTTCTGTCCCAGGAATTCACTATTTAAGCAAATCGACGGGTTTCTCTTTCCGATTATCAATTTAAAAAAGCAATGAAAATTTCCCCAGTGCACAAAATGAAGTACGATGGTAACCGATGGAAGCGTGACATTGGAATGGTTGATTCCGGTTTATTTTGTGGGAATAAAATATGCTCCCGGCTTCAGGAAATTTCGTTTGCTCGCTCTTTGAAGAGACCAATAATGCGCCTTGGTGTCCACTCGAATTTTTATGAAAATACACTCCAGCGTGCGATGCGCACCCATAGGACGGACGACAATTTTGCTGAATTACACTTACTCATAATTGCAAATTGATTTTTAACTCCACGGTGAAAAGAATCGGGCGAAGATGGAGTAGAGGGTGTGATGGGCGAAGACTGGTTGAAGTGGGGCAAAGGATGCGGGCACCAAAGGAAATTCGGAGCACACAGAGTTGAATGGGTTCGATTGTGAGAGCGAAACTTGAAAGGAGCTCCCGATGGAGACTGTTTACCCAGAAGTCGCTTTGCAATAGTGCCTCACGCTCCTCGCGTCTAATTAGTCAGGCCAGCTCTAATTGGACGACGAGACTACGCAGTTAGCCTTGTTTTTCCTGCAACTTTGCGTGATCATCTCTTCTTGAAAGTATTTTACATCAAATTTACCTTGAAAATGTTGTAGTATGCGTTTATTTGACGAAAAAAGCTTTTTCAGAATCTACATAATACTTTGATAGGCGCAAAAAGTGACCAGGAACGCTGCTACGCCCTAGGGTTCGATCAATGTAAAACCAAAAGCAAGGGAAAGATTGGCTTCAGAAAATGGCGAAGGAATTGGGGGAAGTGGTCGACACTTTGGTTTTGTAAATATCAACAAATGATTATAAGATATTATCAGAGGGGCAAAAAAATAATTTTGAAACGTAAATGCTGAAATTGAAGAATAAACAACTTGGCTTTTCCACTTAGAAACAGTAAATGTATACAGCAATATTAACGCATTAGAGCAGCGTTTGGAGAAAAATTTCGTATTGAGAATAAATGAAAACCAATAAATACATATTATCCTCGTTAATCTACAGGTTAATATAGATTTTGGATGGGCACGCTGCCAAGTGGTCGAGCGACGATTCTCTCTTAACGAAGCACAACCTGACATCCAAAACTGCAACAAGCTCCTATTGAAATCCGAATTCTTCCTTCCTCCCCAATGCCCAACATTCTTCCCTTTATTACAGCCTTCAACAACCCACTGCCAATCATTATGTTTTGCATCCATCTTTCCTACCTCCAATTAAATTCTCCCGACAATCCCTTCTCCTGCCCCACCATATCTAATTCTTTCTCGTTTTTTTCCCATTCTGCCCACTTCAAATTTCCTATCCTTCTCCTCACCCACACTTCAAAAGTCTCTAATCTACGTCAATCATCCGGTTTAAGTGGCCATGTAAGCACGCTAAGTATAATTACACTCCGTATCAAAATTTAATTAACCTTTTCTTAATAACCATACTCAACATCCCCGTCATCAATTCACTCCTCCTCGTTAAAGCTTCTTTGCTTAATGCAATTTTTCGTCTAATGCCTTCACTGTATAGACCATTTTGTCCAGGACATTTTCGAGTTAGGTAAACTTTGGGAGTAGCTCGTTATATCTGTTACCACTATTTCCACTTACACATTTGCATAATATATGTGAATGTACTCAAAAAAACACAAGTTACTATTTACGATCAAGTTACGACCGAATGGAGAAAATGTTCCCCTCCGCGTAATGGGTAAAGGTATAGGGGAAAGGTGTGAACTCTTTTTGTAGTGCACGTTTGAATTTTAAAACACCTGATGTGACTGCGGCCTGTAGATGAAGCCTTAATTAAGAAGTTGAATTAGGTAATCGGGAACTAGAATATATGAACGATAGTTGCAATAAGAACGCATTTTACAGGAAAAATATAAGAATTCGCTTAAGGGTTACATCATAAAAATGAAAATAATTAGAAAATAGTCCTCAGCATATTGGAGAGTTGGAATTGAGAGAATTTCTAGAATATTTTACATTCATAATTAATGAGCAACATACTTGAAATGGATACGAAAATTTATTCTCATTAGGATAAATATTAAGCTAAAAACTCAAGTTTACATATCCATAGTAATATAAAATCATAAGCTTGGTTCCTATCGGCAATCTCCTTCGGTATATTTCTCTTTAAATCAACTGAAAAGTTTGTATTTTATGTACACACTTATTCTGTTCTCTGAAAATTCAATAAAGGGATATATCTCCATCTTTCTAATGAATGGAAACATTGATATGAGAAATCAATGCTTGATTAATCTTAAATTCAGCTGAAAAATAAAAATTCAAATTCCTAACCTTGCGAGATTAGGTAAAGAACTTGGATAACCTGCGAAACAAAAACATATTTAAAAAGAAATGAGAAATTTCTTCGAGATTTCGGTCAAAATAACCAACCTTGAGGAACGAAAAGGGCACATTTTTTTATTTACATTTCATAGACATACAAGCTTCCTCGATTTCCGCTCTCTTCGCCAATTTCAAATATTGAATTCTCGAATCTCTCGGGCAGAAACTGTGGCGACCCGTGGCTACGCCTGCGCGCCCCTGTCTCCCAACGGCCGGCTTTCCCTCATTTCCCATCGCTCCCTCTCTCACACTCAGTAGGCATCTCGGAAATTTGCCGAAACGTCTACTATAGTGAGAGGAGGTGGAGGGAGGGGTACGGGAAGGAAGCGTTCGGAGTTGGCAGTCTCTCGGATCAAGACTGAGGTCTTTTTGTCGTAAACCCTCAATCCACACATTTCGTTCGCCTCAATTTGAGAGGGACGGATGTTCGGAGATCGAAACACCGTATAATTCCATTCCGGAAGGCCGACTAGCACCTCTTGCCGCTCCTTCCATCACACGCAAAGAGAGAGAAAGGTAGAAATCTTCACGAAGGTTTAAGTTTAAAGAAAAACAAATAACGGTAGTCGTGAAATCATAAGCATTTTAAGACGGTTATTTCAAATTTTAACGAAAATTGGAATCTGTAGACATTCTAACTATCCACAAATATTATGTTGGAAAGCTTTCGCGGACGCTTGAACTAGTAGCCTGGACGGGGTTCTAAATTTTAGAGTGTGATACAATTGAAGATGAACATTTTGTATTAATTATCTGTGTGTTTAAATTTAAGACAGACCAATTAACCACAAAAATACGAAACATCGAAGGACTTTTGACCCTCCGAGGAATAAATCCTGCCTTTGTTAAAGAAACGTAAATTGTAATCACATGTGCTCTACTATTGAAACGAATGAAAGAGTTTTGCTTTTTAGAAAGCAATTCAATAGCGATGGAAAAAGGAAAAAAGGGATAAAATGAAAGGAATGGAAATAAAAATTACTAATTGAACACATCCTGAATCACGAAGCTAATTGAAGGCCATTATTGGAGGAAGTACTAAGAGTGGAAATATTACTAAGAAAAAGCCATGATTCACCATTGGTCGATGTACTCGTGGAGGAAAATCCCGGGGGGAATGTGTAAGTGGGAATGAAGATGTGGGTAGGAAACAGGATGGCGATGAGGCAACAGGCGTAATGACGATTAGCGTCCTGAACGTATTTCTTACCAGAAGATGACGTGATTGAATTGAAACACGTTTTGAACGCATTAAATGGGCAAGAGGTCCATGAGTTGAGCTTCCCCATTCTTATTTTCTGGTTCTGCATGAACTGTCTTGTTTGCTGATCATTTGTAGCCACTCCTTTTATGTATATCAAGGAGCTATTTTTTGGTGAAATTCGCATACATTTTGAATTAGATTTTCCGCCAGCATTTACACATTTTTCGAGGTTTTTTAGTAAATGTCTTTGCCTTTCTCTCTCCTATCCGCCCGATCCCTCTTCCAAATGCTAGTGCTTCCACTTCGTACCACACTCCTTTTTGATGGCAGCACGATAATTATGTAGATATGGATGAATAAATAATGGCTTAAAGTTCCTTATCTTCACCAGTTTGAATATTTTATATATCCAAAGACTAGATCATACTAAGATTATACATACATGTACGTAGATCACCCAAATACAATTGTACAAAAGAACATTTACAATGGAAAAATTAACGCTTATTTGGAAATAGGTTTTCCGTTAGCATATATAGTATACGAATTTCAACGCCTTTTTAGGGGTTTTTAACAAATGTTTTTTTTTCATTTTCTTCACCCTTTAAACACCTCTCTTCTCCCGTATAGCTCACCTATCCCACTTGGTTATTTCACTGCCTGCCACACACCTTTTTGGCTAATCGCAGGAGCCTAATGTGGATGTAGATGAAGCTTAATTTTCCAAACTTCGGTATTTTTGTGATGAAAACGTGAATATGGAAAACTTGGCAATCGGATCTTTCAAATTTTCGAATCTCTCCAATCGGTAGATATTGTCGAAACAGTGTGATTCACTATCATATAATTATCGAACTGGACTGCCGTATGATAGGGAAGGATACGTAAGGTATTCAGTGTGAAATTCGTGAGAGAGTCATTTCGTAGCAATAAGGCCATCGATCCCCGAAAGGGTCTGGCCGTGACTTCACGCGAGGGGAAGGCGGGGAAGGGGGCGATCCGATGGAATCAGAGTGAGGAACGAGGAAGCAGAGAATATTATGACCAGGGGGAGTGCATCAATTTCCTGGCAGATGCAGAAGGGATCGAATGGAGGAGTCGGCCGAATGGGGCGGATCATCACCCATCGGGAATGGAGGTAGCTAGGGGTGGAGGTTTAACACCAACAGGAGCGGAAATAGGATAGATAAGATAGATACATAGTCATCTTTACTTTAAGGCGAGATTGAGACTATATGAAGGAGGGAAAGCACTTCATATCGGCCATACATATTTATATACAAATCCGCATCAATTACCTTATTTAGTATTCACATGGCAGTCACTAAGATAAAACCAAGAGGTCAATTGACAGAAACACTTTTAAAAAATACAACACGCAATATGGAATATAGCGTTGTATGGATCCGAAATCTGGTGTTCGAAAAATTACTACGAGCACAGTATGAAGTTTTAAAGATTTCAGCACATGGATTTGGCATAAAATAGTAAATAACGGTTGGTACAGAGATGAAAACCAACGAGGAAGTTGCAGTTAATACTAGCCGAATAAGGGAAATACAGAGAGTGAAATATCTAACAGACGCAATTGAAAAGAGAACGCTGGGTAAGCTAAGTCGATGGAGGTGGAGTGATAAGACTAAATGGATAGAACGAAGGTAAATTAGAAGTACGAAGGACGGAAGAAGGAAATAGCACATGGCACTCGGGAAATATTTCGCACGAGAAGTAACGGTCTTTCAGGGACCGACCTACTATTGATTTCTGTCGAAGAGGGAAACCTGGCATTGGGCATGAGCCTACTCTTAACAAAAGGCACAATGGGGTAATCACGTTAACGTCCCATCCGACGGACAGCGGACTCACTCAAAGTACTTTCCACAAAGCACCTCCAGCAGGGATCGGGATTCCGCTGAAAGATATCGATATAGCCAATTTCCAGGATTCAAACCCGGGTCTCCTCGGTCAAAAGACAGTACTTTTTAATTAATACTATACGTAATTGACAATTTTCCTGAAAATAAATTTTTCAGAAAAAACCGGTAATACTAAATTTTATTTTGTGGAAAATTACCAATTTTTAATTATTCATGATATTTCCCCATAACACACCTGAAACGTCTCTTTTTATTGGGAGCCAGAACGTTAGCCACTGCAACATCGCGATCCCCTTTTGATTCACGTGCTTAACCCTCGACAGCAACCCACATGAGTACAAGGCGACCCCCTCCATACCGTCGCCTCCCCCCCTTCACTCTCACACGAAGGAAGAAAGGGACGAGGATGAGTGGGGAGAAATGGGAGAGGTCCGGAAGCGAAAAATGTCCCCGATCACTGAAGGCGAACGACTTCGATCCTCTAGGCGATCGTCTTGTTCATAATGACGCATTATCCACGGGGTGAGGCCAAGGGGGTGGAAGCGTAGCGGATGCGGGTGGAGGGGGCAGCAGAGAGAGGGTGAGGGTTATCCAGTGATCGGGAGCAATCACGGGGGGGGCGGGATCGAGACAGTTGATTTGAAAGGAAGAGAAGGGAGAAGGATAAGGGCGTTGGGTGCGGACTAGGAAGGAGGTTAGGAGGGAGGGGATTAGCGAGGAAATGGGATAAATAATTAGAGTGAGGGAGGGAGAAAGTGGGAATCTGGAGTCATAAGATCCCCATCCACCAGATCCGTGAGACGGAGGTGACCTTGGTTGCTTTTTTGTGTCGTGCGCCGGAGAGGGGAAGAAGATCAGACGGCACTGATACCGCTAGAAGAGAATGGCGGTGGAATGAGTAAGACGAGAAGATAGCAAGTGGAATCGTCTCCAATGGCACCATCAGAAAGATTGCGGTAACGAAAGTGTAACATTTATCCAAAAGAATTTGGTGCGGATAGCTGATTACAATCTCAACGAGGATTTATTTTATGTGACGATCACACGCCGGGACCGTATTTATAAATTGACGTTGACAAATTTTACACACGGCTATTTTTTTTAATTTCCTCTCTGCCTTTGCAGACCGTCACGGGAAAAGTGTCTCGAAAAAATCTCCCCTGGCAGTTCATTATTTATTGTGTAGTTAGTTGAGGACGTAGTTCCTTTCTGGGTGGCACGCATTTGGTATTCGCCACACGTACTAAACATAACAAGCCAGGGATAACAGTGGACTTCCTATGGAAACCACATTCAAAAGGGTCAAACCAGCACCAAAAATCCGTACACGAAATAAGTTATTTGGAGGATCGGGATGGTGCTTCAGTACCGGCTTCCCACACAGAGGGCCCGGGTTTGAATCTCGGCGTCGGCGGCAGATATTTTTTAGTGGGATCCCGGACCCTACTTCAGGCGCTGTGTGGAGTGCACTTCGAGTGAGTACGCCGTCCGTCGGATGGGACGTTAAACAACGGACCCCTTGGTGCCTTTCGTTAAGAAAAGACTAATGCCGACGCCGGGTTTCTCTCCACCCTTCATCCTTTCCTATCCATCCCAAATGGGGCAAATGACCTCAGCTGTAAGTCGCCTCCCCTTAAAACTACTACTGTGAAATTTTCATTAGAATTATTTCTATATTAATGTTAAAAAGTAAAAATAAAATAAATGCTATTTTGAATACGTGGCTTTAATTCCTTTAGAATGGTTTACGTCCCCCAGCAAAAAACTGAAATCTTTTATAATTTGACAAATAAATTAAAAAGATGATTCTCGGAAATTCGTGTCAATTTATATTGCCTTGAGTACCGAAAAGAGCAAAAAAGACTAATTTTAGGAATTGTACGGATCATTGAAGTTGTCTAGTGGAACCAAGGAAATTGTCATTGCCACACATAAGCAAATTGAAACACCTGGATGGAAGAAGAGAGATTGACACTAACATTTACAGATTCAAACTTTCGCTCTTCCCTAGAGCGATTCAAAATCATAGAACTCTACGGCCTACCATTCAAAAGAATCGTTCATGTTCGAAATCAATTCAGTATTAGCGGAAAGGACGGCGAATTCCGGAATAAGCCAACGGTCGCATGCTTGAAGGGCTCCAAAGCAAGCAAATGGAACGCAACGGCACACACTTGCGAGATCTTCCCGTTCGTGCCCACAGAGGGCGGTGACGTCTTCACTCCCGCTCAAACTCGGATGAAATTGGGAGCATCTGTAAACAAATCTCGCTGGTTTATTTAGAAAAAAACTATGAACTTTTCGTTTCACATTTTCAATTCTCGGCGGTGTCTTAAAGAAGAATTAGCGCTGTCGTGTCAAACGACAAATTCTTCCCGGAAATTGAAATATTTTCATCTATGGCGGAGATCTTTCTAGAAATTTAATTTTTTGCAATCACATCTCATATAGCTAAATAGACTAGTTAAGGCAGGATTTGGATGGACACATTCGTCACTCGGTATAACGATATTTTTCGTGTCTCCCCCAGGAAAAAACCATAACCTGACATCCGCAACTACATTTAGCAACTCTTTAACTCCATACACTTCCTTCATATCTTCACCTCATCCAATATCCCTATCCTATTCCTGCCCCTTCCTTTTTTGCCAAACATTTTCGCCTCTATCACAGCCTTCAAAATCCCACAGCCCATCACTGTACTTTTCATCCATTTTTCCTACCTCCCTATGATTTTTCACAAAAATCTCCTTTCCTCGCCCACCATACCTAGCACTTTCTAATTTGTTTTCCTTTCTCTCCACTTCACCTTCTCCATCCTTCTCCACACCCACATTATGTCAAAATTCTCCAATCTATGTCTATTATCCTGCTTCAAACGACCATGTTTCCTCGCCGTAGGAAGCCACGCTCCATATCAAAGTTAAATCACTTCTAATCCAAAATAATACCAGTCCATTATCGATAAGATAAACAACCATCGTAATAATTGAACTAATGTGTCCTGTATCTACACCTAATTAGTTGTTATTCTGAGTGCTCTAATTATTTGAGATGTACTTCCTTTGCTTCGTTTTTATTCATCGTGCACTTTGGAATATTAAAATCATTTCTCTGTCAGCACTCAAAAAAAGAAGAGAGAACACGTTTAATTAATTTCCTTAAGTCATCTTTAGGGCAGTCAATTACCAAAACCCAGGTCGTGAAAACAGAAGTGGTAATTATAGCCGCTATTTCTCTTCTTTTCCATTTCGAAATATTTCCACAAAGTAAAGTATTTGACTGTAGGTTTTTCTTGTACATAGTTAACATTTTTTCTTAGGGTAATTATATTAATCCAGTTCATTAAAAATAAATAATGGAAGTAATAAAATTGAGATACAAAGAAAAAGTTTGAAATAACAAGACTGCTGAACATATCATAAATAAGATAAAATAACTCAATTAGCATTTCAAAAGGCAAAGTAAATTCTAAAAGGCATTGATTAAAGAAAAAAATAGCCTGCAATATTAGCAAAAAATATTTGGCATGGAATAATTAAATCAAGGAATGAAAGATCTGACTAAGAAGGGACGATAGGAAATTAAATTTGCTGAAAATAGGATGGAATGTTGAACTGCGTACAACTCTTCTCCTTAGGTTTCTTACTAAAGTTAGTCGCAGAAAATATCTTCTTAGCTGCGGAAAACTGGCTCTTATTATTCTTTATTAAAGCATTATTTTTTATTAACATTTTTTAGCAAACACCTTTGAAAAATTTCAGACGCACTGAATGCCCTTTAAGAACTCTTGTGTATACTTAAAGGAATAAAAATAAAATGGAAACCTTAAAACCTAAGACTCTTGTTGAAGAGATCAAAATTCAGCAATATATTACACCTGACGATTGAGTATAACGTTAAATACAAGCTTGGCATGCCATCGAATTCCGCGCGAAAAAATCATCAAATTACGAGTGAAAACATCATCAAATTACGTGTGACAACATCATCAAATCACGTGTGACAACATTATGAAAATTGATATTTTCATTCGATCAGCATCGCAATTCAAATATACTTTTCCTCAATTGAAGGGAAGGGAACGAAAACAAATTCTCTTTTACACTTAGTAAATATTTTCACGGCGAGGGTTTTGACGGTTGAGTCACCAGCAGGTATGGAAGAAACAGTATAACTTGTTAAAAAAGCAGTTACTTTAAGAAAAATCTTAAACACAAGATACAAAGATTTCTATTTCTTTAAATCCAATTATGGAGAAATTTCAAAAAGTGACAGTGTAAACCACGAATTTCCAGCCCTAAAATGTAATTATCTAAGCTTATTAACTTCCGGATCAAATAAATTATTCTTCCAAAAAAATACAAAGTTTAATCATTAGGAAAAAACACGGAGCTTTCGGGTAGAGTCGGTATTGATAGAATGAGTTTTTTATAGAATTAATCCTAATACTTTTTATATGGAATTATTTGGTTAATACAAATTAAATAAGCAGTTAATTCAATGTTTGTTTGTTTACAGAGATATAGGACGTTGCATGAAAGAATAATAAAGCCAGTGATGACATTTGCCATTATCAAGATAAAGATAAGGTATAAGGATAAGGTAAAGTGAGAATTGTATAAACCAGGTTAGATTAGGTAAACTACCCCGTATCAAATCCTGAGAACCAGAGCATAAGAGAAAGAAAGGATTTTGTGAAATATTTGACGAAATGAGATAATTGAGGTTTGAAACTTAACCAATAGGACAATATCCACGAACGGACGTAGAAATTATGAGAATGGATTTTAAACTAAGTCGTTTTTCCCCGTTCGATGTTGGTCATCAATGCAGAGTTTGAAGTAGCATTGTCTTCCATAAAAATCAAAAGGAGAATTACGTCTTTTTTATTGATGAAATATCAAAATAAAATAAAAACGTGAGAATAGATACACGTCGCAAAACAGACAACCCGGGCATTTACACACCGCCCGTGAGCGAAATACTGCACAAAAGGAGTAAAAGATAAGATTCCGTCCTAAATAATAAATGGAGCGAAGAGACTGCGGCCTCACAAGAATAAGAAGAGCCCTCTCTCTCTCCCCGGCGGGTGGATGCCTCTTTCCAGGTGGCAGTATGTCATCCCTCTCGCGAATTTCATCGACTCAACCAAACCCAACGACGGCAAAGCAGTTCACAGTCGAGGAAATTGCATCGCGGCATAAGTGCGCTGCACCTTCCCACACCCGACTGAGCACGTGCGAGGGAAGGCGAGTGCAAATCATGCCGGAAATGTTTCTTTAATTCGTCCAAAAAGCCAGGGAGATGCAGAAGAGAAACAAACCCTGTCGCCCTAAGACGTGTGATGCTATTTCTGGGAGCGAGAATGCTACCTGAGATAAGGGATGTTGTAATCAGGGTTATATAGGTGAGCAAAAACGAGCGGGATGCAGGTTTTACATGAGAACAGCATCGCCTTTGCAAGATCTATTTCGGAGATTCATTTTCTAGATACTGTTCAATACAGCCTGCAAAAAGGCTTTTCTCCATTGATGAATTCACAATAAATCTTCAAAATATTCTTGGAATTAAAACACGGTGTAAGACGTCTCCATCCATCTCTCGCCTATCTGACAACTTTATAATTGAAAAGGGGTTAATTGTAGAGTTGGATATTGGGTTGTGTTTTGCTAGGAGAGGTAAGGAAATCGTCACTGTACCGTTTGGTAGCTAGTGCCCATCAAACGCCTACCAACTGGTTGATTACCGATGATGATAACAATAACTGAAGGTGAATAAAAAATAACAAGCTCATATTTAATTACAATTATGATACCATTACAATGACCCTTAAAATCAAAATGAAAGTCAACGCAAAATATATCAATAAATTAGCCGGGGATTATATACGATGTTTGCAAATAGCCCCATAATTCTTTCTTAAAAGGCCACCTTGCTTTAAATCACGGTTTCAGCAATATACATATTGTATTGATGATGATGAATGTGTTCAAACGGATTTAATGCGAAAATATTTTATTATATATTGGCTATGAAATTACTAACACCCAGATGAAATATTTGTCTAAATCTTAGTTTAGGCAAAAAATAATTAAAAAAGGAACTCTTGAGGCATTATATTTAGAATTTATTCAACGCATCTTAAATATATTTCTACGATTTTTAGAATATATCTAGATCTAGATTACCTGGCTTTCAGAGTTTTACAGCATTCACGAAAACCACAGTTTATCCAACCAATATCACCAATCAGAAGGTTGCTTTGATAGCTGAGGGTTAATCTCTCCTCGTGAGAATTCCTTCGTTGGGTGAAATTCACAAATAAGGGTAGGGGAGGAAATTTCTTTCCCTCTACAGCCTATAATTTCCTAGAGAGGTCTGGTACCTGAAATTCACACAGCTTGGGTGAAGCTGTGGATACTCAGACGTATCCCTTGGGGTCGACCCCATGTCTACCGATCAGAAGCCCAGCGCTCTACCCACTGAACTGCCACGCCTTCCTTTGAAGGATAAAATATTTGATTTTTTTCCAAAAACATAGTTGTTGGGTAAAAATATTTGTTATCGAGGTAAAAGGCACGCATGGCTCATATTTCTAAAGCAGGATGCATTCTCTGATATGTAAAAATGAACGGGGCAGCCATAATTTTTGTTTGAAAGTGGAATTTTCGAGATTAATAAATATCAAGGACATTTCTATCTCCTAGATACTCTGATATGATCTTACATGATAGTAGCAACAACCCTTATATTTTTATCCCCAGCGCAACACGATGCGTGGAATTATTGGGATTTCTAGTTTTGAAATATGCGAATCGGAATGCAATGTCATCGCGAATCGGGAGATGAATCAACCATTTTCCTATTCGCATGCCCCTCGAATCGCCAACTTATCAGTATACGACGCTTGCGAGTAGCAATTCCTCTTCTTTATTCGAAGGAAGGTAAGGCATAAATTATTGCAATTCCGTCCTTCTTAAAGCCCCGGAGAACCAAGCCGAGGAACAATTTGGATGGCAAATATTAGGTATCATGTATACGGTAGGAAGAATACAAAGTATTGATGTCCATGAGGGCCCTGCTTTGTTTCCCAAAAAGAAACGCCTAGTTTGGTTCACGTGCTATTGGAATAGCACGAATAGTATGTCTTGAAATGGCATTCCGATTTTAAAAATTATTTCCACTGTATCCTTTAAAATATTTCTTTGCTACAAAGATAAAGAGATGAAAAGATATAGAGATGAAAAGATAAATTATAATTCCTTCTTGAAATCGGCAGATGAAACAAATTTCATAAATATTAAATTAACTAAATATTTTAATTCTGTCTAAATGATTCAGAAAAATGTACCACCCAGATTTCAGTTAGCCAATACTTTTAAATAGTTAAGGAGTTAAGGTTGAATGAACGTAACAAGATAAGTTTAAAATATTTCGTATTTCATACGGCTAGCGTTTCTGTTGGTAACAAATACATGTGCAAATATCTCCTGTGTCTTCTCAGAACAAACACACGCAGAGCTGGTTTGGAATATATATATATATATATATATATATATATATATATATATATATATATATATATATATATATATATTCCAAAAACGAAATAGAACTTCGAAATATCTTCGAAATAGAACACTCTTCGGTGACGCAAAGATACATGAAAACACTGATATAGATTTTTAAAACATTGAAACGAAAAGCAAGTACACCCACATATGCAGTTTTGACGTTTGGACGGCACGGCGTCACCATCAGAATTCCGTTGTCAGGGGAGAGTGGAGAGAGGATGTGTGTAGGGGAGGGGGGCTAAGGGAGTAATAGGAAACGGGAAAAGGGGTGGAAGGGGTTATGTAGGCGGCAATTCAACGTATAGAAACACTTTCTCGAAACTCTTTCATAATTTTCTCATTATTCGAGGTGACTTGTAATCTAAAGACCCAAAAGTAATGGCGGCGTGACCCCGGGTAATTTACCTATTGCTAACGCCATAAATAATGTAGAATTACGTAATTTTCCCAATGAAGCATCTCAATGAGATTTTAACAAGTTTAGATTCCAAATGAATTATTTTTAGGAGCAGGAAAGTGTATAGAATTGATGAAAATAGGAGGCAAGTTATATTTCACAACTATAGGGAAAGCATGGGATGAGAGAGCCTCACTGATAACTTGAGTCACTCATGGACGGAGCGTTGTAAAATTTAGGGGCTTAAACTTAAAAAAAAAAAAAAAAAAAATCGCCAATTTCCACATCATTTTGCCAGGGGCCTAGAGTTTCATCGGGACGCATCCATCATACACGTGGGCAAATCATGGTTATAACGGCATACACAATTTCGAACAGGCAGTAACGATATTTGCACCTAAAATTCATTTAACGGGTCAGTGAAATAAGCAATCATTATAAATTGAAAGGTACCGTTCAAATGATTAAGAACGGGAAATTACAAAAACTAATGCGCAATTTGGCGGTTGGTTAACCATAAAAGCAATCATCTAAATCTAAAAACTTTCGATTAAAGTGTAGAATGCCAACCTATATAAAATAGCAACTGAATTCCATTGCCATTAAACCCTGCATTTGCTTACGGCATACCACATTTTTATTGTTTCCAAGAAATTTCAGTAGTTGAAACCGCCTTAGAGGTAGAAACCTGAGGTTTTCTGATTAAATTTCTAATTAATCAGATCTAGTATTCACGGAGTGAGCCAATGCAAATACTGCCCTGTTTAGGAATATTAACGTAAATAGACGTATAAACATACTTTAGATTAAATATTTAGTTTATTTTTTGTTCTAGTCACTTATTCAACATTGACGAAGTGTTTATAATAGTGTCGGATGTCGTAGCGTTTTGTTAAGAGACACAAGGTATATATTATAACGTGCCCATTCAAACCAAGCATAGACGGTGGAGTGCCAAAGGCAATAAATCGATTAATATCTTGCTGTGCCTAATCTCATATTCCAAAGTTTAGATACTAGAGATGGTTAAAATTCGACAATAAAATGCAAGAGAATGAGAAACTCGATCGGTATTCAACATACCTTTACCCTTGCGAATTGCGATACATTACTACCAAAAACAAATTAGCTGCACGCTGAGAAAGCCTGATTTTTAAAAGGTTAATAATATCATGTTACAGCGTTGAGTTCAAAATTAAAATAAGGGGTAGATGTACTGAAATAAATTGCTGAATATTCATAGATAGATTAAAACTCATTCAGAAATAATGCAACGAACAACGCAGGTATCAGTTCTCAATAATTGATATTAGCTATTCACCAATTCGATCGAGTAATTCGTATTAACTAAAATATTTCATGAAAACAATAAAATATTTAAGCTAAAAACTTCTGGTGAACGGAAAAACGCGGAAAAATCATATAATTTTGTGGCACTTCATGCTAAAATCAAATAATTCGTCGGTTGAAAATTTTGATGCAAGGCATATTTTTAACCATTTAAGTTTTATCTTAGTTCAACCTTTTAAAACCTAGAGGAGAAAAAAGGATTGCGTTTATGATCGATAATTTTAAAACCGTGGACATATTTGGGCGTGTATTCAAGAACAATATAAGGTTAAAGGTCACGGTTCATTAAAGTCACATGAGACTACCTTTGCACATGTACTTATGCCAAACAAGCTGTTTCTCACCTTATCCTGGCCGAAGGACCAACCTTTCCAACTCTCTTTCGTTCTCCGATCACACCCACGCGAAAGCAATTGAAACGCAAGAATGCCAGAGCATACTCGCTGTGGTTATATCGCCCTCTTCCCGCCAGGCGCCATTTTATCCCGATAGGTAGTGGCGTGGCGTGGTGAGGGGTTCGAATGGGCCACACGATCAAATAGGGCTGCTCACGCACGCCCGCCGGCGCATTAAGGAGAAAATGGCGTGCCCCGCGGCAGTATTGGCGCACCACGGAATGGAGCACCGGGCAGAGGTCATCCTTCTCCCCTCTCAATGCCCCGGGAGGGCGGCGAAATTCAATTTTTAGTACCGTCAGCCAGATGAGGCAAGAAAGGCGATATGTTCCATAGGTAAATGTGCACTCTCGCAAGGGGGTTGGTGAGTGCCATGTGAAATGACCTCGGACGAAAGGATGCGAGCGCGCAACTTCCTTCTTAAAAGACTTTCAGACTGCGCTCCCTTAATTTACTTTCCTCTAGCGTAGGCCTTCTCCCTGTATAACGTGCTTAGGTATGTATACATACATACCAAGTGGATAAAAGGAGGATTGAACCTCTATCATTTGCACTGATTCGTTCGGATGACGAAACAACTTTCCCAATCGAGTACATAAAATATTTCTATTGCAATACAATAACTCTAGTTTAGCCCTGCAAAAAAACTAAAATTGGGAGTGACGGGAAATACAGAGTTAAATTGTTTGTCATTCTTACGAGCAGGAGGGAGAAGGTTACGTAATTTATAAATTCTGAGTTCATGAATTCGAATTCACAAAACTTATTCATGAAATATAGAGTGAATTTTCGCTACCTCATTTCAGTCAATTTCATGGTTTTGGTCAACTAATTACCAACCTATAACAATGTATAAGGAAGCCTCCGGTTCAGATTCCGAATAAAACCATATTTTTTAGATTGCTCACAAAAAGTTAAGGAAGCGAAACCTGACTGAAATAAACTCCCCCATTGCTGCCCAAAAAACACCTCCTATGGTATTATACCTATTTCATTAATTGGATTCCTTAAATTGTTCAATATTACCGAAGAAAATACACAAAGAGCAATAAATTCGATTGAAAGAAATTGATATTATATTGAAGGCTATGTATTTGTTTTTAAATAACATAACATCAGCCTCCCTTTCCCATCAAATCGACCTTTTATCCACCCCTGCAAGAAATTATGTCACCCGACTAACTTAATTACGCACTTTGGAGAATGATTTAGTTGTGAATCCCCTGCTTAGGCATTATTTTTCTGATACTCAACCATAGTGTGATTCACAGGCCACTAAATTATTTATTTAAATGCGTATACGATCGCCCTACGAGAGGCGAGAGTGTTATTATTTCCATGAATCAGGAGACGTGACCTGGATTCTTCCCTGCCGCGAGTTGATTCTTCACCGCCGAATCTGGGAGCGCGATAGGGGGAGGGGGGATAAGGTGTGGGCGAAGATAGGGGCAGGGGATAGGGTGGAGGGAATTCGTAGTCGTGGGACGGCGAGTCAGATTGGAGTGCGTGTTTGAGAAGGAGAGGCTGTGAAGAGTGGAAGAAGGATTTCGTATTGGGGTAGACATGCAGGACGGGGCCTGGGGAGAGGGGGGGGTGGGTTGAGGATTGAAGGAAGGATTGGAAGGAGTGGTGCGAACGAATGACGCAGGGTCACTACGTGAGCATTTTCACAACAACTTTTCATTTGGCCAAAAACATATATACAGCTCTTCCCCCCTTCCCACCCCTCCTCCGTGAGAAGAATTATTTAAGATCGGCGAGAGAATGTTTTCCTCTTTTCGAGTGTCAGGCTCGATAAAAATATTATTAAGTCAGTCCCGCCCGTCGATCAATTCCATCGGTGTTTTGCGGAAATAAGAACGCTGTTCAAAACAAACCTTTTTAAAAAACAATAACGTTAAAAGAAGCATTGTTCGAGGCCACTATTTTGCACATACTTCATTCTCATACTTTCCCAAATGAGAGGTATTTGAAACGCAATCATTTTCTACGCATGGTGGAATACTACCAAACGCGTATTCGTGTCTTTGATTTTTACAATAATCAAACTGTAACATTAGCATGTTATCATGGAATCCAAGAAATCAATATCCGAGAATACAATGTAATTTTTTATAAGTAATAAAAGGCGTCGACGTGATCGTGAGCCTATAAATATCCTGCATGTGCCTCACTGGGAATATTCTTGCACATAAAAAATGATAGAAATTTCTTTCATTTCCTCTATATTATTTTCGTGATATTATTGCCATCAACACTAGAGAAAAACATTTCTTTCTTTGGAGATAAAGGTAGCAGATATATTTTTATAGCAGATAAAGGTTATCAGTTTCAAGTAAAGGTTATGAAACTTAATTAATACAATAAAAATCAAATTTTCTGAAAGAACACCTCTTCCATCATAACTGGTGTCTATTTTATTGTTGTTATTATTATTAAAAATACACATGTGCTGATATACAGTGTCAGGTGGCGCACAAGTCCCAAATAATCGCAAAAGATAACAGATAAAATCAGACTTCAAAACACAAATCTCTTTAACAAAACAAGCGAATCCCCATCCCATTTACAACCATTAATCAGCAAGAAAAAAAGATAAATTAAAAAAATTAAGCTGTTACATATAATACAATACGCCACACATCAATCAAATTATTACATATATATCTTATTATATGTTCTGTTATAATATGTGAGTGCACCATCGTCATCATTGGTCGTTCAATCCTAAGATTGGTTGACTGCAGCCTTCCATCCTACCATATCTGATTTAATTGACTTACTTCCTGGTATATATTGCAATGTACTTTCTTTTTTATTTGTCCCATGTGTTTTATCCCTTGGCCTTCCTCTTGGGACTATTAACCCTATTTTTCCTTCTATTATATTCTTCACGAGTCCATTGTGCCACAGGGCGTGGTGCCAATCCATCTGCTTCTTCCCTTCTCTATGGCGTTCCATTTGATCCGTTATTCGTCTATTACCTCGTAGTATACCTCTTTATTTCTTAATTTATCCTTCCATTTGATCTTAGCCATCCTTCTCCAGCACCAGGTTTCGAATGCTTGTGAAGAAATGTTTTTTCTGGTCCACTTTTGACATGGTCCATGCTTCTGATCCGTTGAGTGCCACGCCCCATACGAATGTTTTCACGTGTTCTTTCCTCTTATGTAGTTCTATCTTCTTTGAGCAAAGCTGTTGGCTTCTCATTGTGGATGCTCCCTTAGCTTGAGCTATTCTTCGCTTGATGTCTGGAGTACTTATTCCATTCCATGTGATGGTACTTCCAAGATGG
This sequence comes from Hetaerina americana, assembly GCF_022747635.1. NCBI lineage: Eukaryota > Metazoa > Arthropoda > Insecta > Odonata > Calopterygidae > Hetaerina > Hetaerina americana. The sequence goes on along the minus strand of NW_027287205.1, from coordinate 82,494,994 downwards.
GTGAAGGAATCCAAGAGCTCTATTTTTTTCCTTTCAGTTTGACTACTGTATTCCTCTTCTCTCTTCCACATACTAGTATTTAAGTCTTCGTCTTGTTTATGTTCATGTTTTATCTTAGTAGAATGCTAACCTCTTCTCCATTGATCTTTCTCACCGGTTGCTCCTCTGCAACTTCTGCGATTGCCCTCTTCAGTTCATTCCATCTCTCTTCGGTGCTCCTTTTTCTTCATCTCCTAGTTTGCTGTCAATGGCCGAGGCAAATCTTTCCCTGTCGTGTTTTTCCACCAGCAATTTTGAGTCCCACCTTGGTTCCTGTTTGGTCTTCTTGATTTCCTTGTGGTGAAGTTGGCTGTCCATAATTACTAGGTTATGATCGCTATTTATGTCTGCACCGGGGTAGCTCTTGCACCGATTCTCCTGATTCTTGTATCTCCTTCAAACTAGCATGTAGTCTATTTGGTGACTTGCGATAGCCTCTGGCATCTTCCATGGGTACCTCCTTCCTCAATATCGTTCGAAGAGAGTGTTAGATAATACCATATTCTTCTCATTACAGATCTCGTTTAGTCTTTCTTCTTTGTCGTTCCGTTTGTCCAGCCCGAAATTTCTGACGCTTCGTCTTTCTTTTGTTTATCCTACGGCTTTTCTTTCCCCTTCACCTGTCCGAGGACTTCTTCCATTTACTCGTACACTTCTTCCATTTCTTCTTCTCTACGAATAGACGTCGGAATGTATATGTACTTGCACCATCGCGGTGTCCGTGGGCTCTCCTTCCAGATTCACCATCACAATTCTCTCATTGTACGCCAATATTGCCTTCAATCTTGTGCCCCATTCTTTCTTCAGTATGATGCTAATACTTGCCATCCTCCAGTCGTCTCCCGAGTATATAGTATCTCGATATCCGTATCTCCAGCAGTCGTCTGCTCCTGTCCATTTGTACTCGCTGACTCCCTGGATGTCTATACCCAGCTTTCTCTCCATTTCCATCTTGACGTTCTCCAGCTTTCCGCTCACCCCTAACGATCTTACATTCCATGTCCCTATCCTGCATCTGTCTTTCCTGACCGATGTATCCTTTACAGCAGTCCCCACCCGGTGATCCGATTTGGGGACTACTTTACTTCCGGAATATTTTACCGGGAAGGATGACATCATGCCATAAATAATTGGAGTGCAGGGCTGCATCTCCTCGGGAGACTAAAGCCGTGGTTTCCCGTTGCCTTCCGCATGATTGCACCATGAAATCATATTTTACTCAATACAATTATGGTAAATGTTTCTCTGTTGATGAGTGAAAATACTATTACCCATAGCAGATATATGCCTGCAAATGACAACATTAAGCTGTGTATCCCAGGAGTTCACTAATTCTTCCAAATGCATAATATGAAATGCATAAAAACCGAGTGATTCTTGTTTTTTGATGAAAATATTGCCCAATTGCGTAATTCATTGCCTATTCACTGAGCACTACGCAAGCCAAGTTTCAGAAACATTCAAAACTGGAAAAGTGAATACGCTGACGGAATGTCTGATTTTACATTGACTTTGACTTTATTGCAACTCCTAAATTAATACTTATTGACCTATTGTTGACGTGGATACACGAGAACAAAACACAAATATCAATTATCTACTCGATCTAAGGTGATTTATTTAATATATCATATTCTATACTCTACACTATTTTGTAATCTTTTTTATTTAACAGTAACCTTGATCCATTTATTTTCCACCTTTGCTAGGAAACCATATTTTAGGGCCGTCTCCGACTTAAGCCAAGATTTTTTGTTGCCGCGCAATTTTTTCTCATACTCAGGGACGAAGGCCGGAGTGTGGTGGAGATATATATTCGCGGGTGAACACGGGTTTGTGCAAAGCGACGGTCTCTTTACTGCTTCTGCTAAAGAGAGGACCATCCTCCTCAACTAACTGTTACTAAAAGCAGGTTTCCCTGGATTAGGAGTTGAGCGGAAGATTGGAAAGGAAACCAAAGGCAGCAAAGTCTAGAGTGGGGATTGAATTCCCTCCTGATTTCTGAGGCCTTCCCTTGGGACTCCTTGCTCGTTGTCAGACGGACGTTTCGCCCCTATCCGCTCTGCGCATCAAATCAAGAAAAATGCGAACATTTCCATTTCTCCATCAAGTCTAAAGCCCGCCTTGCTTTGCGAAACTTTTCCTGAATCAATACCACACCTACTTTGTACATCTCACGGACAAACGAAATGGAAAATAATTTTGCCAATATCATCGCGTCGGCATTTTTTCTTACACTTCTATAGAAGTAATCGATCATTAAGCCGTGTTCTTCAGTAATAACCCTGAGCGCGTTAGCTAAATTGCTGAAAATTTAAAGGTGCATGTTTTAAGTAACTTCTTAATGTAGCATCAGACCTGAGCATATTTATAACTATAAGGGCATATTTTTTCAACGTATGTAACCTAAACATTCATAGAACATTAACACGGGACTACCATTTATAAATGCAACAATTTACAGACCGATGATTTTTATAGCGAGAATATTCTGATATTGCCTAAGACTATTTTGCAGTTTAAATTTCTCCAAAAATGTACTCAATATTATTGATTTAAGTATAGTTAGTCTAGGTGAAATGGACAGAGAAGAAAACAAACGAGGAAGTACTTGGTATGGTGGGCGAAGAGAGGGGTTTGTTGGGAGCAATCCTATGGAGGCAGGAAAAGTGGCTGAAGGGGGTATTGACCGGCAGTGGGATGTTGAAGACTGTGATAGAGGGTAGAATGTTAGGCAAACGAGGAAAGGGAAGGAACAGGATAGGGATGTTGGACGGGATGAAGGGAGGAAGAAAGTACTCAGAGCTGAAGAGGGACCTGATATAGAGTAGGATGTTGTGTTTTGCTAGGGATCACAAATTATTTAATTAGTAATATTGTCCATCCAAAAACCTTCCTTAACCGGTAGATTACCTAAAAAAAAGTCTATTGCCCAAAAAGGGTTTTGGTCATACACAGACTCATTATCGCTACACTTCCCAGTTCCACCAAAAAAAACCTGAAATCCCAAACTGCATTAAATAGTTCTTCAATTCTGGGTCTGCCTTTATTCTGTCCAACTCGATCAATATTCATGCACGTGTTTTACGTCTATATAATCAGAACATATTGCCAATGAAAATTAGAAAAAAAGGCCACCATCGGATCCATTTTAAAATAAAAAAATAAAGATATGGGTTAATGTTTCACCAAAGTATCTAATTATTTTTTATGCTGTTTTAATTCGCTAATCACCTTGCAGACCTCTTATTGAAGAGATAATATTGAGCCGAAAATAAAACAATTTCATCAATATCAATCAACAATATCGCGTCGCATAAGCATTTCCGCCCACGAGAAAATACAAACGTGTGATAGACCGCTGATTAACTACTGCTTAGTGCAATTACGTCTTCCAAGATATATTGCAACGCGTAATGCGTAAAGTCCACCGAGGACGAGTCTTCATGCATGTTTGAAAACCTCAAAATACCCCCCCCCCCCGTCAACATCACCCCGTGGAAGCCTTAATTCCTAGGGTTAATGTCTGTTTTTGCACAAAATATTTTTATCCTTTAGAGCTATAAATGGACACGAGCCGTAGGAGGGACTGCGCGAAGTCGACCACGCATCTGACGGAATAATTTAACCAGTAGTGAAGTATAGTTAGCGAAGTTTCACAGTATATGTGGCAAGTAATTAATACTCTTGCCACCTCCTATTCGCGTTAGATCTTGATGGTTACATCTCGATTGTTTACACATTAAATCCACATATATAATTGCACGCAGAATCTAGCAAATTCCGCTGTGCAATTTTGATAAGTTAACTGGGTGAAGAGAGAGAGGGAAGGCCACTTGGTATTTGAATGTCATTAAACTACACCAAAGAGCCTTTGAAATATGGAGACCATTTCCTGGTCAAACCCGTCCCTATTTTCCTGTTTAAAATAGCTTGGAATAGTTGGCAAGAGGATAGCATTTTGGCAATGGAGTTGTGAAATCCTCTGATGGGATAATGGAGTTGCAGAGCCATCTATTATTTTTAATTTTGTTGCCAACTAAACGCAATTATATGGAAAGAAAATTAATGCTGCCTACCTATCTTCAATGAACCGAAAAAATAACATAATTCCCTAATTATGCCCGTGAGTGAAATAAAACAGCAACATGATTAAAAATGTACAAATTAAATTATTGATTATAAAAATAAAAGTCATATTTTCGCGATGAACTAACTTGCGAAAGTGAAATCAATACCTTAGCTTGGATGAACTGTGCACAGTCGTATAAAAATCAAAACCATATTCCAGGAAAAAAACGAAGGCATCTCAAATATGTTTCTGACATTGAAGGAAAACATTTATCTTAAAGAATAAACGAGATCAAATAAAAGCATCTCAATAAATTTAAAGAAATAAATCTTATTTCAGAATTATTCGTGGGAGCGAAAACTCAATTGTGCCATCAAAAAACGATAAATGCTAACTAAGTCTTTCTCCCTCTGCATCTGCCGTAGTTCTCAGGTGAGGATGTACAGTACAAGGCCCCCGAAGGTGAAAGCATAAATGGAGTGGGGTGAAATACCAAGCTCACCTCAAAACTTAAACATTTTTCCATGGTATGAGAAAAGGGTTTTGTCTTGTATTAAAACTAAGAAGTGCATAGAAATTCTAACTGGTGACGTCATATGCACCAAATGTAGACTTCAGCGCACGAATACAATATAATATCAAACTTGGGCTCTATTGTTTGCATATTTTTGGATGTGAATTGGTCATGAAAAAGCATTCTCAATCCCCTCTTACTTTTCAACTCACAAGTACACGTAAAGGGTGAGTTTTAGTAGTATGTCTATATATCTTGCAACGTACCATCACTTTGGATGGACAGTACTTTGAAAGGTGGTCTCCTGAAGTGAAGGAAACAGAATGAAACAGAATAGATGATTAATTTTATTGCCTAAAATTAATAACACTTACCGCCGCATTAAAAACATTTTCAATTCATTCAAGGGATTCTCAAGAGGTTAATTTCTCCACCCATAATTCCATGGGAACTTTTTTATCTTTTGCTTTACCTATGCTCATGATTATCCCTCTTATATATTTGGATTTTCATTTACGTCTTAGATAAAGAGCGTTTTTGTGTCCGCAATATATCTTTTGACACTCAAGGGTGCCGCAGTTAAATTAAACTGAAAAATTTTCCTGAAGGGACGAGAATCGGGCGATTGTCAGCGAGCGGGGAAATTACGATTCTTCCGGAAAGAGAGAGAGAGAGATTTTATTTCTGGTCCAGCAGGTATATTGGGGGTAAAAGAGTTGCCATGTGGACGCCAAAGGGTTGGAGGAGGGAGGGGACCGGGGCGGAGGAGAAGCGAGGGGAGAGAGGCCTTCGCTGGAGGGGACCGCACCCTTACTGAAAAAGCCAAGGCATTCGACAAATAGGGCATCAGAGAAAGGATGTGAAGGCGATGCATTTTCACAGACCCGTTACAAAAGTGTAAATTACAACCCTAACAGAAGGCAAGAATGTCTGGAAGATTCTTAAGGTAAATTTACCATAGTTGTTAAGTTATAACCCTCGGGGAACTTAATAATAAATTATGCTATTATTTCATGGATTGGCCATTAAGAAACATCGATATAACATGTAGTATGCTGGCATATAGAGGATTTGCAATTGATTTCGCAAGAGAATACAATGAAAAAATACTCAAAATTAGTAAGAAATGATATTAGCGAAGAACTTTAAAGAGATTAAATGGAATTTCATTTGAATAATGAGCATATGTTTGGCACTGTTAATTTAGCTTGCACAACGAAAGATCAACGATAACATAGAGCAGTGTAATTACGAGTATTAAAGTTAATCAAATTAAGTTGTTCCTCATAACCATGCCTGAGAGTTATCAGATAACAGTATAGACATGTAATACCATTTCACATAGCATTAGAAATTACATCGAAATCACATTATATTTATCAGTTTGAGGCTTGTTGCGACGTGAAGACCAAAGACCAAAGCTGAGAATTAAGTGGTGAAATTTTAGGAAAGTATTTCCGAGAGCGTATATGTGTCAGAGCCAGGTAATGATCTGCGAGATTTTGTGCATTTTTCAAGCATAAACATAAACAAAACCGATTTTCTCTTATTAAATCACACTTAAGATTCTAAATCTAAAGACCGTAGACAGAAGGTGTGTATGTTATTTTCAAGGTATGATAGTAAAACTCCTGAAACTATAATTTCGGGCTCCAGGAATCGTGAGTTTAGCCGTAAAATATACAAATAAATAATTTATTTTGTGTTGTGAAACTCTTCCACGAAATATTAATACTTAACACAGATTGTACAAATCCTAAGCGCTGGAGCAGCCAACGGGAAAGATGGTGAGTAGCAGTGAAAGGATTAAAAAATGAGATTAATCGATGAATTGGTGTAAGTGGAGAGATTTAAGTATAAAAACTGGGCACACATTGCCACGGAACGTAGTGTTGGGCGTTGCCCAAACGATGCCGTTTCAGGAAATGAGTAAAGGTGCTTGCAAGGGAAGTGAGGTGAACAGACTATAGGGGAAGACTGAAGAAGGGGGGAAGATATGAATAGAGGAGGTCTGAAAAATGCTCAGCTTGCAAGTTATGTAGATTAAGGAGGCTGGTGCAAGTAGTCATGTCATTATTTAAAATCAAGATGGAGGAAGATATTGAGTATTTCAGATCAAACGGAGAGAGCCGATCATGTAAAGGGTGAAAAGAGAACAGGGTGATCGATAAATCCATGGAATTCCTTTCCCCAGTTTTCCTCAATTTTTCCGACGAAAATTTCGTCTACTCTCCCATTTCTTTAAAACTTGACCGACATTTATTTCTTACTGCCGCATGTGCTGCTGTGTTATCACTAATTTAGATTTCTGCCAGGTTCTGCGAATTTGACTCGTTAAAGGAAACACGAAATCATATCACAGCTAAAATGAATCTGGTCCTCTCCGGTAATTTCCATTATCGATTAAAATCCTTATGAATTTATAATTCACGTAAAAAATCTGCAATATTGTCAAATTCGACCGATTTTACCAATTTTTACGAATGAGTGAGGAACTGGTGTGATCAACGACTAATTTCTGTTTCTCTTGCCAGAGTTACCCTCCTTGAAGATGTCAAATATGTAGCTTGTTGCCTCAGGCGTACCTCAGTGGAAATTTTACAAAACTTATATGAAATGAAGGAAGTAACTTCGTAATGCCACAACCACATAAAAAATAAGACCTAGGTTTTGACGTTGGATGTCATCTTAAGGTTATGTCATTATGTCATCTTCAGGTGACTATGACATCCAGCATCAAAACCAAGGTCGTATTTTAAATGAGGTGTGTGTGAAATTACTGACTGCCTTCAATTCAAACAGGTAGGATAGATTATAAACGTAATGACTAATACGCTCGTCAATATAATATGTATTACTTAACAAGAATATCTCTATCTGGTAGAACGCCTTTGGATGATGACAAGCAACGGTTGCTCTCAAGAAAATTACTTTTTTTCTCCAAAAATCAGCCCTAAAAATGTGATAATTTTTCTTCATAATACCAATCAAAACCTGGCATCTGGTAACACACAAGAACAGGATATAAAGCAGTTTGCATTGTAACAGCCTGGCAATAGCGAGTCTAGGAGAAAAATGACGCATGAATACCTGTAAAGACGAGACTTGGACAATAAGGTGGTTTTTAAAATCGTTGGAAATATTAATCTTCAGATCACATAATACGCTATGATGTGGAGTATCCTCGTTCGGGTCCAGATGAGAATAAAAACCCCTGTGCTAATGGTTCCGCGATCCGTCATTGAAGATGGAAGTGAAGCAAAAAATACAAGACAGTATGGGGCGTTCTCCACTTTGCGTGTCATCCTGCAGGGAATGTTATGTGTTGACCTGTTCACTGGTGAAGTGCGAACAAAAATAGTCGTCGAATAATGGGACCGGTGTGTCGTAGGAATTGAATTTTCCCCGCGATTACGAATCTTTATTGTCTCGCGACATCTCCGTGGAGGTAGTGAGCTGGGCCGAGGGTCGGCGGGGTAAGGAGGGAGAAGGCTCGGGGGAAAAAATCGGCCTCATAGGAGTGAAGAAGAAAAGGGCAGTAATTGCGTTTCCTCAGCTCTATTAATCTACGTCCGTCTTCTCCCTAGCGCCCTCTCCCCCCCCCCACCCACCTGCCTCACCCACTCGCTCCTGGCATCAATCTAATCTTCATGTGGTGGAAGAGTCATATTTCTTTATTTTTTTGCCGCTCACGCCGAGATTAAATCCAACCTCCTCCAAGAAGACTCCTTTCCCATTCTAAATTCAATCGCGCACCTTAAATTCCCGCCGTCATCCGTCGTGGGGGAAAAGGGTTTTCTTTGAAGACCATAGACAATAAGGAAAGGTTGCGAATGAATGAGGTCCCATACTCGAAATGACACTTTTCAAAATATTTAGGAAACAGAAAGTTAATACGTGTATTTTTTCGGAGACGCATATTCTTATTTTCCTGTACATTGATTCATTTCTGAAACATTTCTGTGTAAACCTTCTTTGGATAATATTTTGATCTTAATAAAATTGTGTGAAAAAAATGTCATAAAGAACGTGTATAATGTTCATAGAACGTTAAACACTTTGTGTTCTCGTCATAGAACGTGTACACAAAGTGTATAATGAACTACGTGAATAATTTTGGGCAACAAAGATGTTCAAATAAACAAAAACCCCTGCTATATTTGGACATAGACTTACAATTAATAAATATAAGGGCGTAAAATATTTGATTTTAGCTCAGTGTTATTTAATAAAAAATAAATATTTAACTATAGCGTAATCTACAACATACCACCCGTATTTCTAAATATCAGCAAAGGCAGTAAATCACTGAAATGCGATTTTGCGTGGGTTTAAAGGTGTATCAAAAATATATCTGAGAAAAAGGAGAACCAATGAATTAACCTGGAATGTACATTGTTATCAGTGAAATAACAGAATAACTAATTTACGAGGCAAACGTTGGGATGAATCTGTTTGAAAAATCTTGAAAGCGGTTGGCACTGACCTCCAAGCGTTATTCAGATATTTAGATCAATCGATGTTAACAAAAGTGATCTCAAAGAAAATTTGCCGAGTAGAGAACAATACTTATACATACATGCACATGTACGGCTTACACCTAAAGTAAATGAAATTCTCAAATAAAGAAGCAAGAGTCGCTCAAACGATGTGAAAAATCTCATTGGCGACTCAAGAATTATTGATGAGAAGTTGTTTAGAGAGTATAAATTATAACAAATACTTTTTTTGATCAGCGATCAAATACCATTGATTCTCGACCACCAAATTGGCATTCATACTGGATTCTAAAAAGGCAAAAGATGGCAAATTACATCCACTCTTTGAGCAAAATTATTCCAACCTAAGAGATCCATGAAAGCAAATGCATTTTCGAGAGTATTTGTTAATGTTAATTATCACCCGTAAATATACGTATACATAATAAATTGAATTCTAAAGCTTTTATTAAATGAAACTAGGCAAGGTATTTCCATCCGCAATGATAACCATTTACCTATTTCCTACATTAAGCACGAAGTGCTTCATTATTTTTAAACTGTTACTTTATTATTTGTCGTATCACCAAATTGTGGATTCTGATAACAGGTGCAAAATATGTCCATTAATATTATCCGCAATACTATACGAGTATACTAACGAAACTAAGAAATACTATCGTACATTCGAAGTAAAGTAGAAATTATGAACATGGTTTAACGTAGTAAGATCTGGTGCTTTCCCAATGTATTTCCTTCATGACGTTTTCTCGGGTATTCCACCTGGTCAGGGGTTCCATATTGGCCGAAGTTACTATGTCGGACTTGTGAATCGTTCTGAGGACGATGGACGAGTCGGGCATCAAAACTTCGGCCCATATGGAACCCCTAACCCGGTGGAAGACCCGAGAAAACGTCATGGTTAAACGTAATTTATCTAGGATAAATTTCATATGCTTAACGTTGGTTCACATTTAAAGTTTGTCGAGAGCATCCTTCAGGTATGTACATAGTATTAAGAGTCAAATTACTAAGTAATAACATCACGTGGTCTTAACGTAGGTTATCCAAACTATGATAGTTCAACTGCGAGAAATTTCTCCTAATTCATACCGAAATAAGCATTTCAACAGTCCACTCCTCTGCGAGTGTCCACAATTGCAACTTTAATTCTTAGGGATATCACGGTCGACATGCAAAAACAAAAGAGAGCAGTTTCTGGGTCTTTTGATTGGACAAGGGCCTTCCTCTCGGACGGGGGTCGTGCGACAGGCAGGGGCGGCGGCGAGGGGGAAGGCGGGGAAGGAGGGCTAACTGCGGAGGAATTTCGAGGGAGCAGGTATTTGAGTTTCAGCTGGGGGTGGGGAAGAGTTGGTTGCTTGGTTGAGAGGGGAGGGAAGGAGTTTGAGGGAGGGGGACGAGGGGAGTACAGTGGGGGGGGGGACGGCCGGTGGGAAAGGAAGCAGATGGAGATGAAGTTGAAGGAGGTATAAAGGAAGCGAGGACTTCGAAGAAAAAGAAAAGATGGAGAGACAAGAGAGGATGGGGGAAAAATGACGCTAGTAAGGAAGGAGTTACTTCTACAAAAACTTTTCTTGTAAAACCCATCAGAGTAATGAACATATTCCATTGGATCTTTTCAATATTTGCGTTGATATCTCGGTATGTTTTCCTTTAAACGCCCTAGCAAACCTAATTTAAATGCTACTAGTACTGACACATAAAGGAATATATTCTAGGAACAATATATACAGGCTCTCTTTGGAATTGACATCAAATGCTCCATTTAATCATTCGTATATTTTTGCTTTACACAATATAGACATTTACATAAATATTGAGGGTGTGAGCTGTATTAAGTTAACGCCAAAGCAATATTTGAATGTTTTAAATAAATAATGATTTAAGTTCTTCTGTAGGATGTTGATACATTTTCGGATGACTAAAATGATTTACTTTTCTGTAGGATGTTGATACATTTTCGGATGACTAAAATGATTTATTCTTGTGCTAATATCAGTGCAGTTTTAAATAACAAAGAGAAAGAGTGTACAAAGAAGATGAAAGACGTAGCTTAAATAATTGGCAACGAAAACAAATGAATAATAATCAAATACGCTGAACCCATATATTCCTAATTACATGAGAAGCATCTGCAGGTTGGGACTTCTTTGTTATGCGTACACTTATTCCTACATACTACATGTATGCAATATGATAGCTGAGGCATTCACAGAGTTTGTATAGCTAGGAATACCAATAGTAGTGCGAGTAGTAGTCACCTCGACGTGGCAATTAATCCTCTCAGATGCCTCCGTTGAGGCATTAATTATGCCTTAGATATTTTAGTTGTACCAGTAGGAGATCATCAAGTTAAAACGTCTAAAATACAGTGAACATTTGAAATTATTGCCAGCTCTGCTTGAAAATAGATTTTTATATCTTTCAGCTATCGGTATTTTTGAGTGGTTTTCCAGTTTTAGAGGTTCCGGTTTGTCATTGCCCAATATTTCAGAAGTCGATGACCAAGATCGCCGAGAAATAAAAGCACTACCGCCAAAGTGAGGAAAAAATATTTAATCTGATGCACTGAATGAATGCTGGATGAAACGACTGGTCGATGACATCGACGTGAAGCTTTCAATTAGTCGGACGACGGATTGCTACCTAGCATCCGGTTTGAATTTGCTCCAATTTGATCCACAAATAATTGAACACAAACGAGGTCAGAATGAAGGCTTCGCATCTTTTCTTTACTCTATTGCTGCTGACCACCACCTAGTTTCTTGGATTTCAATTAGGGAATTCATTGATTTGCATGTTCAAGGTAGCCTACCGTCACTAAATTTCATACTTAAACCAATGCCACGAGAACAACATCTTACTAACGTTATCTTACTAACGAACGTAATATTCTCTAAGTGGAAGTGACATTTTGAAGTCATTATTACAAATATATTTAAATAAAATTTTTTCTGCGTATAAAGCTATTCTTATGTACAAATTTTCTTACATTATGGCTATAAATGTTGATTTATTTTGTTTCAGGAAGCCACAGATTGAAGTAACTCGCAGTGCGGAGGATAGAGAGGCTCGCAGGGCGGTTAAGTTCCTTCATTTGAAAGGTTATAGTGCCCGACAAACCCAAAATGGAACGATGGCTGTTTACGGAAATGATAGCCCGTCATTTGATACATCTGAGAGTTGGAAAAGGAATTTCCAGCCTGACCACAAGTCTCTTACAGACGATCCAAAAAGTGGAAGACCATCTCGGCTCCACTCACGGACGACGCGGGCACAGTAAAGAAAGTAGAGGACTATATCGTATGTATTAGACTGAAGATCAACCATGTAAATTATCATTATCTAATGAGACTGATCTTAGTTATGAAAACGGGTGGCAAATTATTCACAAAGAACTTCTCTTCTCAACGGTGTGAGCGCGCTGAACTCCGTGACTACGTGCACCGACTCCTTCACAGAAGGAAACACGGCGCGACAGGCAATCAAAGCAATATGGCTTGTCATTATCCGCAATTTTCTCCCAATTTCGCCCAAAGCAACCTTTTACTCTTTCCAGAAATAAAACAGCCACTGCGGGGTCGAACTTTTGGCGATAAAATGATGTTATTAAAAAGGTGGAGCAATGGTTTTCGACGCAATCTGCTGAGTTCTATGATGATGATGATGGCCTTTTTAAGGCCAAGGACCGCTAGGAGAAACATAGTATAACTATGGATGGTGACTAGATGGAGGTCTTTAGAATAACAAATAAAAACTAAGTTTTTATCCCGATTACTTTTTAGTGATATTAAAAAGTTTATAATACCCACTTGTACCTTAGAACTTCATTTTTTCCCGGCGGTGTCCAACTTGGTGATAACAGAATTGAAGTGCTGCTCAAATACTGGATAATTTGAAAAATGTCGGATTCCAGAAATGAACATATAAACCCAGCGATTACTAGCTCCCGGGCACAGTTCTATATGGGGAAATAAGTTTCGGACACTCGACTACTGCCAATCGTAGCTATGACATTTTTAGAAATGTCAACCTATTTAAGGACGTTATAGTTTGTTTTTTCATCAGATTAAAGTTTAATTATACCAATATACTTTACAACAGGTATTATTTAAAATACCCTGCAGTAAATACAGAATATTATGGCGAAACAAGAATAACTATATAAAAAATATCCAAGTAGAAGTGAACAGATTATGAACAATGAATCAAACTTTTTAACAAACATCCCTACTAACGCAGTTCTGGTTAATGTATGGGCGTATGCCTTTTAAAGATATTTGAAGATATATATTCGTACTGAAGAAAGTAAAGCATAATTTTCCTTCCTCGAATTCCTTTGAGACGTATCTACTTTAGCACGCAAAGCTTTTAACTGTCAAAACTTTGATATTTATCTAAATAAATGTCGTTTATATTTGACGATTTTCGACCAATTTTCAATCAAATACTTATCGTAATTTGAACCCGGAAGGTTAATTGGGCAATTAAGTAGATGGGGACTTTGAAAAAAATGGAACACTTGATTATATCGCGAAAGTTTCATTATTTTAGCACGTCAGTATCGCGGATACATCACGCTCTCTTCCAGGTCGAGTTCCACTCACGGGTGCCAGACGAGAATCCTAACATAGCACATTATTAAAGAGGAACTTCTTGTACTAGAATCTAGTGCGTGTAGAAATTGTACTATCATGGAGGAAATAAAACTTTTCGCAAGTGTAGAAATTGTCCACGAAAATTAATACGAGCAAAACATTTACCTGTCCATTCCCAAACCTAAAGAGAAAGTGCATTACAACATGAATTTCCGTTTGTGGAAAATATTAAGTGGTTTACGGATAAAACTTTCGGAAAGAGAAGGCGTAATCATGGACCAACTCACGCGACGGAAAATAGCGTGCTTAACGGCAGGACGTGGGGACCATGGAGACAAAAGAATCGGGGCCTGGAAGACAAAAGGAGGATGAAGGGATGGGTTGGGTTGAATGACGGAGCAATGCCTACGCTGGGAGAGACTTCGGAGAAACTCAAGATATGCCTCGGAGAATCGCTAACCCTTGGGGGTCGAGAGTAAACTCTTCGGTGGGCACCGGCTTGCAAGGGGAGGTCAGTATTTGGGGGAGAGGTGCGCTTTGGAGTGGTTAGGGAAGTTGGAGGAATTGGCCTTGGAAAGACTTTCGGAGGGATAACTGGGTCTGGGAGACCAAGAGGCGGAGGGGGATGTTGTAGCACAATGGCGAAAATGATAACGATCCGGCAAATGATGAATGCAACCATTTTCGCCGATTTCCTTATCCCTCATTCCGTTATGATCACAAAATTTTTCCAACCGTCATTGAGGAAGATTCAAAGTTCACCAAAGGTTATCAATCGTATGTTTTTTATTGATTTGACAATGGGGAAAATAATAGCATATTCCAGTAAAAAGGCGAAAGACAATCGGATTTGAAATGTGTCTGATTTAAGTTCTTTAAGATTTTTCAAAAATCAGGATGGACGATTATTTTTAGAATGGGCATACATTTTACTATTACACCAATAGACTATGACCACTCAAGGTCATACTCTATGGTAATATGGTTTACCAATATATTTTAATTTGGATGGAAATGGCAAAATACGAGGGTAATCCGGAAAGTAGTACCCGTTCGTGCCGCATGAAGTGCTGACGACGCGAGTAGCCGCTGGACGAGGTCAGATAGCTTCAGTGGCTTGTCTGCCTTCTCTGAGCCAAGTTGCGTGACGCTAGCATTGCCTGTGTTGTTTCTGTGATTGTTTACAATGTTTAAAAAAATTGAGAACGCCGCCAGTTGTGAAGTGAGGGCAGTGATTAAATTCCTCAATGCAAGAAACGTTCGCCCATGTGATATTCATCGCCAATTAAAGGAGGTGTATGGAGACAATGTAATGGACGAGTCGTCTGTTCGGCGGTGGTGTCGCAACTTCAACATGGGGAGGGGGAACACACACGACGATGAGCGTTCGGTGAGACCGTCTGTCATTACAGACCAACTGGTGAGCTCAGTTGACGAATTCGTGAGGAACGATCGGCGCGTCACAATTGATGACATCTGTGAGCATTTTCCCAATGTTTCTCGAACAATTGTTCATGAAATTGTTAAACACCATCTGCATTATGCAAAAATTTGTGCAAGATGGGTCCCTCGCGTATCTCAATGAGCTGGCGGCGAAGGACTATGCAGCAGGAATACAGAAACTTGTCACACGTTATGACAAATGCCTTAATTTGCTTGGAGATTATGTTGAGAAGTAGTTTAAAGTATCCTCTTTCAAATAAAATTTTTTATGTTTGTTAATATTTACTTTTGTGTCTTTATTTCACGAACGGGTACTACTTTCCGGATGACCCTCGTAATTGTTTTTCTTCTTAAATATTTCCGTAGTTTAAGAACTGACCCTGATTGTTACTGAGCGTTTCGGTAATTGGAATTATATTTAAGAATTTACTTTGTATATTTAATAAAACTAGCAGAAGAAGATAAAATGAGATACTAATCTGAAAAATTAGGAAAAACTTATTCGACATATTTCGAGACATGATTGCCTGATGAAAGCAGTGTTTCAAAGGAAAAGTGAATGGAAGCGATTGAAGAGGCAGACCCTACAAGAGCAACATTGAAAAATAAAGAAAAGATACGAGGGAGAATAATAACACAGGGTTGAGGGGCATAACGGAACGAAGATGGGTGGAGATTCATGTCAAGCCAATCTTATAATTGATGACTAGTGACCGTAAGATTAATGTAATCTTATTACCTTTCACCCACACAAAGATGTTCCATTCGGATTCATAACAAAGATTATGATGCCTCTTTAGGAACTTTTATATAAAAGCACGTGGCTATAACATTTCTCTGTGATAATTTGCGAATAAACAAAATTTTTGTCGACTCGATTGCGATAAAAACAATACTAAAAAAATAAAAATGAGTGACAAACTCTGCGGTTTTATATTGTCTCCATATTATCAACCTCGGCTTATTATTTCCTGCGATTATCCGGCCTAGTTGGAAACGAAGGCTAACGGTAGTTAACCTTCCGCAGTTACATTTGTATTACGATTGGATTGACAGATTCTGAGGATAATACAATTGAAACTGCCCAAAATATTATTAGGTTCTCCAAATTCCTATTTCTTTTAATGACTAATGTAACTTTAAAGTAATTATGAATACTGTATAATACTCGGACAATAAACATACCGTGAAAGAGATTCAAAACGTCGTCTATTCGGAGTAGCGGAGCATTAATTCATCATCCATAACAAATAGACTGTGACGGTAGATATTGAGGAAAATATATGTAGCACTTTCAGTTTTCACTTCGCGTAGGCATTCATTTTTTGAAAACTAAATGTACAAAATATTTTACTTCCCCAAACAAGTTTAATATTTCCCACCCATTTTTCGACATAGTGATGTCGTTACCAAGGAATCAATAATAAAGAAAATTGTCTGGAGGATTCATTTATCTCTGGGTTTAGAGGTGAGAGGGTATACCTTGATAGTTAAATACGTGAACCCTTGATAAGTGCATGGTTACGTTAAAACCAAGGCTAGGAAGCATTGGATTCGTGTCTATAAGAACAAAGTTTATTTAATTAAAATATGAATGCGATATATATGTCACTGGTTGATGATCGAAAGATAATGCAGAAACCAAATGATGATTTCTTTAATCTTATTGTGTTCGATTTTATACGAGGAGAGAATGAATATGGTTTAACATGGCACGTATTTCCTGCACTAAATGAAATATTTGCAAGTGAGCACAATAATTCCATTTCCTTTGCTATCCGCCCATGCTTTTTTAGGATTTCAATCTTCGGGTGCAAATATCATTAATAATAGCCAGCGAAATATAGAGTCAACAGTTACTAATGAATTACGTAAAACTAACCCATTATTGATATTTTAACTTTTTTTCGACTGAAATAATTCAGTTGGGTAAAAATGTACATTAATAAGAGGCGTGATCCAGTTTTGAAATTTTAATTCCACATACGTATACCACATTAATTACCCTTCCATGCATGTCGTTCGAGTAGAAAATTTATTCATTAAGCCCGTTTGTTTATTTCGCGAAGCATAATTTGAATGCACAAGGCATCTTCCAACACTGGAAGCGGTTTAGTTACTCGCTCATTTTCATGCAGGCAGAGTGCAATCATGTTTTTCACCTCAGTGGAAAATGTTTCTTTATGTTTTATAGCAACAGCGCTGCCACGGTAACCTCTTTGTCTCGAAGGAGACGTGATGGTAGCTCTGGGGTGTCTGGACTCTTAAAACACCATCAAAAACATTTTGGAGTATTTTACTAGATGAAAAGTTAAGCTAAGATAATGGGGGAATGGAATGGATGACGGCCGGAAATAATTGAGATGCAACGACTTCTCTTCTTAACTTAGCTGCGTGTTGCGCTAGCTGAACGCGTTCTACGTAAATTGGTGCACTCTTTGTACTAACAGGTCATTTTTTACTCCAATTTTAGTATCTGGCAGATAAGTTCGTTCGTTCGTTCGAGCTATATCATACTTTCTAATTTGTGAATAATTTCAAATTCCATTATTCGAGAAAAGTCAGTCATCCGGATAACTTAATGGTCAAACATTCAACACGAAAACATTAACTCGATTCTCAAACTTTAATGTGCGACTGCATGACCTTTGCAAGTTACAAAAATACAAGGGTAACGTAGTAAAATAAATTTGGAGGAAAATAAAACTAGAAAAATAAGAAAAAGAGCTTTGATAAGAACAAACTTTTCAACTAGTATTAAAAATAGTTACTTTCCAGAAAGAATGCAATTTGTTGAATATCAAATGTGATCCAAAGAAAAGAAGTGTTCAAATTAATGAAAAACAGACACAGAGCATTAAAAAGTGATGGTTATTTTATTATTACCGATAACCCTGAGTCACAGGCATTCTTTAACTCAATGCAACAATTCCAAAGTCTAAAAATCATTCGCCTTGACCGGGATTCAAACCCGGATCCCTCTATGTCTGGCCGAGTGGTTTAACCAATTAAGCTATCGAGATGTTCTCCTAAACTTTCAAATTTTTCTGTTCCTTTTTCGTTGTACCTTTTATTCCTTAAAAACCCCCAAAATTTCAGTTTAAGATGACGCTAAAGTGCTCGGCCGTTTAGCGTCCTATTTTAGCACTGGCTAAAGCACTCGGCCGGACATCGAGGGATCCGTGTTCGAATCCCCGTCAAGGCAAATGATTTTTACACTTTGAAATTGTTACATTACAATGCATATTAGCGGATGACTTCGTTAACAGTTACTGCTGCGGCATCTCCCGCAGTTTCTTGGAATTCTTTAACTGAAATTTGAAATTTATCTTTAGCCTAGCGCTTTGGCGCAGGGATCGATATTCTATTATAAATACTGTGAGGATCTTCATTATGTTATGTATTACCAGCCAATAATAACGCGCTATTCCATTAAGTTATGCTTAGGGGAATCAGGCACACTGTGTTAAAACTTTCCCTGCCTTAGCATGTCTACACGTATGATACCTGTTGTGTTCAATGTGGCATAGGAGCGGACTCATAGCATGCTCATAAGATGCTCAAATATCTTTAAGTAATGTTGAAAAGGCCTAAATGAAATCTGGTTTTCGCGCAAACTGATAATTTAGGGTCGCATACCAGTAATTATGGACCTCCTTCGGAGTTGGACAAACAGTCGGGGCGAAGGAATAAATGAGTCGGCAAAATTACGGACAATCTGAGACAAAAGAGCCGTTAAAGGAAGTTATTAATTGATAAAAAGATAACATAAAGGTCATTTAAGGAACTTGCAGCATTTTTTATTATGAAATATTTCTCTCGTTCCAATCATCGGGCAACTTGTTGCTCACTTTAAACTGTACCAAGTAGACCCATATTAGTTCCTCATCTTTTCCCTCCAAAACTCCATAGTTGAGAAACCTCATACAGGGACGATTTCTTAGAACAAGTTAACCGACTGTGAACCGGAATGGATACCTCGCAATAAATAATCTCTCATTGTTCAATCCTTCAAACATATTATTTTCCCAGATTCTTCGGATTTTAATTCTAGTGTTGAAAAAACTTAGAGGACACAGACCCAAGTCTTTCTCGAGAGTGGTTTCCGACAAGCTTTGACCTCAACTCTTGGGATTTCGTCCGGAAGAGATTCAGAAGAGTGGGCGAAACTCCCTCCCCCCCAAATGTATGTCCTGCGACCAAATTAAGGTTTTTTCTCCTTCATCAGAAGACATTAAGGCGGCATCGCCTAGGAGAATGAAATGATCTGATTGGTCGAAATAAATGGGACGTGGCGAATGCCACCAACTTGAACATGAATAAAAGCCCCCTACTCCCCTCTCCTCTCCCATCCCCCGATGTGCCCGGTCCTTTGGCGCTGGTGCCAGCATCCTCCGCGTCGACGTCTCCACTATCAATCCGGGGGTCTTACCCAAAGCCTCTCCCACCGGGTCCAACCGCCCACCCTATACTCCCCTCATTTCTCTGGCACGCCTTCCCCCCTGTGCCCATTCACATTGCAACGATCACTACCTCCACCGACTACCCCTTTCAACTGCAAATCCATCGGGCGCTCCCATCGGAGATGGAGGGAGAGAGAGAGAGAATAATGGAGGGTGAGGGGAAGAGAGGGGAGCTTGAAATTATTTTCCTAAGACGCGTTTTCTTGAACGCCATCGTTCCGCCGAAGAGCTCCACGCCTCATGGAATGGAATCCACTCGCTCTAACACCTTCGTCTTTTTTCCTCTAGCATGTTTCTCGGACATGAGACGCATGTCCAATAAAAACGCGAACTGGGGCCTTAAAACTTTATTTTGAAAAATTTAGTCTGCATCGATTGAGTCCCCTTCAAAGTACTCTCGATTCGTAGGCGATGCACTTATTCCATCTTCTTTTCCACCGTTTAAAGCAGCCTTGGAAGTCTTCGGCAGTCAGGCTTCTTAGTTTTCTCCTCGTTTCTTGCTTTATTGTGTCCACATCTTCACAGTGATGTCCCCTCATCACATTTTGGGAACAGGAAAAATTCGCAGGAAGCGAAATCTAGCGAATAAGGAGGATGATCAAGGATGATGATTGAATTTTTTGCCAAAAACAGGCGAACCGCTGAATGTGCACCGATTTTGTACACATTTTTTTAAACCAAAATATTCGGTTAAAATAGTGTGCACTGTTGATTTTCCTGAATTCAGTCCATCAGTTATCATTCGGACAGTTTTTCGACGATCGGTAAGGACAAGGGACCGCACACGATCAATGTTGTCGTCTACAAAGGCGGTTGAATGTCGTCTCGGCCTTGCATCATCCGTGGCGTCTTGTCGGCCATCTTTAAAACGCTCAATCCACATGAAAACGCATGTTTTCTTCAGAGCATTATTAACGTTAACATCTGTTGACATTTTAGTAACTTCTTGCAAACTCTTACTGCACTTCACCGAAACCCTTGATGCTGATTCGTTGCTCCGTTATTTCGTCAATTTCCATTTGCGACAAACAGTAAAAGCAAGTACAACAGAAACTAACGTAACTGGCACCAAACGCCCACCTCGACGACAGCGGGTCACAGGCAATTAGCGCCGCTTATGGACGGGGCTATACTCCGCGTCATTGCCGTCATATTGTACCAGTTTGCGTAATTATTGTACGTATACGCATGGCCCAAGATCGGCCTCTTCCTTATCTCCTGAATGGTTCCTAAGGCTCTCTCCGAGCAGAAGGATTCCCCTCCGTCAAATCAATGTGCCGCGAGGGTTGAGTCTCTCCTCACAAGATGCAACCTTCCAAAAGGAAGCCGTGAAACTGCATGATGGGTGGCCCATGTAATTATGAGGTTCTCAAAATATTTTTCTTGGAAAGGAGACTGGTGGGATTTAATCCATTCAAATTAAAAAAACGCTGCCCTCATTAGAAAAAAACGCAAATGTCGTGCTAATGGGTTTAGCCACCGGTCACAGACTCGCATGGCATAAGGAAACTAGGATGTAACGAATATTTTTTTCATTCTATCCTTCAGTCACGTTACATCGCAGTTAAAATATGCCGTTTTAAAATGAAAAGCGCAAAATTTGATCCATTCATTTCTAATGGCATTAGTTCTACTCAAACCTGATAGTTTTAACTAATTAAGTTTAATTTAGTCATTATTTTTTATCTCACATATCATATTCAGTAATGTTCTTCACAATTCTTTGTTTTAACTTTTTACCTTGTTTATAATTCACGATAACATAAAGTATTTAGTAAATTTCATTATGTTTATCATACTTCGGAGATCTTTTATTCATCGTTTGGGATATCATTAATGCAGTGTAATTCTTAACTTACTTGATGGGAATTTAGGTAAACATCAGTAAATTAAATTTGAATTTTCGAACATAAAATAATAAGGAAATAAACTATCAATTCATAACATTATGAACAATTTAGTATGCCACAGAAATTTGCTAGCTTAAAAATATTTATTATTCCCTTCCATAACCGGATTAACAACAGAGCCCATAAATATCATCGACGCAATGGATCTTTTATGATATCAATGAATTTGCGAAAAAATAGGAAAAGGCTTTCTTCACACCTGAATACACGAATATTAAACTTGAACCCTAGGGTTAGATTTATATTTGAAAACGAGAAAAAATATTTATGAGTTCCCTATTTCCAGAATAAACACGTCCAAGTGTAATGATTGAACGCTTTTTGGAAAACATAGACATACTATAAAAGTGATCTCAGAATGAACAAGAATAAATCCTTGAAGCCTATTTTTTATGAAATTATGCTAACATCATGTACTAATTATATACTAATTTTACATCATTATGTACTAATTTGTGAATATCTGTTTATATTTATTATCCGGTCAATGAAAAATTATTTCCTTTTTTTTGTAACCATTTTCAAAATTCGAAGGAAAGTAAAAATTAAGTTTGGAAAAATTTCATTTCATAACTTGTCAAATCGAAATCTCTCTGAACAGAAGAAAAATTCAATTAGTGCATTTGCAATTTGAAAGGCATGAGTGAATTTTTATATTCATGAATGCGAGTCTATTAAGCAAGCTTGGAACTTAATTAGATTCTTATTGAGCAACATTAACGAGAGAGCGCAAAGCATAATTTATTTCACTGTATGTATGCAATTTTCATTTTATTCAAATTCAATTCATTACTACCCTCAAATTATTTGTTTCTATTAAATCCACATCATTCAATATTAGGCGCAGTTCAGTACGAGTACCGTACATTTTACACTCAAGTACGATGCAGAAATTTCAGAGAGAATTCCTTGAAAAAATGCGAAAATACTTTATTTAAACTTATATGAAAACGTATTCCACGTCCTAGTTGAGTAGCACATGAAGTTTCGTGAAATTTGTGAGTTTAAGTAAACTTCGTAGGCTAGTGCCATGCATGAGAGAACAGGCATCGGATAAACACATTAAGAGATATAAACATTCAATAAAAGAGTAAGGTTTAACTGATAACTTCGTCGAGAGTATGAAAACTACCAAAAATATATATTATCAATTTTCCAATCAATGAATTAATTTGAGAGAAATATCAGTATAATAACAAAACGTAAATACTAGTGCCTACTAATACTAAAACTATACTAATAGTATTTCCATGCTTTGTGGAAAGCAATTAACAATGGCTTATATTCCCAATAATTTTCAATACATCCTCACTAAGTTTGATTAAATCGTGTTCTGATTCACCTATGCTTGACATTTTGACGCTTGTTTACTATGGTATAGTAAACAGACCTGTTGATTGCCAGATTCCAGGAACGATTGTGATTCCTTATTCATGAATAAAACATATAAAATGCATATTGCCTCTAGATTCAACTTTCGAAATGCATTAATAATTCAATATTTGGTATGTTGTTTTCACAAATAAATTATTCATACTAAATTAATCCTTATAAATTCAAAGATTATTTCCCAAAGTTATGAATAATATCGTTACCATTTAAAAAAATGCTACCTATTGCGTCGTTCGAGGGTAATAAATCAATTTTAAGCTCTTACCCATAAAGACAATGAAGGGAGTGTTCATTCTTATGGATCCTCGCGTCATCAATTCTAGTTTACTTTCAATTCCTCGGGATGAGTACAACCTCGGGCCTTCGTTGTTGCGTCGATGCGAAATTATAACCCCTCTATCGAATTGGAAAGTCGATTGTAATGGTGGCACAATCTCTCAGGAGTGAGGAGTTGTTGTAAGAACTGAGGACTTTCGGAAGACTTCCCATCTCCCAGAACAGGCGATCATTGCACAGAGGGCGAATCGACCATGATTCATTAACGTTGAATCACTCTTCCCAACGTCTGCCGTAAATTGACCTGCCCGTCATAGGAGGTAACCCCTTCCGCGAGGGATATATAGTAAGCAGCAAAGGGTCCTCCACAGAGCGGTAGATTCCTCCGACCGGCTTAATAGGGAGATCTTGGTCAACTCCCATCCCTGCTCGGCCAAAACCTCTCCGCACGCCTTGACGAAGTACGCCAACCTGGCAATAACCTTCATGCAATTTCCATCGCTGAGACTTGGCTTAAGCCTCATATGTCTACCACATCTGTCGACATCCCTCGATATAACTTCTATCGACATGATCATATCGGTAAGGGTGGTGAAGGCAGAGGTGTCTAAGCGAGAAAAGATCTCTCAATCAAAATTATGTCAAAAAGTTCTTCCATTTACTACAAAAGACCTGAGTTTACATTCTTATAGATAACCTTCAAGCTGCAAAAAATTCTTTTAGCCATAGTTTACCGCCCACCCAAGGTAGGTTATTTTTCCGACTTGTAAGAAGCATTATCTTCCCTCATTCCGAACTATGGCCATGCTATTATAACCGGTGACTTCAATGACAACGTTTTTTCCTCAATTTATGACTCTAAAGCAATTACTACCTCATACCTTGTCATACCTTGGTCTTAGTATACCTCCCCTAGATCCTACCCATCATACATCTTCATCAGCCACTTGGCTTTATGCAATAATTACAGCCAACCCTGACAAAATCACAACATACTGGCAACTTTCTGCCCCAGGAATATCCATGCATGATGTATTATTTATAACATACTCACTTAGATGTCCTAAATTTAAGCAGAAATTCATTCTCACTTGCGATTTCAAGGACGTAGTCGACGAAGACCTACTATTTGATGTTACTACCATTGCATGGTAGTCTATAGAATTCATTGACGACATAGATAAAAAAGTAGAACTATTTAATACGTTCCTAAACGAACTGGGGTGGTTCACAAATTAAGCGGGGGGGTAGTTGGCCGAACTTCTCAGTCAGTGTGCGATTAATAAATAGAACATCACTACTCATGGACCGCTCTTATCATTGGAATGCCCCCTTGCTTACCTTATTGCCTTGGTCTCCGGAGCGTTCCGACGGAGTCTCCCGATGCTAAAATCCGAAGTCGATGGAAATCGGCTACGTATTTGGGACATGCTCGGAGGTAAGGTCTTCGAGTCAATGGAGCGAAAGAATCGGATGCTGCTTCTTCGATATTCACTCTCAGGACGCGGGGCCGGTGTTCCATGGCACGGGCGGAAAAAGGGTAACTCTGAGAATAAGAGGTCATGGCTTCATGCATGAATGATTTGCTGGGCCAAAATTGGTCTGCGAGCGTCTATAGCCCGAACCGTTGAGAGAAAAAAATTACAAAAACATTTCATTTTCGTATTGCATTATGGCCTATGGCAAGGACGACTGTACAAAGCACGTCTCTGTGGAACAGTTCCCCCCTATAACCTGTCCCCAATACAATACAGACGAAATGGGTATCAGTTCGAAGACGAATAACCACGAAAATGTGCATTTATGCTAGAATTGGGATCTTTTCTTACTAGGGGTTCGATCATCATATTTTAATTTAATTTTCAACTCCCTGATTCACACTAGAGAATGTATGTTTCTAATAGGTTCCGTCGATCGAAATACACGCAATAATCTTGTGCATTTTAGACATCGGATTAAACTATTTTTACTATAAAATTTTAAATTTTTAGTTCAGGATTACCAACCTTAAAGAACCCGCCGTTGCAAATTTCAAAATAGAAATCTTATTAACGTATTAAATCAGAATTTTGAGACTTTACTGCATCGGAAAAAATTCCTATAGATCCTATAAAAAAATCATTTCATTTTCCTGTGCTTAAACGCACAGGAAAATTATGTATTATTATTCCTGTATTCTAAAAAAAACTTAACCCGTATTATCTTCATATCTAACGCAATGATCTGCAAAGTAAGAGTACCCATAGTGTGACGAATAAATTCCACAAAGGTAGGAAACCAAATTATGTCGCGATAAACTTTTTAAAAAGCATTTTCGCGAGGCACATAAAATGGCATATTTAATGTCCAGCAGCCATCGTACATGGACGACCACTCAACCTCGGAGATGATTTTACTACCGTCGGGATATAACCCTCATCGTGTTTGAATGTCGCGGAGGACACACACACACTCACAGCCGCAAACCTCACAGGGTTGAGCGAGGAGATATTGTCCCTAGGAGCGCTTAAATGATTTCTTTTCCGCGAGAAAAGTAGGGCAGTTTCGGTGGATAAGGTGAAGAGGGCGTTTCTGGGAAAGAAACTGCCGTTTACCCGTACCAGTTGCTCCAAGACGCTCGTAAAATGCAACCACGGAGTCGAGAAAAACATTAAAGTGTTTTGGAAATGTTTTCTTCCCACCCCCAGCTCGAAATAATGGGAGATTGGATACGTATACCTCCGGTCATCTTAATGGACGCGGTCGCTGAGACCAGTGCGGGGCGTTTTATATATTACCGTCGGCGTCGGACCAGGGCCCCATGGGGTCCCCCTCCGCAGTAAGATAGCCGGTGGGATGGATTCCGGTTAGATCCACCCTCTCGAGTCGCGGATTGCTGTTATTATTATTTACTGATCTCTTTTTCTCCCAGCATGGTTGAAGATAACTCGATATAATGAATAATCCAAGTACCTCCAGTAATATGACAGCGCTAATTAATGATGATTCCAAATTTTAAAATATCATATAACAAGATACGCTACAAAAATCCATGCTTTTTTGAGTCCCACATTTAAACCGTGGCGCATATAAAGAGTTTTAAGCATCCCGTGGAGCTATTTTGGTGTTAATCCTGGCAAGACATACAACTTTACGTATTTTAAGAGGACGTTTAGCATTAAAGGACTGTTGGAGGAACAATACCTGTCTGTCACTTGTGGATCTCATTTTTATAGGCCCATCCCCTTCTCGTAACAAGTATTATTATTTGGAGAATTTTCAACCGGTTTAGACACCGGCATGAGCAAGGCACCTGCGGGAAAAATCGAATTACCACCACTAATTCTTAACCCTTAACCCAAATGAGACATTACCCCGATACCCAACACAAGGGCAAATATTTCAACTTCGCATAATTTCTGCATCTCTTCATTCCGGGTGGCTTATATCTATTTTCTCCTCCCCCCCTAACCCTCTCGCCCAACATTACACCTTATTTTAGAATATTCCACTGATAATTAAAACGCCCGGCATCTCTTTCCTTGCATCTTTTGAATTTCTCCGGACACTATTCCCTATTCCATTCAAAAACCTTCTCCCTTCTATCATTCCTGTTGATTCGTTTTCCGCTTTTTCGTCAATTGTACTTCGCCATCTCTTCTCTTGATCAATATCTTAAAAACCTCTCATCAGGCCTTATAGTTTTGCAATAACTACCGAATTTCTGGACCGTAAAAAACTACTCTACATTTTAAAGTTGAAGTAATATTTTCTTTCCATCCCTCCCAAAGTTCTTATCATCAACATCCACTTCTTTTTAAAAGATTCTTCGCCTAAAGAAATATTCCTGCTAGGTCGCTATAACCACGACCGCCTTCATCAAAAACACTTCTCTCGTAGCTGGATAGATTGCTCCACCTGCTCTAGTGTATGTCCTTCATTTTCAGTGTGAATTTTGTCTTCCAATTCCTCGAGAGCATCACTTACGCACGCGGCTTAGAGCATGGTGTTGAATCCCACGCAGGACCACAGTGGGTCAAGTAAGAAATGGAAGTCTCTAGATATCATAAACCTGGAGAATTCTCTGTAAAAGATAAAAAGGTTGCTCCGTGGTGGATCTTGGAGTATCGTCGTAGTTTGACATGAGAAAAATTAAACTTCTGATTAGTTTCACTATTTCACTGAAATATTCGAGGACTAGTGAGATATTGCTGATTGCTTAGTTCGCAAGCAAACTATTTTTTCATTGCGACCGTCATTTCCGAAGCAATGTTTATTCTATGCCTTCTAAAGCTATATTCATTACTCTAGTACCGGAAAACATTCAGAAAGGATTGGCATTTACTTAAGGGAGCTTTTAATCCAGAGATACTTCTCCCAGTCTTTTCAAAATTAAGAGAAGTTTCAATGCAACAATTTCAGAGTGTAAAAATCATTCGCCTTGACTGGGATTCGAACCCAGATCCCTCAATATCCGGTCGAGTGCTTTAGCCACTTAAGCTACCGAGGCGTTCTCTTATACTCTGAAACTTTGGGGCTTTTAAAGGAACAAGATGTTGTGACGAAATGCCGTGCATACAATGTCACAGGCATTCGTAGTCGTGCGCGACGCGCCACAGTCCACGAGGTTAAAGCCAATTTTAAACACTTATGGTGTTTATACTTCGACAAATTTGCGGCAGTTATTGTTGCGGCATCTCCCGCAGTTTCTTTGGGATTTGTTAAGAGAGGTTCTTCAATATTTATGTCACATTGCATTCCGTCGGTAGCGTCAAGGAAATACCGCACTGTAACATTCTATGGACTGCATCCATCCAAAATCTACCTTAAACTGTAGAATATTAACAGTCTACATATATGTAAGTAATGTAAAGAGTTTCACTGTAGTTTTCAAATGCGTCTGAACACTTTTATTTTATTTATTTTGAATTAATTCCAAAAGAGTCTTACTGGCCTTTTATATCGTTTTTTTTTAAACGTGAAAATAACATAATGGAGTAAAACCCACCTTGGCGAGAATCGATCCCGCAACCTGTGGGTTGGGAGGCGGAAACGACTTTCCGCCGCTACCGTGGTACCATAGAAATGGATTTAATTCTTATGGATCCTCAATTCCCAAAGTATAGTTCTATTACAAGTAGTGTGATGTTCATAACGATTCATGTCATGTCTCTTTAAATCCTCTCGAAAATCGACTGCAGGTAAGGAAATCGAACAGATAATCAAAGCAATTCTTAAATCAACACGATGGGGAATTATTTTCAATTGGAATAGAAGAGGAATTGCTATATTTCCAAAAACTGTTAATATAACTGTAATGAGAAATTATTCTTGTTAAACAAAATAACTATTTTTGCCCAGTTAAATAGAGCACACAGTGAACTATAATGAATTATTAATATAGATGACTTAAAAATGTTATTCAATACATTTCAAATATAACGAGTCGAAATTCTGATAGAAAGACAATGACTAGACATAGTATACAAGTATATATGTTGTTATTTCTAGTCTTGATCGTATTGACTGTAGTTGTAGCGCTAGATACAATTTAGAATACGCAGTCAGTGGTAATGGGGAACAAAGATGATTTGAAGATTCAATCATCTATTATTCTTTTTGCAGGGAAATTGTAACCGGAATGTTTGAGATTTCCCCAGTAAAACAGCCTATGACGCGCCCAACACTAAAAGAGTTGGTGAAACGATACCGATGCTCGGGATTGTAATGCAAAAGTATTTGCTATTATGGGAGGCGAACGATAACTGAGTTAATTCCTGCCATAACGTTTAGATAGTACCAATTGGAGGTATGAATTTCATAGCGAAGGGTAGAGGGACAACCAGCCTCGAAATTAACCCACTCTAATAACGAAAAGGGCCAAGGTATTCACAGTTTAGCTTCCAATGCGGCGAACAGCGTTCCACACTTGATGTTCTTTCAGCAATGGAAATAATAAGGCTTACATGAAAAAATTGCCATGATAGGGGTTCGAATCTGAAACCACGGGCTGGAAAGCCAGTACCCCAACTACAGTAACAACCCGATTCCCACAAATGTAATAGCATCTTTCTACAAGATGCATTCGCAATAAATTAAACCGCATCTCATTTAAGAAAAAATTTCATTATGAGACTAGTGGGTCAAGAATGTTTTAAAAAATTTTAATTTACGCTATTAAGACGTTAATTTACAGTTCATGCTGTTAAAATTTATGACTCATTTCGGAATGCATTCAATAATGAATATACCCTACGCATAGACCAACCTTACTCATTCCCAGATATTTTCTCCCGTCAATAGAATTAGGGCTGAGCAAATAGGCACTTAATAAAGAGCAGAACAGCAAACTTTGGTTTAGAATTGGATGATCTCGGCTATGAGATCCACGGGGAGCTAAAATTAAAGAGGCGATGAACGACACGCTTTCGACAAATTTTATCTCGTCAGTGCTTTGCGGACTAATCTAAATACACTCTCCGAAGTCCTTAAACCCATTCAACTCGTTCGTTTAGCATTAGTTTGCCTGTGCTAATATCGGTACTTTTATTATTGATTCTCCTTCTGTTGACGTCGCCGGTAACAAGCAATTTTGCTGGCTGATCGCACATGTACACCAAAGGCTCAATCAAATAAACATTTAGTTGGCCAATCAGTGCGAAATCCCATGCGTCACTATCAAATGACTTTCTCAGTTAAACGTATAGTGGACAATTTATCCCTACAGACCTAATGCCATCATTAGTACTGCCCATGATTTCCAACTGCATTTTAAATGTTCGCCAGCAAAATGAACAAAATTTCACCCGCCCACGGATATTCGCGTGCTGGTAATTCACCGGAGCGCCATATGCGGCGCTGCGGCTTACGCGTCCAAATAGCGGATGTCCTGCCATCTCTTATCAATTCATTGAATCTGGAAGGTGCTTTGTGTTCTCTTCGATTCCACCGCCAGCAATTTCTTTGCCAATCTTTGACCATTCGCGCCTACATTCAAATACCACACTAATTAAAATCATTGGACGAAAGGCAACCAAACATCGAGCACAAGTCGAAATCAGGTCGAATGTAATCTTTTGTTATTGAATTTATTTCCCTAAACCTCACTCGAAGCTCTCTCCAAGATTTTAGAGGATTCAATGCATGATAGCACTCGACAGGATAAATTTGCGATTAAAATCAATTTGAATCAGCTTACTGGGATATATTCACAGGAGACATATTCCGTTTAAGAAAAAACAACCACTGCAACAACGTATTACAAAATCAAACGCTGTTTGTCGGAGGACGAATTTGCACATATATATAACCTTACCTGAAACGCCTACCTCTCCGTTTAAATATCAACATCCCTCCCGATATAACCATTGATGAGCTCCGGTATTGTGAGCTCACTTATATTTCAACCTTGATATTTTCATGTTACGACAAACATAGTCACCAATTTTCTCTCTTTTATCAACTTCCCCTACTGCAAAACGTTTTCCCTGATTAATATATTCTGCATTAAAAGTCCCAAACCACAATCACGTAAACATACTCAAGAATAAAACTAGAGGCAACAACTAATATATTCAATATGTTATATCGTCAAACCTTTCCTCAAATGAAAAATTGGTTGAGTCTCTCCTTCTTATTGCTTTTGTAAGGTATTATTAGATATTTAAAATAACTCTACTGAATGTAACATTCGAACAACCCTGCATACTCTTCTGCCAAAATATATTTTGATACCTTACACATACCTCCCTTGTTTTCAATCCTGTATATCCATCCCATCCCTTCCCCTACCTCAACTGCCTAACATTCTCGAGACCAATTAAAGTCTTCTACATTCCATTACCAATCTTTGATTTTTTATTCCCTTTTCACCACTTTAGTTAACTTGAACATGCAGCAAGCAATTCGGTCAGCCTGCCAGGCGCCAGCCTCATGTCGAAGCTGTCTATTCAAGCTAACAAATACAGTGGCAACCAGAGAAATGTAGATAGGTCACTGAATCTACGCCGTGGAAACCTCCAAGCAAACATTCCATCGACATTCAAAGATCCGCATCCTTCTTTCCTGCCTTCTTTGGGTTATTCCCAAAAAAACCCTCACCCTGCCTGGAACTTCCTCGTTAATTTCCCTATCCGTCCAGTTGTATCTAATCAAACCTTCTCCACACTGACATCTCAAGATCTCCCATCATCTTATTTAAAACCCAACGCCATGCAAGACAACACTCCATACAAACTTTTCACAAAACTTTTCAATATTCTTACTCAACGTTCCTGTCTCATTTCATTTCTCCTTACAGAAGCACGATTTCGCCGCCATGTTCTTTGAATTTTTGTAGAAATTTATAATTTTGACCCTGTAAAATACCATGGCTAAAAAAAGAATATTGATTTATCACACCGAATTTTGAAATCTATGATTTTTTCGGAAATTGAGTGTTGATTTTAGCCCTCAGATTTGACACTCGTGTTAAATTTTTCGAGCAAAGTTTTCGATAAGTGTATGCATACGAGTAATCAAAATAATTACTGAGACAGATTACGGCCTTTCATGCTACCAATCGTACAAGAGACTTAAATATTGATTTAGGTTTCTGGGCTCCTGAGCTACTCTTTGATTAGTATCACCTCAAATTGGTTATAAAAAATTGAAACTTTTAACATTTAGAGATTTTCATCAAAAAATTGTAAAATACTGTATTATGTGATAAAAAAAAGCCGGCCTCGGTGGCGGCGAGGTAACGTCCTCGTCAGCCAATCCATGGGTCGCGGCTTCGATTCCCGCCTGGGTGGGTTTCTTCCACCTAGGGCTTGGGTGTTTGTAATCGTTTCTATTGTTATTCTTTGTTAATAGTCCGATGTAAAGGCCAGGGTGCCGTTTTCGGACTAAGGCAAAATAAATAAATAAAATAAACTTTTCCGTATTAAAATTAAATACTAAACTGAAAACATTTCAATCAGTTTTAAGTCATTAAGGAAGAGATCGCTAAAAAGCCATAAGAATTGTTATTGTGTAATGGAGGGAAGAGCTTGTTCGTCGAATGTTAGGCATCCATGAAAGTTGATTTCCATTCCATCGAGTTTGGTTATCTTTTTGTGAATTAATTGGAAAATTTAATCTCCATTGGGTTTCCTCGGAATACATTCCACGTCATATTCCCAAAGAGTTATCATTCCCAGGAAGTGGATGATTACGGAATCAAGTATACTACAGGTTGCAGTCAATTTCATTAAAACCTATAATTTACTGAACTTTTTTGTTGGTTATATTAAAAAAAATATTATTTCCCTCAGTAAAACTACTGTAGAATTGCAATTTAAAACGAAAACGTAATTACTAAGTATGTACTTACTCTGTACTGAAGATAAGAGGCGAAAGGAATTCTGCCAACTTACCTAAAAATCAAAAAGGAAATATCTGTTAATAACTATTTCAATACAAGCAACAGACAATACAGCGAGCTAGCAACAGACATTTCATGAATAGAAATAACCTGTAGATATAATTTAATTTATTATTATTAAAACTCAGATGTGCAGATAGACAATGTCAGTTGCTACGCGATTCCCAAGAAAATAAAATCCCCATCTCATTAATATCACTTTCCCTAAGTAACAAGTAAAAAAATCAAAACTAAGCTGTTACATACAATTTTACAGAACACACCAATCAAATTATTGTATTAACTGTTTATGTCTTTTCTTAGAAGTATTTACCGTGTTAGGAAAGGGCTCGAATATTTTTGCAGGTAAACTGTTCCAATAAACAATTATTGTCTGAAGAAATTAATTTTTTTATTTGTTCTTTCTGCCCGGCATTTTACCTTGAATTTCTGATCATTTCTCCCTATAAAATTTGGATTTCCTGCCTAATTATTTAGTTCTGACCAAGGTTTCCCTCCCTTCAGAATGCAGAACATTCCACAAAGTCTGCTTATTTTTCTTCTGCTTTGTAAAGGTTCTCAGCCCAGCGTTTTTAACATTTCAGTCACACTCTCCATCCATTTATAGTTGAGAATTAGCGTCAATATGGGGTATACTATTGCCTAATATACCGTCGAATGAAATTTCTATCCTGCCTTCTTCAAAGGAGTAATGTTCGAAATGGGTCGTCGGCAACTTTGGGTATTTTCAATAAACAAATCAATGCCATATGAAAAGAGGCCAGAGAATTTAAACAGAGTAAAATGACTGTGAAAAATCACCAAAAATTCTTGCATAAACGTACTGCAGCAAGGTATGATTACCTCGTTTGTTTTTCACTTCATTTCCTACAAGGATTTTGAAAATTATTTTGCCTGACTCGGGGAATAAATCATGACAATAACGCATAATATAACAGCATAACACGTGCCTCCCTCGAACACCCGTATTCGACATTACTCACCTCCAATCCCACGTGACTACCCAGCTGTGTCTACGGCGGCTTGCGCCTGCAGTCACCGATCCCTTCCCCCCCAAATCCCGTTCTCCCCCCCCACCCACACCCCCAATCAAGGCACACACAAACAATCGCTCACATACGCACGCACCTCGCCTAAACGTTTACCTTTGCGAGTCTTTCAACACTGAGTGACGTCAGCAACAAGCAGAGCCACCTCCCGCCCCCACCTTCCCCTCTCAGACCCCCCCCCTCTCCTAAATCCACGGATCACACTTGGCAATTGTAGGCGTGATAAGGGCCTGCACGACTAGTGATCACGGCCTCCTCCTCTTCATCCGTGCATTGCGCAAACCGACCTCGCGTCGCGAGCCAGTGTTTGCATAACGTAAAGTTTCGTTCGATATGCATCGGGTGAACGTTGCCGTGACAATTACCATCTCGAACACCTGATGGCCATCCTTTCTTAAAAGTAATTTTTACCACTCCTCGAGCGTTCTTTCTTAAGGAACCGTAAGGCATGAAATCCCTATCACATGCAATTACCGGCAATAACAATTCATATCACGAACCGGGCAACATTTTCCAAAAGGAACGCAGTTAGATAACGGAAAATCGTTTCCGAAACAAGTATTACCCATACTAGTTAATGCTGATAAACCTTGAAGGACAACATTCTTTTTTAGTGAAATCGGAGTGCACAGAGTTGAATGAGACAAATATCGATACTCCATCAAGAAGCCTATGGGCGCTTGAGTATTCCTAAAAAGTTGAGTTTCATCGTAGAGTCAATGCAGGAAAAGTGGACCAACGAAGAAAAGAAACATTTGAAACATGGTACGGGAGGAGAATGCTGAAGATTAAATGGACAGACAAAGTGAGGAACGAGGAATTATATTCATAGAAGAGCAGAAGAAGAAAGGACCATTTGGAGAGCTCTACGACAAAGAAGAACTAAATGGATTGGACATACCTTGAGATACAATGGATTTGTTAGAAACATAAAAGAAGGAAAGATTCCGCGAGGGAGGCCAAGGGACAAGTGCATAGGGTAAATTAAGAAGGCCGTAAAACAGGGAACCTTTCAGAGGGTGAGGGTATTAACACTAAATAGGGAAGAATGGAGGGCTGCTGTAAAACCAATCATAGGATTGAAATAGTGACGATGATGACACAATCCAGTCTTTGATGATCGGAGATGGTTAAATGTGTTTTTTCATAAACAATGCCTTAAATAATGTGGTAATAAATCGTGCGAAAGTTTCCTCTTCAACCTTCGAAGGTAATGCATCCTAATCGGCAATTTCCAAGGCGTTGATCATGGAAGAAAGCAAAATTCGGCAAGAGAACAAGATTCTTCGCCCGAAATGTTCTTTGCAGCAGAAAGTGCACGCCGTTATTGATTTATGTTGGCAGTCATTTGGAAAGTGGACTTATATGTGTCTCATACACAAAACACACTCTTACTACACGAGTTCCTTATCGATGAAGGACCGGTTTGACATTCATTCGTGAAATAACTGTTGTTCCCGTCGCTGTTACTGAATTATTGCATCACAACTTTCTGGGAAAGAAACGAAACGATATTTAATGTGATAGCATACACTTTTATCGCCATTCTTCTTATTCAAATAATTTCAAGATTATATTAGGAGGGCAAAAACTAGAGCAGTTGGAGCAATTAGCCTAAATCGGAAATGTTTTAAACCACAATATTCGAAGTAGTAAAGATATATGGAGAGGAGGTGCATTAGAAAAAAAGAAGCTTTCATAAGGAGGAGGGCCACGATGACGCAACTTTGAGCAAGGATTTTAAGAAGAGGCTCGTTAAAACCTTGAAATGGAGGGCGGTTTGGTGTGGCGCGGCAAAATAGCCATTGAAGCAGTATAACAGGCGTAGATTGGAGGCTTTTGAAATGTAGATGTGGAGAAGGATAAAGAAAGTAAAGCGGACAGAAAGGAAAATAAAGGAGGAAATGCTAGGTAAGGTGGGCGAGGAGAGGGGTTAGTCGGGAGAAAATCCTAAGGAGGCAGGAAAAATGGCAGGCAGACCGTTTTGATCGGCAAAGGGATGTCGGAGACTATGATAGAGGAGAGAATGTTAGGCAAAAGAGGAAGGGATAGAGATAGATTATTTATTTTGGACGGGATGAAGGAAGTATATAGAAATAAAGTTTGCTTTAAAGTTGGGTGTTGGGTTTGTGCTTTATTACAAAGGGCAGAAGAACAGTCAATGTGCCGTTTAGTAGCTTGTGTTCATCGAAAACCTACTTTGAACGTTGGATTGCCGTTGGAATAATTTTGAATATCTCGTTAGAATTTTAGAAATCATCAGTTTTATAAAATTGACGCAACTATGGTGGCTTGTTAATATGCATTTGGTTGGTAATCAGCAATTTATGACTCTGTGTAATTATTTAACTTAAGTTTTACGATGGCTGGTTATCAGGGGAAGTGATGATGTAAAATACGTTTATGATATGGATAGAAATGAGATATCGCAGCTAAATATGCTCTCCGGTTATCTAAATCCGCGAATAAGAGGGCTGGCTTATGAGTAGCGACGATGTTTTGCCTAGCGCACTTACCATTCCCTAAAAGTGAGCAATATGGAGAACACCTCAAGCAATGTAATCCACTCTATGCTTCGGATGTTAAACTCTTTGACCTTCCACGTCGTATTCTCGAGACAAATATAATCTCGTCTTTTCATCCTATCTTGCGGTGTCATTTTACCGCAGAAAAAATTTATTTAAAATGATTGAGATGATATGATCAAATAGTATTCAGTATTTTATTCTTGCCTGATTGACCCATGAGGGATGTAACCGCCTTAAGAGAAGTATGATCATGCCCCCCCACGCATATAGATCTTCCATAAATCTCACGAAGAGATTGATTTATTCTGTAAACCCAATCTCTTGAATGTAGAGCTAATATGACATGAAATAAAACGGCATACCTTAAAGATGAGTAGTAGGGAAATGAATGATTCCCTGGGATACCTCTGGGTACCCTCACCCGAGCTGTGTGATCTTTCGGGTACCATTTCTACCAGGGAAACCATACGCCGCTATGGAAAGGAACGGTCTTCCTGCTCTGAAGCATCAATTTCACACTCCGTTGGTATTTTTATAGTGAGAGCACCGCCCTCACCTGTGAAACCGGAAATTCGATTTGAAAGCTGTGTTTGAATGTAAAAATACAAACGATGTTTACCTCTTGATACCCGAAGTGGATTTTGGATATTTATTGAATTTCCTTTTCTCGCTTAAGTTTCTTGTAAATTGTTTTCATTGCCCACAAGAGTACAGTATGGCAAGATCATTTCTACTGAGCTAAGGACGAACGTGATTGGTGAATTTAAAAAAACACGTTTTTTCACGTGGCTGGGAAAATTAGCCAATTAACACCTAAAAGAAAAAAATGGGTTAGCTTCTGTACACCTTTTCCGGCCCAAAGCGAACTAATCCAATTCCACGTATGTTCTTAACTAAAGTAATAATCAGAAATACGATACCAGTTACAATAAACGTTAACTTCTACAAAATGGTTTCCTAAGAAATTGGACGATAAATGATGTTGTAATGTAGATAAAGATGTAACAAATTCGGAGCGTAAAAATCATTTTATTTGACCGGGATTGGAGCCCTCTATATCCGGCCGAGTGCTTTAGCCAGTTAAGCTATCTAGGCGTCCTCTTAAACTATGAAATTTTGGATGCTTTTAAAGGAACAAGATGTCGTGACGAAATACCGTACATACAATGTCACAGGCATTCGTAGTCGTGCGCGACGCGCCACTGTCCACGAGGTTAAAGCCAAATACAAAACTTGAGCTGTTTATACCTTAGACAAATTCCAAGAAACAGCGGGAGATGCCGCAACAGTAACTTATAACGGAGTCATCCGCTAAAATGCATTTCAATCAATAACTTCAAAGTGAAACATCCTTCACCTTGACCGGGATTTGAATTCGAACCCGGATATCGAGGGATAATTTTGAAATTATTGCATTGAAATGCACTTTAGGGGATGACTCTGTTAAAAGTTACTGTTGCGGCATCTCCCGCAGTTTCTTGGAATAAATGAAGACGGTTTGGAACAAGAGGCAAGGATTCTGGCGTATCACAGAATCCGCGTATCCATTCAGATTCTCTTCAATAACATTGGCTAAAGGGAATCTCGGTGAGCGACTACGGAAACCGAGTACACGCCCACCATCTCCGAACACTCCTCGTCCCCCTGCAACGGTTTCTACTAAGCAAAGGGGGGGAGGGGGCAGAGTAAGCCCCTTAAGGAGCTTACCACAGGGGCCTACATTCTCACACCCTCACTCGCTTTAGCACGGCGCCAGATTCTAACTTTGAATATTCATTCCCTGCATCTCCGCGTACCACTCCTCAATTCCGACACCCTTACTTGAACATGCAGAATAAACAATAACATAGGCCCGCCGGAGGGCAAACTGGAGAACGCATCGATAACTAGGCCACGGATGGAATTCAGGCATCCAGACGACTACGGCAACTGCTCCATTCTCAGCATCTGATAGAAACGGTGTCGGAATAATAATAATGCTTTATTCATTTTAAAAAATGGTACAACCATATTAAATTTCACAAATATAAATATTATTTAACCTATAAACAAGAGTTCTTAAATGTGATGGAGATTGTCATGAAAGAATTCATCCAATGAGTAAAGTGGGTGAGCAAGTAACCAGGTATATACACCCTATTCTTGATACTCTGGATACCATCAGATTTCAAATGAGTAGGCAGATAGTTATACAGTCGTTTCTAAATCTATGTTTATTAGAGATTTCTAAACTAAATACAGTCATGATTCCATACAGACAATAAGTAGTTCTTAGATTTGATTTACCGCTGGTGGTGTAGTCATGGATGTTAGATCTTAATTGGTAAGTTTGTAGATTAACTTTCACATGAATCAGAGCCTCAAAGATATCTGAACTAAGTACAATCATGATTCCATACCTGATAGAAAAGGTTTGCAGGAATCACGAACACTTTAAGCAACACAAAAGGGGCAGCGGATTGTAAGGATTATGTTCCATGACCATAAAATTACGCATGCGTTATCATTCTATACTTCCTGAAAATATTAATTTTCCTTCATCACACTACGCTATCATTGAAAATCGTAGTGAGATAGATGAGAATTCTATCAATTAGGAATTCAAAAACTTATGTTTCCGTGGGATTGATTTCTTTACACCTGCGGTATCCGTTTAGTATGAAAGATATTAAGCTTAAATCAATAATGATCAAGTAATTTAACAGAGCAAATTTTAATATCGCAATGCAGACATGAAAATTAAAAATAAACACTGTTTTTAAATCATTAACAAATTATATTTTGATCTACAAGACTCATTTAATATAATCCCTTATCACTGCATTACAATTGTCGATATAAAAATTTCTTCCTGCATAGTGACATTAGAGATTATTAAAAGATTATTATTGTAGAGTAATCTACCGGATAAGGTAGGTTTTGGAAGGACACGACTGCCAAATAATTATTTTGTGACTCCTTGCGAAACACAAAATCCAGCATCATATTCTATATCAGGTCCCTCTTCATCTCTGAGTACTTTCTTCCTCCCTTCATCCCGCCCAACATCCTTATCCCGTTCCTTCCCTTTCCTCGTTTGCCTAACGTTCTCCCCTCTATTACAGTCTTCAACATCCTATTGCCGGTCAATACCCCCTTCATCCACTTTTCCTGGCTCCATAGGATTTCTCCCAACAAACCCCTCTCTTCGCCCACCACATCAAGTATTTCCTCATTTGTTTTCTTCTCTGTCCATTTAACTTTCTCCATTCTTCTCCACACCCACATTTCAAAAGCCTCCAATCTATATCTATCATGCTGCTTCAATGACCATGTTTCACTGCCATGTATCTACACCGTACATAGCTACACTCCATATCAAAGTTTTAACGAGTCCTTTCTTAACATTCCTTATTCAACGTTCCTGCCATTGACTGCCTCCTCTTTGTGATTGCTTTTGGCTAACGCATTTCTTCGCCTTATGTCCATACTTTTGTAGTTGAAGAGACTCCATAGTCTCAATTTCGCCCCAAAATTAAGACGACTATTTACTCATCTATTAATTCGAAGAAACAGCGGGAGATGCCGCAACAGTAACTTTTAACGGAGTCTTCGGTAATATGCATTTCAATGCAATGATTTCAGTGTAAAAATCATACCGCGGGAAATAGGTAAGAGGTCTTTGAATAATCACCTACATATATTACTGAGCAGCCAAAATTCCACGGAGGGAGACCAATAATTTTCATTGAAAAGAATCTTAGGACCTAGGATCTATTTGAAATAGGAGTGACATTGAGACTCTCACTCGGTCACTTTCACGCAATCTGAAGATATGAATGGGCAGAGACGGGCGTCACAGGGGCCACACGCCCCTGCGGCATCTTGGGGATAATAATAATAATAATAATTCGGCTTTATTCGGGTGAGATGTGAGACTGTGACAGTGCCTTCTTCCATCTAACCTATGATGTATTATGTTGATGTAGACAAGATGTAAATATTTTAAAATCATGAATGAAACGATTTACAATATATTTCGGATGCCCTGCAGGGCTCTAGACTTACTGTACTCTCCTGAAGATACGAGATATAGAAACGCTCGGATATCCAGCACTTGGAAAAAAAAGACCCAGCTCACTACAGAGAGAGGCCAAAGGACATTTCGATGCAATACTCGTAGTTTTGGCCGTGGAACTAAAATTCTAAGTTTCCAGGTTATTTATTTGGGTTTTTAAGAATGAAAGAGTCAATTAAATCAACTTAGGCATAACTCTGTACGGTAAACAAATATAATGCACCAAAGAGGCAGTAAAATACCTCTCATTTGAATTGAATCAAATAATCGCAGGGTAAACTTTTGATAGCAGGTCGAACATTGAAGCTCAATTATCGGTCTGGAAAAACTTTATTTATGAGTTAACTTTAAATTCATAAATATGACCTAGTCTCCCTTAACGTAGTGACATATAGCAAACTATATTTCATCATTGGAAACCGATGACAGGTCAATCAAACAAGAAAAGCCGCTTGTCTACCCAATGTTATGGTGAAACTCAGTTTTTTCACTTCCTTGGTAGTCATCGGACGTCTCTCTGCTCTCTCGACATGCCGTCAAACTGTGGGAAATGTGATCACATTGTAAAGCGCGTCAAAGGCAATGCTTCCTGTGGTGATTGCCGTGAACGGTACCATCTTAGTTGTTCTTCGATGACGGAGGAAGACCTACGAACCCTGGAGGACCTGCAATGGCCAAGGCACTGTGCCTCGTGTCTTGAGAGGAAACGTGCCATCAGAAGTGATACCACCCCTGTTAAGAGCAATGGCAACCTTGCTGGTGAAGAACCCGGGAATGCTACGCTGAACGAAATCCTGACTCGAATCAAGTGCCTCCAGGACGAGCAAGGTGAGATCAAAAAGTCCCTTCCGTGGTGTCACGAGACAATGAATGAATTGAATAAGTCCATTAGCAACGTCAACAGTGCAATTGCGAGCCTTGGTGAAAAACTCGAGAAAACAATTGGTGATTTGTACCCCTTGCAGAAACGGGTGTCAGAACTAGAACAATACACCCACCAATTAGAGCAAGAAACCAAGAGAAATGTAGTTGAGATCCAGGGGGTTCCAATCAAAGAAGGTGAAATACTTAGGGCTATCATACATCAGATAGGCCTGGCAATAGGAGTTCAAGTGGATACATCGGACATCGATTACGTCTATCGTGTGAAAACTCGTAGTGACTCAGATCGGCCCCCCATCATTATGCTTCGATTTTTGAGGCAAGGAATGGTTGGCGATTTCCGTAGCCGACGGAGAGTTAAACGCGACCTTAGTACACGCGACATTGGGTTAAATAACGTACCCAATCATACGATATACATAAACGAGGCCCCACACAGTTAAATAGGAAACTTTACGCTAAAGCCAGGGAGCTCAAAAGAGCAGGAAAATTCAAATATCTTTGGATTCGAGGAGGAAGGATTTACACGAGAATAAGTGACGGGTGGGGAACGAAGTATGATTACCTGTTTCGAAGATCTCAGTAATTTCACTTAATGCCTAACTCCACAGAAAAGTTAAAATTGTGCCATGTAAACGCACAGTTATTATTCAGACACCTTGATGAGTTCCGGGATTACTTTTCTACTCGAAATTATCATGTCATTGCTGTTTCTGAAAGTTGGCTTAACGAAAACATCTCCTCGGAATCCGTCCAACTAAGTAATTACAACATTCTGCGAAGTGAGAGCCCAGGTAGAGGTGGTGGTGTTTGTGTGCACTTGCACGAGAGCTTATCATTTAAATTGTTGTTAAAGTCTAGTGGCTAGACTTTATCAACAATTCGAAAATATTCAGGCCAGAATATATGTTCATTGAAATAGCTGGAAAGGAGGGTACAATATTGTTTTGTTGTCGTGTACAGACCCCCCTAAACAGGCTATATGTCAGAAGACTGAGCCTTCTCTGATCCGTCTTCTTCCTAGCTACAAAGGCGTGATTCTGTGTGGTGACTTTAACATTGACATCATGAAGAAAACGCACAATAGAACCTATCTCAGTGACCTACTATTTAGTTGTAACCTATTCCTCATTCCCTACCAGCCCACCCATAATCTTGTGAATAGCAGTACCCTCCTAGACCTCTTTATTGTCGACGACATGTCCAAGGTTGAAGAGTATGGACAGTTCCCTGTCTCTTTTTGTCTGAACACGACCTAGTTTTCATTAAATATAGATTTAAACTGCAAACTTATAAACCTAATTACATCTGTATTCGTGATTTCAAGAATTTTCATTTGTCCAAATTTGCAGCAGACTCACTTGAAACTAACCTAAGAGAACTTTTCAACACTCACCTGGTGGATAAAAAAATTAATATCTTCAATACAATACTCATGCAACTCTTTGATACACATGCGCCAAAAAAAGTTATTCAGCCAAAACGTCATCCAGCTCCATGGTTAACCTCCGAAATTAGGAACTTAATGGCGGTTAGGGATCGTCTTCGCCGTAATTTCAGAAGAAATCAACTCCCGAACCTTCACGAACAATACAAAGTGGCTCGCAATCAAGTACAGCACCGAATCCGTACCGCTAAACAAAAATACTGTTTCGTGCTTTTCCGATAAATGGGACATAAAGTCCACTTGGCAGGAGCTGAGGCGCCTCGGACTTGGAAAGTCTAGACGTCCCCCATTCAAAATGAACTTCCCCTTGGAGGATTTAAATTGCTACTTTCTCACGTCTGCTTTCAAGGATGAAAATTATGTCGAGGATGGTAACCATTCTACTCAATGCCAAAATAATCTCACTTCATTATCATGCATTATTCTCCGACTTTGACGATGGAAGGCTTTATTTCCCACACTATACACCCGAAATGCTGATATCACAAGTGAAAAGTGTAAAATCAAACTCAACAGGCGTCGATGGAATCAATGCAAGAATGCTAAATGTTATTCTCCCAGTAGTAATGCCAATGATACTAGACATCTATAACTGTTCACTCAATTACTCTATATTTCCTACCTTGTGGAATTCTGCCCTAGTTCCACCGATAATGAAAAGAACAACACCGGAAGAAATGTCTGACTTCTGACCTATAGCAATGTTCTATTTCCAAACCTCTCGAGCGAATCGTTCAATGCGGTTACAGTGGAGCATCTTACGCGGCACAATTTCTTTGATAAGTATCAGTCGGGCTTTCGTAAGCTCTATAGCACTCAGTCGGCTTTGAATAAAGGTAACGGATGATATACGCAGATCCATAGACGCAAAAAAGGTAACAGTTGTAGTCCAATTCGATTTGGGCAAGGCTTTTGATTCAGTAGACCACGGCATACTACTGGAACGTATGAGCAAACTCAAGTTCTCTTACTCTGTCCGTCGCTGGTTTCGCTCCTATCTGTCTAATCGTCAGCAAGATGTTAAATATGAAGACGGGATTGCATCTGTTTTCCAACCTGTCCTATGTGGAGTTCCACAGGGGTCAATTCTCAGACCTTTATTATTTACTATTTTTATTGAAGAACTAGCAACCATAATAACTCATTGTAAACATCACTTTTATGCTGACGATATACAGATATATCTTGAGTCTTACCCCTCTGAATTTAACCAAGCCATCGACTTGGTCAACAAGGATATCCAACTCATCTGTGAATGGCTGACTGAAAATCGGCTAAATCTAAATCCTAAAGACCAAGTCGATTATCTTTGGAAGCACCGCCAATGTACATATGCTGCTTGCAAGTGATCTCCCTAAACTAAATGATTTAAATATTCAAATTGACTACTCAAATACAGTGAAAAGCTTAGGAGTTTATTTAAGCAGGACCTTTACCTGGCGCGAGCAAGTAAATTGCCATTTCTAATAATGTTCACAAAACTCTTTACACAATGAAGCATTTCAGACACCTAATCCCTATAACGTTACGCCAGAAGCTTGTTCAACAGTTAGTATTACCACATCTCGACTATTGCTCAGTTGTCTACGCTGATGTGAACAAGGAGCTAAGTACAATATTTACAAAGGCTCCAAAATTCTTGTCTTCGTTTCATCTTTAATATGCGTTTTAATGAACGTGTAACTCCTTTCTATAAAATGTTGAATTGGCCAAAACTCGAACAGAGAAGAATGCTTCAAAAGGCCTCACAATTATTTAAAGTTCTGAATTCAAAAACCCCTTCATATTTATATGAAAATTTTATATTCAATTCACTTACACCAAAGAGATCAACCCGCATTACAAAAACATTCCATCTTCCCAAATACCGCACGGCTATATATGAAAAGGCATTCAGTATTTCATCCTGTAAACTATGGCACTCTTTGCCTAATAAAGTAAAATTATCCAGGAACACATCCCAATTCAACAGGAACATGTTTGA
This sequence comes from Hetaerina americana, assembly GCF_022747635.1. Classification (NCBI taxonomy): domain Eukaryota; kingdom Metazoa; phylum Arthropoda; class Insecta; order Odonata; family Calopterygidae; genus Hetaerina; species Hetaerina americana. The sequence continues at coordinate 82,450,459 of NW_027287205.1, read as the reverse complement.
TTATCTGTCTACCACACTACCAAAATGACTTTATCACTGTTCTATCAGGCTAAATATTTAAGCTATGGTAATTATAACTATTGTTATATATATATATATATATATATAATTACATACATACATATATATGTATGTATGTGTATATATATATACATACATACATATAGTATATATGTATGTATTGTACTACATGTTTCGTTCAACTGATGTTAAATTGTGTTTTGTGACTGGTTTAATTTCCTTATTCTATGCATTATGTAAACCTGTTTCACTCCATAGGTTTCAAAACTTCATGTAACATGTATTCTGCCCCATGGGATCTTGCTCCCAGAGCAATAAAAATTGTTTATTATTGTTTATAAACTTGTTAAAGAATTTTGACCGGGTTATTTCAGAAGGTATGACTAATATAAAGCATGCATTTTCATATTACATTTAGTTACCGATAAGTAAAACACAACGCTGCATAGAATTTTTGTATTCATGCATTTATTAGAAGGAAAATTTAAAAAAATGGAAACACTGAAAGAGGTCAACGCAGACCCTTTCTAAGCGGAAAAGCCTGGAAGATTTGGTGGTGTTACTAAGGCTACCCTTGAGTTACGATCAACGGTTTGCTAACAATTAATCTGTACTCTGACATGATCCAACTAATTTCATTAGAGATATTAAAGAGCTTTACGTAAGGTTTAATTAATTAATCTGCCTTAAACATAAACTCCCTCGAGTAATCTAGGGCTATGCCACATGGTTTTCATTTAGCCATAGCTTTCGGTAAGTAATCCTTTCATTCATTATTCCATTTCCTTTCCAGATGAACTTCCTTTTTATTTATTCTCCTGAAAGTAAAAGTCTTTGAATGAGCTTTTCAAAGATGAAAAATGTTCGTGGATTCTTGAATTCGTTCGAATAGAGCGCCGCCCTTACGTTTTTAGGAGATTGATTTCCGAATTCACACGTCTCTTTTCACCGTTACATAAAGGGAAGCCTTCCTCCAAATTAGTACATGGCAGTCATGCAGCACGTCCAAATTGTATTGTCGAACTCAGTAAAAATAACTCTAGCATTTAATCACATTAAACTAAAAAATAACGAGTGTAAACTTACTTCTATTTAATAAGGATATGCTCAAAGTCACAATTTCTATTGAAGTCTATCAATAAATTTAATAATAATCTATATCCTGAGATGTTTCTTATAGAATGAAATTTATTAAAACCATTAAAAACGTCAAAAGAAACCATTGGACGGGAAAAACATGGATAAGACAATTATTGACATTACTTGAAAGAAATGGTAGTTATTTTCCACATTTTTTAATATACTTCCATAGACATAAAATGATTGAGTCCACAAATAAATGTCCAAATTATCCTAAAGATCATCTTACGGAGCACATAGGAAACCAGTGCATTGAGTGCGCTTAGCTGATTAAGTGCACTAAATTTTCATTTCAACAATTACCTTCTTTAACCTTTCGCACATCTAACTTTTGTCGAGGACAAGAAAGACTACCAACGATGCTCTTTTGGTTTCATTAGAAAAAGTAGAAATTAAAAATGAGAGGTCTTTTGAAAGTATCTTGGACCTTCTTTCATTTTCATGTCAAATTTTATCTTAGTTTTTATATTTATTTAAAAGAGTTGCGATTAGTGAACTGAATGAGGTGAGGAGTTACCGAATGGTTTGTAGCTTCTGCGCTAGTTGCAAAGTAACATAAATTCAGAATTAAGTAATTAATTACCGACCATCGCGATATTTAACAATCGATGTACAAAATATAGATTGCAAGTGGATATGCTCGTCAAAGCTCTACAATAGCCACGAATGAATTGCCTTTGTTACTAAGCAATGGCGTGATACGATTTGTTTTCATTCCACCAGACCTGTACCGTTACCCAAGAAATCTTTCACTTCCTTTAAAGACTAACTAGCATTGGAAGTCATACTTAAATCTGGGACTTGAAGACGCATGGCTTTCAAATGAAGTCATGCCGTGAACATAAATTAGGGCGAGAAATTTACGAACAGAAAACTTTAAACTGAAGTTAAATCCGCTATTGACCTCGTAAGGGAGGTAAATAAGGGGCTTCAGTGTGACAGCGTTTTAGCTGGGTTACGATATCACTCTGATTCTCACTCTGTGTTTACAGTTGTAATGGTCGAAGAAACCGGGGGAGATGCCGCAGCGGTAACATTTTTGACGGAGTCATCCGCTATTATGCATTTCAATGCAAGGACTTTAGAGTGTAAAAATCATTCACCTTGACCGGGATTCGAAGCCGGGTCCCTCGATGTCCGGACGAGTGCTTCAGCCAGTTAAACTATCGAGAGGTCCACTGAAAAGGTTAAATTTTTGGGGATTTAAAGGACCAAGAGGAACAACAAAAAAGGAACAACAAAATTTTAGAGTTTAAGAGGACGCCTCGATAGCTTAATTGGCTAAAGTACTCGGCTGGACATCAAGGGATCTGGGTTCGAATCCCGTTCAAGGTGAATGATTTTTAAACTCTAAAATCGTTGCATTAGAATGCATATTAGCGGATGACTCCGTTAAAAGTTACTGCGGCGGCATCTCCCGCGGTTTTTTGGAATTTGTCTAAGGTAAAAACAGCCTAAGTGTTTAAAGTTGGCTTTAACCTCGTGGACTGTGTCGCGTCGCGCACGACTACGAATGCCTGTGACATTGTATGTACGGAATTTCTATGTCGGCTAAAGCACTCGTCCGGATATCAAGGGATCCGGGTTCGAATCCCGGTCAAGGCGAATGATTTTTACACTCTGAAATTGTTCCATTTAAGTTTTAATGTTATTTAAAATTTCTTTGCATACTTTCTACCCTGAGTAATGGGGTATATAAGACTAAGGAGATATACCCCTCCCATCCCTCGATATGCCCAACATCTATTTTTTTACTCCGTCTATAGAAATGACCAAACACACAAAATCGAATAAAGGTGATTTTAGAAAACTGTTAAATGTCAGTTCCTTTTGACATCAACCTTCTCCCCCACCCGCCTTCCCTACCCCACTAGGCGTTGTGACATTCCCACCTGGAAATCGACCGTGGATCAAACCCTTATCCTGAGGCAAAACTCCTTAGACCCACAACGTACTCCTATCTCAGATTTAGGATCGGCTAAGAAGTGGGATGGGGAAGGTCTTATTTGATAAGCTTGCAATTTCTATTCTCACATATATTGCTGTAAGCCATCAAATAAGGTGCCCAGAGACCGTCGGCCGAGTGAATCCAGTGTCAAAGACTATTGGTCGCTGAATATGGTACGTACTCCACTGGACAAGAAAGCCGTTAGGAATGAAACGGGAAAGAGAAGAGAGCAAGACAATGTTGAAGATAATGTAGACCATATTTCTGATATTTTCAGGTTTATCTGAGTGTTGTTTCGTATGAAATGGAGAGAAACGTAAAAGGGCGGACAAATTTTTTTATTTTTATACCTAGGTTTAAACACGAAGTCATAAAGGGAAAGTGACCCTTGGGAGCCTTGAGGGCTGTTGTGAAAGAAGATAACGGAACGTTGAAAATGAATATCGCTTGAGGTGGAATCTGCAGTATTGGAAAAGATAAGATTTGAAGACTGCAATAAGATCATTTCATTAATTGCACACAATTCTTCATATTCCCTTTACTTGATTGTTGGTGAGAGGGAGGGTCTTTGACAGTAGAACGCTGGCACTTTGACCTATTGGACCTTAGCAATAATCTATGCTGAAACTGCCTGCCGCATGCAGACATGGTACAATGGTGAGAGCATGGAGGTCTCCATCCAATTTCAGTCCGGGCCCTATAATGCTTTCATTTCGGTGATCTAACGGTAGACAGTGCGTCAATGTGGCCAGGCCTCCTACTGAATTCACACTCTATACCGCTCACACATCAAGCGACTCATTCGGGTTTCTGTGAAAAAAAAACTGAGCACTGATTGTGAGATTCTTTGTATTGAAGTTTGCTGCTTTGTTGCTGGGATTGCCATTGGCACCCAGTGAAATATACGTATGTTACGTATGGTGCCTGTTAGTTTCTGTAGTCCTTCTTTTTACTTTTTGCCGGAAATGGAAGATGACGAAATCACAGAACAACGATTCAACATTAAGTTTTTCGGTGAAGTGCGGTGAAATTTGTCAAAAAATTACTTAAATATTTACAGCTGTTTATGGCGATGATGCTCTGTAGGAAAAACCCGTTTTCGAGTGAATTAAGGGTTTTCAAGATGGCCGTCAAGACGCCACGGATGATACAAGGACAGGACGACTTTCAACCGCCGGTGGTGACGACAACATTGATCGTGTGCGGTCCCTTGTCACTACCAATCGTCGAAAAACTGCCCGAATGATAGTCGCTGATGAACTGAATTCAGGAAAATCAACAGTGCACTTCATTTGAACAAAACATTTGAGTTTAAAAAAATTGTGTGCAAAAAACGGCCCAAGCTGCATTGATTGTTCGCCAGTGTCGGGCAAATAATTCAATCGCCTTGATCCTTGATCGTCCTCCTCATTCGCCAGATCTCGCCCCCTGCGACTTTTTCCCGTTCCAAAAATGCAAAATTGTGATGAGGGGACATCACTGGGAAGATGTGGACACAATAAAGCAAGAAACGACAAGGAAACTAAAAAGCCAAACTGCCGAGGACTTCCAAGGGGGCTTTATTAACAGCGGGAAAGAAGATGAAATAAGTGCATAGCAACGGATGAAGAGAACTTTGAAAGGACAAAATCGATGTAGACTAAATTTTGCGAAATAAAGTTTTGATGGCCTAAGTTCGCATATTTATTGGACATACCTCGTTCGAATTTCTTAGACGATATAGCTAAAATAAAAAACGCGTCTCAACTTAAGTAAGTATATATAATTTATTATTCAGATATAATTATCCTGCTATGGTATTTTCTCTAGCAGGAAGAGCAATTTGAGTGAAACGGTAGCCAGTGCCTCTGTGTGAATCACGGGTGACCTTCCCGGCAAGAGACGGACAGGCTTCGGTGTTTTTCCCGTTTCTTCGCCTCCCTCCGCCCCCTTTAATGAGGAATGCGTGGAGCGAGTGATCACATTTTTTTTCGGGTCAGATGACAGAAGGAGATAAAAAAAATCGTCATACTACTTAGGAACCGGGCTGATTAAACTTAAGGATGTTGAACAAACAAATTAGAAAATCGATTTATCTACGAGCCCACGGGGTGTGCCACTAAAAGAGCACTTTCATGCCACGAAACTATTCGTGACATGAAATATGCATAATGAAACGTACGTGGAAGAACTAAGTATTTCCTTGTCCATAATTCGTGACATTTACCGTTGTAGTTAAAATATTTGTCACTCTCGAAGTGAATGAATTTGAATGTTTTATTATAAACCACCATTTATTATCTTTTTTGACCAATATAATTGCTACGAATAAATGAAATCAACAGCTAAACTCTGTAGCATTTCTAAATCATTTTCACACGCGTCGTATAAATGGTATCCATTGTAATGGTAGATAAGTGGGCTAGGTTAACGAAAAAAACCATTTGAAATATATTAATTTGAAGCATTTCAACACTCTATTTAATCCTGAATAATTACCATAGTAACACGTCAACTACAATTGTGTATTAAGGTAATTATCATTTACGTAAATATAATACGGAAAATAGGCAGCCATTTATTTATAATTTCCGGAATATGTTTATAAGTTCAGACATAAATAAAAAATAAGTGCCACAATAATCAAATTAACGAAAATCCATAACTTATGATGAGGGTCTAAATATGAGAAAAGTTGTAAAATGGACGGAAATATGACAGAAAACATTGTCTTAACATTAGCTTGTTTCTTACAGTAGTTCCTGAATTTTATACTAAACGATTAATGGGAAGAAGACTTTCGATGATTCATCTTTACTTGATTGAAAGAGATTTCCCATCATGCAGGGTATATGAAACTTTCTAAGAGAGCTAAGAGAACTAGAGATAGAATTGATGAAATAATATCCATTTTATGTCAGATACGGACCAGTTTAAAAAAATGTGACTCACGTGATCAACACCTTAAATAATTCATTAATTGGCGTCTGAATGCTTTATCGTCGATGATTAAATGTAATTTTTTCGTTAATTTTTATAATTAATTTTAAAAATTTGGATTGTTCTTACTAAATGCTCTAATTGAATGCACGGTCCAAAGCTGAGTACTTCGAAGCTGGTGACCTAATTGCCTTTCTCCGTCATTATATATTAGTGCATAATAATGACTCGATACAGAAATGGAGGAAAAATATTTCTCTTGCAGCTAAGTTTTTATAAATGCGAGAATTAAGTCTAAATCTTTATATATCATGAATAGAGGTAATCAGTTAAAATTTAGTATTCTGATCATTTTCATTGGAAATGGGACGTTAAAGACTTTGACGGAAGACAGAAAGCAAGGCAATTGAGAAAGGGACAGGAATAGGATAGAGATGTGGAAAGGAATGAAGGGAGGAAGGAAGAACGAGTATGAAAATTGAGAGGTATCTTTTGTAGTGTAGGATATTGGTTTGTGTGTTGTTAGGAGAGGCAGAGAAATTCTCTCTGTACTGTTAGGTAGGTTGTGTCCATCCAAAACCTACCTCCACTAGGAGGCTACTATATATATATATATATATATATATATATATATATATATATATATATATATATATATTTATATATATATTTTTTTTAAGGTTATCTACCGGTTAAGGTAGGTTTTTCGATGGACACAACTACCAAACAAATATTTTGTGACTACTAACAAAACACAACCCTAAATTCTACTCTACACCAGGTCCCTCTTCATCTCTGAGTACTTTCTTCCTCCCTTCATCCCGTCAAACATCCCTATCCTGTTCCTTCCCTTTCCTCTTTTGCCCAACATTCTACCCTCTATCACAGTCTTCAACATCCCACTGCCGGTCAACACCCCCTTCATCCACTTTTCCTGCCTCCATAGGATTGCTCCCAACAAACCCCTCTCTTCGCCCACCATACCAAGTACTTCCTCATTTGTTTTCTTCTCTGTCCATTTCACCTTCTCCATTCTTCTCCACACCCACATTTCAAAAGCCTCCAGTCTACGTCTATCCTCCTGCTTCAATGACCACGTTTCCGCGCCGTACATAGCTACGCTCCATATCAAAGTTTTTACGAGTCTTTTCTTAACATCCTTACCCCTCCCCGGACTACAACCTTGACGTGGTGGAAGGGCTTGTGCGTTCCGATGACCCCTAGAGCTGTGCTGGCGGGAGTAATAATTATTGCTCCTGGTAGGGTCACCCATGCCAGATAGGTCGAAGGTTAGGAGCCAGACGAAAGGTAGTCCACGCAGCGTCTGTTCCTCAGTGAGGCGGCTGCAATGGCGTCTGACCCCAGTGGGGCGGCCAGTAAGTGATGGTGTCACGTTAAAAACACTATTGAGGAAGGCAACGGGAAACCACCTCAATTATCATTCCCTAGAAAAATATGATGGACAATAGAGATATATTTATATATCTAATATAATAAAAATATTGTTATGATGAATATGTTTATAACACGAGGTAGGCTGAAAACAAATGCTTCTAGATCACAAACAAAATAACTTTCAGAAGCTCTCCTGGTGGCATGTGGAAGTAACATTCCCCCACAACACGCATGTGCAGGTTTGAGGTCGTTATATTCATCCAGTGTATTTTGAGAAGCGGAGGTATGGAGACGTGTTGTAGTGCTATGTCAACGCGAGCTAAACCCTGGAGAAAGCCATAATTGTTGAAGAAACACGCAGTGGACGTCCGATCACTGCTGCAGACGAAAAACATCGCAAACTCGTCAAAGATTTCATTCCAAATGGCCGGCGAATCACTCTAAAGCGTATCGCAGACCATATTGGATTATCTTAGGAAAGTTTTGGCTTCATTATTGAACAATTGGGATAACGTAAAAAGTCTGTTCAAGATGGGTATCACGCCGTCTCGCAGACGAGAGCAAGCAGCGTCGAATGGAATGCTGCGAGCAACTACGAACAACGCCCTCCTTACTCCCCCGATCTTGCGCCTTGCCATTTTTATTTATTTTCTCAACTCAAGAGACACCTCAAAGGTAATCATTACACCTCGGACGATGAGGTGAGGCTACCTTTCAAGTCAAGTGGATTCGAGAAAAGCCGCGTATTGACATTGCACTAGAACACGTCTCCTTATCTTCATACTTCTCAAAATACACGGGATGAATATAACGACCTCAAACCTGCCCATGCGTGTTCAGGGGGAATGTTACTTCCACGTGCCACCAGGAGTGCTTCTGAAGGTTATTTTGTCTGTGGTCTGCAAGTATGTGTGCATTAGTTTACAGCCTAACCTCGTATCAAAATTTAAGGCACCAAAAATCTTTGCGAGTAATAGTGTGCTGTCGACAAATACTTATTGTCCTAGTATGTACTATTAATACTATGCCAATACTATGGCGAAATGAAGCCCATCTTTTGCCATGGGCTACGTATGCAATGGAGATATAATTATTACTTAAAAGCAAAAGTAATGACAACGAAATTATGAATAGGTGAAATGATTTTTTTAAATTTCAAAGGCGCGAAGAGGTATAGTGGGGGCGGGGTTTGAGGTCAAGGTCTTCTGGGGAGGGGGGCGGAGGGGTGTGGGCTACGGTTACTACCACGCCGTGGGCCAAAGGGGGGAGGGAAGAGGAGTGAATGGGATTTGGGAGGGGTTTGCATAGGCGGTTGGGGTGAGGAAGGGAGTGCGGGGGAGTGAAGGGCACCATTAACCCATATTGCCATTCCACACCCTCATTTCCGCTCCCCTGTTGCCAATTTGAGCGCTCTTGATGAGGTGAGAGACTGGTATGAAATCCTGGCCTTCGATTTCACAAAAAATCTACCGAAGGGTATGGCGGCATTAAAAGTAAATTTAGCAGTTGGAATAAACACTTTTCCCGCCGTAAATTAATTCGTGAAACTGAGTCTGCATAATATATGTCAGCACAGATCACTTTGCATGTATATCGACGAATAACATACGTTATTATCCTGAAATTACAACATCAATTCCAACTGAAATACCTTATTATTCAAGTTATACACTTTAATAATGACTTCAAACCAATATCGTCCAAAAGTGTTGGTTGTCGATTAAGCGTTCCTTCCTTTTGAGTGCTTCATTCTGACTAGTGAGGCAAAAAATAAACAATTTAAGAAACATTACATCATTCCATCAAATATTAAAAAAAAACGTAAGGCTTATTCCAGGAATACTTTACAATTAAAGGGAACATTTAAAACGTCAGTTAAATGAGTAAATGCCCACAGATACGGCAATGAGATCTTAAATTTGTTTTTAAAGGAAAAATGTTTGCTTTTTCCGAAATAAATTAAATTTATTACTCACGGGGAAAACGAGGAAGGGGAAGGAGCGGGATAAGAATGTTGGACGGAATAAAGAAAAGAGGGAAGTATGCGAAATTGAAGAGGGGCCTAATAATGTAGTGCCACGATTTCCGATATAATGTGCTTTTTGTAAGAAAAGACATTTAAATGCATTTTTGTACGATTTTAAGGCTGTGCGCATTCAAAATCCACCCTAACCGGTAGATTAGCAATAATAACAGGCAGCTCATACGTCACAATAGCAAAAAATAACGCTGGAGAAACGTGAATCCATTTTTCCCAATTAAGAAATCTCTTTTGCATGTATTACACGTACTTTTCGACATGAGGAAAATTGATCGGAAAAGGTGTTCAGTGCAGCTATTTCAGAATCTTAATTTTATATAGAATTACATTAAATAGAAGACAGCTTTATGATTGATAGATGACTGCGAAGTCAGTAATTCAATTCTATTTGAACCATGGTTAATCTTGCTAGATAATAAAGTGCTCCAATCTGATGTGAATTTCAAACTCTGATGTAAAATATTCAGTTCATTTCAGTTTTAGTCTATCCCAAAATCAAATGTTTACACATAACTAGTGTCGCAGGCATGTACTATTATTCTAAATTACTGAACGCAGAAATAATAGCTAGCTGCATATTTAATTAGGGAAATTGTTCACTGGTCACTTGTTGGAAAGAGGAAAAAATTTAGGGAACAATTTCAGTAATACTACTTTGGTTTCCTCCTCATACATGCGCACACAAAGTTGTAAAAGCAGTGAGGTGCTTCAATGGCTCAATTTCATCAGCCATTGTTTGTTTCACACTCCGTAGCTTATAAAATGCAGTATTCTTACCAACAGTGTCTACAAAATCATTTCAACCACCCAAAAAGAGCTTCGTAGCTCCTCCAGTCGTCCTTAGATGGACCATACTTATTTAAGAGCTTTCATGACCAGTCATAAGATGCTTTCACAGTCTACAAATATTGGTTATCAGCAAAGAAATTTGTGAAATGATTCATCGTGGAGACCCAGGTCTACACACGTCCCAAGGGTTTATCGAATCGCTGGAATACTGCTTCAATACATGAACTAGCTATCCAAAAGATAAAAGAGCCGAATGATTTATTTGAACTCTGACCTCTTTGACCTTTATCTGATTATGTTAGAAGTTCAATAAGTTTTAATCACTTAAATTGAGCAAAAATTATTAGGTCATTCATCTAGCTACTAATTAACTCTGCAAGATATAAAATTCATCACGGTCCAGTGAGATAAAATCTTATTGGAACCTCTGAAAAAATGATAGGATGAACTGATATGAATTATCGTCTTCAGGGGAGAATTATGACGGGAAAATAATACCCAGAGAGTGTTGAGTATCATTCACAACCTGAGGTCAACTTAAAAAAAAAGTTATGAAATATTTCAACACAATCAAAATGAGAAAAGCGAATGTTTTAAATGATTGTCTGGATTTTTTACCGAAAATATTTTTGGCGCAATAACACTGTCTCATTGTTATTTCATATCATTGATAATTGTTGCTCAACAACACATTTATCTAACTTTGCTCAAAACATTACTATATTCTAATGATTGTTTTGTGTAAATTATACAAATATTAACAAATGTATAAGATGAAATCAAAACAATATTGGGAGATAATTTACGAATGTGGCTCCAAATGTTCATTCCAATGGGAAATTCACACAAGGGGTAAAACTGTCAATTGGATCGAACTCCAGGTTTAAGACAAGAGCTTGGTCCATTTATCGATCGAGCAATCCAGCGCCATGCGATTCGCATATGTTTGCTTTTCCTAAGGATGTTTTCCGTGAAAATGCAAACGAGACAAGGTTCGCCTTTCATTCCCTGTGGCAGTGATCGCATTATCATTCCGCCGCCCACAGCAACGCCACATCCAGGAGAGAAGGTGCTTTCACCTGCACGCCCCTCGCAACGCCCCATTGCACAACAACGCCCCGCATCCAGGTCGCCTAATCACCCCGCCTTAAGGAACCATTTTGAAACGAACACTTGGCGGATAGCATTAAACCAAAAACTGACAGGAAGAAAAACTCGACTCGAAACTATCAACGGCCCAGTTTAACAACGCAGCAAATCAAAGGTCTTGTAGGCTCTGACTGTGATAAGGGGCTTGTTTCAAGAGAGCTTACATTATCATCTAATGAGAAACAAATGCTGTAAGAACTGCAACTCTCATATTTTTAAAAGTTTCACTCAGAAAATGGCCGAAAGGAATGCGACCACATCCAGACTATTGATAACAAAATCATATAATACACGTATGATTATGCATTTAATACCCTAATGGTTCCGGCCATTACTGTTCAGATAATACTTTTAAAAAACCGAAAGCCTGTTTGAGAGGTGATGGTAAAGCTCACCCAGTACTAAGTTCGACGGCGTGCAAAATTCAAACATTAGGGTATTAATGGGGGTCAGTTTCTTTCCCTGTGCCGGTTATGGTTTCCTAGGAAAGTCATCATCATCAGTATTTCCATTCTATGATTGGTTTACTGCAACATTCTCCTATTATTATAATGCAAGGAAAGGCTGCATATTCTAGGGAGAATATTGTAGTGGTTTCCCGTTGCCTTCCACATCGCATTACTGCGGCCGATACTATGAACTCGACTTCTCGCCCGCAGCCGTGGTAGCTATGCCCGACCAACCCAGTCGGTCTGCGCCACCAGTGCCTAATTGTGAAACTGATGCCTCTCACCATGGGGAGTATATTTTTCTCGTTGCCTCGGAATACCATTACTGTGTTTTTTCTGTTAATGTGTGGTTGTCTCGTTCTGAAAAACCAATATCAACTTTTTTTTAAGCTGAAAAATTTTCGACGGAAATCGAACCAGGGACCTTCCGCTCCACAGGCAGACACACTAGGTCTGGTCTACCCCTATGCCATACTCTCAGCATACAATTATGAAATATGCACAAATTATTACGGCTAATTTTTTAAATAAATGCTACACCCTTAAAAGTTCTATGTTAAATTTAGCAACAAAAGGGTCGAAATTAAACTGATATTTGAGGGTAAAATACTTTAACTGCCCATATAAAATCCTGATGAAATGAAAAAATGGTACGGAGGGTAGAAGAAGAAATGTTTAGCGAAAATAAAAGGAAATTCTAGCGATACTCAGTGTGCAATAATTGCTGGGAACTTTCCAAAACCTAACCTTCTATGGTTGCATTGCTTACTCGATTGCTTAATGTTGACGGGAAGCAACTAAGCGGCTATCTCTTGCATAGTCACTGTTTTAATGTTTCCTTGGGGAGGCTGAGAATTGAACGATAGTTAAACATAGGACGGGCAATAGCGGTGATCTCGGTGTATTTTATCATTATATCCGTTACGTTCTGGTACTTAATTGTAAATGAGGAAAGCCTCAAGGGAATTAATGCATACTACCTTGATCAAAAATTTCCCGGAATTTATTCAGAAAATTAAAAATACAAGTTTATTCATCTAAATCTATATTGTCCCCTTCAAAGTAATCCCCATCGACTGCAACACACTTATGCCAGCGCTTGATCCAATCCTCGAAACATTTTTTATATTCGGTTTTCGGTATGTCCATCAGTGCTTCCTGCGATTTTTCCATTACTTCCTCTCGGCTGCTAAAACGCGTTCCCCGTAATGGTTTTTTAACTCGATTGAACAGAAAGAAGTCACAGGGAGCCAAATCAGGTGAATTCGGTGGCTGTTGGATGGTATTTGTTGCATTTTTCGTCAAAAAATTACGAATAATGATAGCACTGTGCGACGGTGCGTTATCATGGTGCAAAATCCACGAGTTTTCTGCCCACATTTCTGGTCTCTTTCGGCGAATTGCTTCACGCAAACGTCTCATAACGCCCAAATAATACTCTTTGTTTACTGTCTGGCCTTCTGGCAAAAATTCATGATGCACTACACCGTTGTAATCCATGAAAACCGTCAGCATTGCCTTCTTTTTTGACTGAAAACGACGTGGTTTTTTTGGTCTCGGCTCATTTGGTGAACGCCATTCACTTGCCTGATGTCTGGATTGCGTGTCGTACTCATAAACCCACGTCTCGTCTCCAGTAATGATCCTTTTGATGAATGTGGGATTGGATTCAGCCTCGCAAATCATGTCTTTTGCGACGTCAACACGGTCTCTTTTTTGCATGAAATTGAGGTCTTTTGGCACCAACTTTGCTGCTACACGACGTAAACCCAAATCATTAACCACAATGTCTTGGGCGGATCCATAGGCAATGTTCAAGTCCTCCGCTATTTCTCTGATGGTTAATTTGCGGTTATTGACCAACATTTCTTTTACTTTATCAATTTTTTCACCGACTTTCGATGTCGATGGTCTGCCACTGCGTTCATCATCTTCGATTGACTCACGACCACTTCTGAACCGCTCGTGCCACTGGTAAACGACCGTTTTTTTTAGAGAATCGTTGCCGAAACACTTTTCCAACATTTCCAACGTCCGTGCGCCACTAAATCCGTTTTTTACGCAAAATTTAATACAAGTTCGTTGTTGCAAATTTAAATCCATTTCTGAAATTGTAAAAAATCGCCAACACACACAGAGATAGATGTACTCTTGGCTACGTAACTTTTGCAAATGTCAAGTTATGACACTAAGATTTAAAGGGAATATCAACAACAGATGTACCAATTTAACAAAAAAAACAGAACTCAAATCGGAACGATGGGAGCGCCACACGGTGGTTATTCCGGGAACTTTTTGATCAAGGTTATATTTGGCAGGGAGGGCTTTGCGATTAGCGCTCAAGGCTGCGTGGACTAAGACAATGTGAGTGAGTTGGTGAGCATGGAATGAGCCGGGGGGCGCGTCGGAGATAAGAGGGTAAACATATGTGCGAGCACTGCTTGATTGTGTGGCGCTGAGGCCGGGCGGGAGGAAATGGAAGTCCTGGAGTCGTGTCCCTAGTTACTTAATGAGTCCTTGCTTTCGACAGACGTGGTTATGACACCGGCGACAGCGTTTGAGCATTCATACGTTATGTGTAAATACAGAATTTAATGCTAAAATATGATTTTTTCTGCCGAGTTGAGTTTTTTGAGTTGAAAATCTAACTTACATTAAATGAGCGTGCGTGTGTGTGTATATATATATATATATATATATATATATATATATATATATATATATATGTGTGTGTGTGTGTGTGTGTATATGTATATATATATGTGTGTATAAATATATATATATTATTTATTTATTTGTTTATAACGCATTTATTTACATTGAAGTTCCTTCTCTCGATAAGTACAAGATAATCATGCACGTTAATACATCAATCAAATCAAAATACGATAATTATACACGTATTTTAATGCTAAGACCGTGGAACACGATGTTTTAGAACAGCATTTCGTTTCAGAAAATATCCGACCCGACTTAACACTTAAAACGTGGCGTCCCTCCATACGACTCCAGTTCGGGATAATTTTATACGACCACTTGAAAGGGATGATTGTAACAGATGGTATAGTTGCCGCGGGTAGGACAAGACTATGTCTCGTACTTAAAGAGAAAAATATCAGTTTTGTCTTTATTTTGGTTTCTTTTTATATTTTTTTGGTAATGCAGTCAAATTGACAAATTGTTTATTGTTCGTACAGCAACTCTAGTCAATTGTCAGTTTATGCTTAGTCTCAAAATGGCGTTAAATCTAAAATCAGAAATAGAGTCTGACATAAAGATATCTTGTGCAAGATTTCATTGTATTGTCATACGATTTACATTTCCCCATCCCAGCTAGTTTTTGGTGCGACTTGCATAGAAACTTGTTTCGTGTGACGTGGCTTTTTTCTAGAAAAAATGAAATTTGACGGCTTAATAGGAAAATATAGGTTGTGCATCCTTGTTCATGAAATGCCTATGGTGACTGTCGTAAGGACAAAAGAAGCTGTAGTGTACCTCATAAAATAGTACCATATTAAAACTGCAACTGTAACGGCATATCATTCCGATATTGTGTAAAATGAGGAAGCATAAAAAAATCCAACAGCCAAAGAATTCAGATTTAAAAAAAACCTCTTAGTAAACAACCCGTTTACAATCACTTCACTGTTTCATCGAATGACATAAATGCATGGTGGCGAGGTGAATACAGCCCTCGTTAGGTGGTTTTAAGCTAATGAGATCTGAGCGGTTATGAAAAACTTAAATCTTCACTTTTATAAGCTAGACTGTCAGGGATAATTGCAGATTTTCACATTCTAAAAGCCAAATTTTAGACTTATTTATTTATTTATTTATTTTATATACACACGCACATACTCTGCAAGCCACCGGCAGGGTGTGTGGCAGAGGATGAATAATTTTACCCGAAATTGACCCTATCGCGGTCTAATAACGCTATTATGATCCCCTATTGTTCAAATATTTCAAGGTAAAAACATTTGTCTTGACCGGGTTCGGTGAAATTGTTGCATTTTAGTAAATATTAACAGATGAGTCCGTTGAAAGTGGCTTTCTCCCGCAGTTTTTTTAGACCTATTTAAGACTTTAAACTCAGTCCTCACCTATCAGATATAAAATTCTGGTCGTGAAATGTGATTTTAAATAATGGTCAGAATGAACAAGAGGTTAGTACAGATACACAGTTTACGAGCTACAATTGCAACCTTCTTAATTTTGGATATGCATCAGTTTTGACATTAGGGCAGTCACTGGTGGGTAAAAAGATCTCTTGACACGATATTACTCCTCCTTAATGAGTACCACTCTTCTCGCCAATATTGACACATTCATAAATAAAACACATTTTGAAGTACATAAGGAATCGAGTCCACATTGATCCTTGGTCCACATTGACATTTTCCGATTAAATAAATATTGACCCTACACGCACGTCAAAAAAACACCTCCTGTTCGACCAATCCGTTACTCTCTGCTACCCTATATTTGAATAACGAATTAATCCCATCAAGCAGCATTAACATTTTCACACACTTTAAGTTCATATAACACAAAATGGATTCCAGATAATGCCAGTGATTTGCCTTTATTGGTTATGGTCTTGTGAATAAATGTGCCATAAAAATATGAAACTAACTTTAGGCAAATATAAAATTACAAGCCAAAAAAACTTATGTTTTCTATCAACTTTAAAATAAGGAAGCGTGTTTTGTGAAATGCATCTTATAAAAATTGTATCACATCATTAAATTTTTATGACGTTAGACGAGAGATAATATCGTCTTATCTATCCTGCCAATGTGCCATCGCAATTTCCGTCACAAATAGAGCACGTTTCTTATTGAATTCGGCGCGAAATGGAATAACAATGATTTATTTTCTTACAATAATAATAATAAAGAAATACGATTCCTTTTGATTTTTCAATTCAGGGAGATCTAAAATAGCAAAGTTCTCACTTAATTTTGCCAACGGATGAAACAATCCAAGATTTGATTGCTTCAATCGTAGATGGATAAACATTCTATCGTAGAGATCACGTCAAACGTAATTTTAGTTATCATAAATTTTTTTCACACTGATGACTAGATTTTTACCCCATCCTCGACAAGAAAATAAGTTTCCTTTCCATTTTCCGACCATCGTAATAAAATGCTCCTGAAAAATAGGTTACAAGTTATATTAAGCTCTTCTCAAATGGCTATCCTCTTTTACAACTCAATTTGAGGCAAATCTCGCGTCTGATGAACGATCAAATGAATTATTATACACAAAACTATTTCAATGACCTGTAAATTAGAACATAATTATCGCCAATAAATTACATCAAACTGTTTGAAGTATTAACTTAAACCCGTGATAATCAGTGCTTATTTTATTTATCACGTACAAATGTTGGCATACGTTAGCTAATATTAGTTTATTACAAAAACATATCTTCATTCAGTACAGATCAAAATTCTATATGCAATAAGCTTTATTCTCTGCCTCGAAAGTACGACCTCGTATTAAACATTGTACCCAGGGTTGCACACAGGCTGGGAAACCGTCTATTATCGTTCCGAGGTGGATTAAACGTACTTATATGATTAAATTCCCACTTTTATTGGTCAGTTTGGTTGCCCTACTTGCTCTTTGAGGTATCACGGAGCATTAAGTAATCTTTAGAGCATTATTACATCGGGGCGTTGTACTTAAGGTGGAATAATAAAATTAAATTTGGCACGCAAGTAGATCTTAGGTCACAATTAGAAAGAAAATAAGTAAAATGTGAAATTGTTCACTCCAAAGGGACTATTTTACCCTTAAAAGATCAAATTTAATCCCTTTTCGAAAAAACAGTCAATTCCGCTAAAAAGTTTTCGTTTTTGCTTTACTAAGTTACTTGCGTTTGTGATACGATATATAGACTTTAAAAGAGACCCAAGCTTTTAATTTTTGGTTTACAATTGTCGTAGTTTTAAGTAATATACTTGAAAAATTGAGTCAATCCTTCTAAAATGCAATTCGTTCAACATTTTCTGGCTTTTTCTTTAAAATTAAAAATTGCCTGATATTATTTGTTTTACTTAGGTATTATTTTTCCCATTGAAAATGAAAGTGCTTTAGAAGGAAAAAATCCATTACAGAGGTAAGTTCGTGGAAATACTACCTTGATCAAAAAGTTCCCGGAATAACCACCGTGTGGCGCTCCCATCGTTCCGATTTGAGTTCTGTTTTTTTTGTTAAATTGGTACATCTGTTGTTGATATTCCCTTTA
This sequence comes from Hetaerina americana, assembly GCF_022747635.1. NCBI lineage: Eukaryota > Metazoa > Arthropoda > Insecta > Odonata > Calopterygidae > Hetaerina > Hetaerina americana. Next base: position 82,432,349 of record NW_027287205.1, on the reverse strand, counting down.
AATCTTAGTGTCATAACTTGACATTTGTAAAAGTTACGTAGCCAAGAGTACATCTATCTCTGTGTGTGTTGGCGATTTTTTACAATTGCAGAAATGGATTTAAATTTGCAACAACGAACTTGTATTAAATTTTGCGTAAAAAACGGATTTAGTGGCGCACGGACGTTGGAAATGTTGGAAAAGTGTTTCGGCAACGATTCTCTAAAAAAAACGGTCGTTTACCAGTGGCACGAGCGGTTCAGAAGTGGTCGTGAGTCAATCGAAGATGATGAACGCAGTGGCAGACCATCGACATCGAAAGTCGGTGAAAAAATTGATAAAGTAAAAGAAATGTTGGTCAATAACCGCAAATTAACCATCAGAGAAATAGCGGAGGACTTGAACATTGCCTATGGATCCGCCCAAGACATTGTGGTTAATGATTTGGGTTTCCGTCGTGTAGCAGCAAAGTTGGTGCCAAAAGACCTCAATTTCATGCAAAAAAGAGACCGTGTTGACGTCGCAAAAGACATGATTTGCGAGGCTGAATCCGATCCCACATTCATCAAAAGGATCATTACTGGAGACGAGACGTGGGTTTATGAGTACGACACGCAATCCAGACATCAGGCAAGTGAATGGCGTTCACCAAATGAGCCGAGACCAAAAAAACCACGTCGTTTTCAGTCAAAAAAGAAGGCAATGCTGACGGTTTTCATGGATTACAACGGTGTAGTGCATCATGAATTTTTGCCAGAAGGCCAGACAGTAAACAAAGAGTATTATTTGGGCGTTATGAGACGTTTGCGTGAAGCAATTCGCCGAAAGAGACCAGAAATGTGGGCAGAAAACTCGTGGATTTTGCACCATGATAACGCACCGTCGCACAGTGCTATCATTATTCGTAATTTTTTGACGAAAAATGCAACAAATACCATCCAACAGCCACCGAATTCACCTGATTTGGCTCCCTGTGACTTCTTTCTGTTCAATCGAGTTAAAAAACCATTACGGGGAACGCGTTTTAGCAGCCGAGAGGAAGTAATGGAAAAATCGCAGGAAGCACTGATGGACATACCGAAAACCGAATATAAAAAATGTTTCGAGGATTGGATCAAGCGCTGGCATAAGTGTGTTGCAGTCGATGGGGATTACTTTGAAGGGGACAATATAGATTTAGATGAATAAACTTGTATATTTAATTTTCTGAATAAATTCCGGGAAATTTTTGATCAAGGTAGTAATGACGTCTTAAATCTATCTATCTATTCTACACTTAATCTCTTTAATTTTATTAGCGTGATCTCTCCTACCGCAGTACGATGGGGGAAATAATACACCCTCAACGTCACTGCTAAAGAGACCTCCTTCCAATTTATACTAGCGCTTCAATCCGTGATTTAGCCTTCGCTCCATTGAGTGATTTCCAGCCTAGCTGCTCTAATATGTCGGATACGATACTAAGTTCGTCCGAACAAGATTTTAAAAATATATAGCTCCTCTGCGCTTCACGCGATCCAATTTGGCAATCGATCCAACTTCGTAAGGATCCCATATACTTGCAGCATATTCTAAATGGGGCCTAATCGACGACAGATAGCATTTCTCTATTACCTTTTCATCACATTTACCCAGTACTCTTCTAATCAATCCTAACTATTTGTTAGCTTGTCCACATATGTATACCACGCTTTTGTTGAATAACTGAAATATAAAAAAATGAAGAAAATAAAAATAATTGAAATTACAAAAGCGACTACTTCCTATGCACGCATGTTTTACCCCAATACACTCCACGAGGAATGTGTGAATTGGGCTGAGGTGGGGTCAGCGGTGATCTCGTCCAAAATGTCCCCCAGCCCTCTCCCTCTTCCAATACGGAGCGCCCGCGGCAACCCATTCAACAGAGGGACTTGGGGAACTTCGGGCATGGGACTCTGAAATTTGGGCAACAGTCGGTTAATTCCAGGTGGTGTGTCGATGAAAAAGAGAGTGGTCTGTAATCAAAGGGTGGAGCGGGAGGGGTGCAGGAGGGGGTTGAAAGGGGATGCCGGGGGGGCACACACAGAGGCTACGAAAATGGTAGCGCCGACCGTTTTTGTATTTTCAGAGAGAGAGAGAGAGAGGTCGCCAACCTCTTTTCCAACGAAAGGAATCAATCACATTGATAACGCGTCGCTGGACTGGGGCCAGAGTCTCCTCTCACCCCCCCTTTATCTCCCCCTCCACCGCCTACCCTCCCCCACCCCCCCCCCCCCCGCCGCGCGAAAGTGGAAAAGCCAAGCGCCGTTCGCCATTCTCGCGAAATTGAGGGTTCGATGTGCCGGGATAAAAAAGTAATAGCGAGGGTGGGGGCGACTGGAGAGAAGGGTTTTGGACTCGGGCTAAAAGGATCGATGTGTATCAACAACCTGTGGAGCTGCCAGTTGAATGGCTGGATTTATTGGAGCTTAGGGTTGTTAGTGACGTCGTCAATATGATGGAAGTGCGGTTGGGATTTCGCGTCCAATAACTGAGATACTCTTGCCTTCTTCGTCCCGCCTCTCGTGTGAAGCTACTTCGCAGTTGGAGCAAAGAAGAATTGACTATTATCTTCATGATCCCAGGCATGTTAGACCATGATAACACGCCCAGGAGAACATTTAATAAATATGCGAATCCAACTTATGTGGTGGGATAGCCTAGACTGACAGGCAATGTGATGCTGAAGAGAGTAATTAAGGGTAGAACGCTGACAGAGGGAGGAAAGGAATGGGCGGGGAGAGGATAAGAATGGGTTGAGGAATAAGTGGATGTTGAAGAGCGTGATAAACATGAGTTAGCAAAGGCAGTGGGGAGAGGGAGGCAATCTTAGGCATACCTTGTTGACGAAATTATTGAGGCAGACGATCTCATTATTTTTATTATTATTATTGAAGTTGGTAGTCTGCTATTTTACCCAGGTTTTCGATAGGCACAGGCTGAACATTGCTACAATACTCGTCTTCGTTCAATATGACACCACTTGATACCCCATACTAAATTGAACCATTCTTCAATTCCACACACTTACTGTATCCTGTCAACGTGGAATGTGTGGTTGAATAAGTGATTTATTTTGATACGTGCTATTAAACAATTCAGCTTCATACCAGACATGTCTTAGAAGTGTAGCAATGGTTAGTCTCTGTGTTAATCACAGCAGTATCCTGACCGATAAGACTTCTCTTAATGTTAATTATTACAAGAAATATATTGTTTATTCGAACTCTTTTCTTAGAGATTATGTAACGTCATATTACGCTTTTGAGATTATAGGAGTTCATATAACGATTTCCTTGCGCCATGTTCGTCATATTCCCAATACATTCCACCTCATTTCACCTAAAAAAAGCTATTACTTTCACCTCATTTATCACACCCGTCCGAGAGTCCCCCTTTCTCTATTTCCAATTTCCTGCCTTCTTCCAAGTACTTATATCTAATATATCTCTTTCTCATGAAATTAGTGCATTCGTATCATTTCTTCTCGATAGGTAATCATATCCCAAGTACTCTTACAACCCACTCACTGCCATTACGAAGGAAAGAGACAAGAGCCTCCATTCTCTAGAACAGAGTCCATGGAAGCTTTTCTTTAAGTCTTTAATCCAGGACCATGACAACAATCCTGACTAATTTCTAAATAGCGATAGAAATCATGCTATGCTGAAGATTGAAGATAGTAACATTTTAATCTTCCCTTTATCTAGATATATTTCTATTTTGTGACAGCCAGACAAATCGATTTCCTCTCCAGGGTGTGCAATCAAACGCGTGAATTTTACAGTGGAAACATCATCCCCTTGAACTGTTTCCCTAGTGAATGGTTTTAATTCTCTCTGAAATTCAGATACTCCGTGCACACTGGCTGGTGACTCCGATTAAATCACTGTGGCGTCATTTTATGCAGTTTCTTTAATTACATGCCCTATGATCAGTATCAGCAATTTATATTCACTTAAATTATTTCTGGGGACAGCAACAGTTTTCGTTTGAATCATACTCGATGTACAGGTAACAAAGGGCAAAATAATTAATTTTCCAATAATTTTATTTCACACGTTCGATATTATCCGGAGTAACTTTGATAAATTCCAATTTAAGCAAATCAAAAAAGAAATCACTGAAAATTCCACGCAATACATCAAGGTTAGAGTAAACAAATAAACTAATAAGCAAACCATAAAATGCACATTTATTAATAATGGAATTTCCAAAAGTGTGTTTTAACAATTTTTGCTTCATAATTAGTGACCAAAAAGTTAGAATGCGGAATTTAATGAAAAGGATAAAACATAGAACTTGGGTAGAAAAATCGAGTATAATTCATAAAAGGACATAGACAAGTTATGACATATGATATTTTTATTTCAGATGTGGTTTAAAAGAACGGCGCTCCAAAACAACCCCTCAAGTTCGGTTCGCTCAAAAAATAAAAACACCTCTAAGTTCGATTCGCTCAGAAACCAACACCTCTTAAGTTCGATTCGCTTTAATTCGTAGATTCGTGTCATTGGTCGCGACTCACGATTTTCCTCGCTGGGTGATCGAGAAATGCGTCCTGGTGCTCCTTGATGAGCCGGGAGAGGCGCTGTGTCCTCTCTAGGGCCGAGAGCGTCGTCTTTCGCTGTGGCCGGTGTGGGGGGGCGCCGTCCCCCCCCGCACCCTCCAGCAGGTACTCCCGCACCTTCTTGTGGGGCGGGGAGGGGGACCGACGACGCGGGGACGGGAGCCTCTCGTCCACCACGTCCCGCGCTTCTTCCGCCATCGCCGCTTCCTCTTCCTCCTGCAGACCCCGCAGGGCGGCCGCCAACTCGGCGGGACACGCACCCTCCCCACCCGCGGCCGCCCTCGCCGATGGCGACTGGCCCTTTCGCGGCGTCCTCGGCGTCACCGTCGCCAAAGGCACAGCCTCCGCAATGGATTCCGTGGCACTACGCACGCTCCACACGCTGCCGTACTGCTTGAGGTTCATGAGGTCCCCGATGGATCCGCCCCTCGCTTCGTCCCCCGGGAACAACCTCCGCCCCCGGCCGATGCCCCCCGACCCGCCCCCGACCCCGCTCAACCCTCCGCCGCCCCTCCTCCCGGTGGCGGGGCTCTGAGGGGCCGTGTCACAGCCCCTCTGCTTCAGCCTCCCACCCGGAAGGCCCCCGCCTCCCGACTCCCTCGGGGGCATGAGAGACGGGGGGCCTGAATCGCACTCGGAGGCCTCGGGAACGGCGGACTGCTGCTGGAGTGTGGCGAGGTCCGAGAGGGACGACCCCCGGCGGAGCCTGAGGCGGGGGCAGGCGAGGTTGGGGTGGGTCAGTGGGTTCGGGGGCGTTGTCGGGGACAGGGGGGGGCTGTCGGGGAACACCGGGGACGTGGCGGCGGGGGATTTGGCGGGGAACAGGCTCGCCTTGAGAGGGAAGAGGAGGGCCAATTGTGTGGTCCTCTCCGAGGCGCCTTCGTCCATCTTGGACGTCTTGAAGACGAGTCGATCCAGCGTTGAAGACTCTTCTGTCCCTTTGATGGCTCGAACCGAATCTCCGACCCTCGACTGCAGTTCATAGACGAACGCCTCCCATTCTTCTTGGAGCCATTCAGTGTTTACTTCACAACTCTCCGAAAACGCGTGCTTCCTCGGATGAAGCTCCGATCGACGTCCTCCGTTGTTGTGGCAATGCTATGATTGGTGTGCTTCGCAGCGCACATTCGCGATTAGATGTCGGATGGAACACTTCTTTGGATTAACGGCGTATTGCGATAGCATAAGCCGTTGTGGCTATCGCTAAGGGAACACAATGCATCGAGTGCGTTTCCAGTAATATTTGATAGGTTAACGGAACCTGAAAATCAAGTCTTTGAAGCACTCATAAAAGCAAGTTTTTTCGCTTCTAATCGTAAAAATGAGATAACATACAACACTGTAAAATACCCCTGGTGAATAATTTTTCAATTCAATCATAAAATGATTGGCTTCAGAGTATGGAAACGACGCGACGTTTCCCGAATCGTTCCCCCAAGCAAAAATTACCTTTTTAAAGTGATGACGAAAGACTATTTGCAAAAGAGCAACATTTATCTCAGAATACTAAAACTAATAATTTGTGCTATAGCACACGCGTGAAAATAATGCTGACAATGATGATTCCGGCAAAACTATCGCCGGGAGTAATATTTCAAAACCTTAGAGAACATTTATACTATTATAAATGATTTTCAACTAACACGGTGATTTTTATAAACTTAAATTCCTTTAATGATCATCGTCTCTTTCTTTTACCGCATTTAAACCGGACAATCTAAAATATAAAACACATTACTACTCCGACAAAGGCTCATGCTAGGAAAGAACCATTTGATGTTTCTATGAAATCAATCCTCTTATGTCTTCAAACTATCCCAATATGTTAATTTCACCTTTCATTCACGTCTCTAATCAACACCGAAACGTTCAAACGCTAAAAAACTGAGATATTAGTCAAAGGAAGCCTCGGAGCACTCCCAATCGGCGCTTTGACGGAGTAAGAAGGCTGGGAATCGTTGAATACACATCCTTTTCTAGTTGCAAACACTAATATATTCGCACTGACATCTCCATGGCGGGGGAGCAGAAAACTTGGTTCCAAAACACCACAGAATGCACGTGAGGAGAAGGGAGAGTGATCGGAGTCTCGCACGAGGACGTCACCTCCACAGCTAGAGAGGATGGCGGTGAGGAGATGAGGGCGAAGGGATGGAAATTACAGACGTTTAAGAAGGGGTTGACACTGAAGGCACAAAACTCTCCTCGGCTCCAAACACTGGCGGCACGGCCTCAGACGAAGACACGCCACGTTCGCAATCGCCTCTAGGCGGGTTGAGATTCGTATGCAGACGCGGAGAGAGCACGAACACGCAAGGGTTGAGATAGTGAGTGAAATGTGAGGAGAGGGTGAAATCCAGGTAGGGTAGAAGGGAGCGGAGCGCCTTGAAAAACAGTCAACCCCTCCCTGTTTCGGACCGGGACTTTAAACAGGGGTGCTTGTTTGAGGGGAGGCGGTGTGGTGTTTGGAGGGGGGGGTCCAACGCTCAGGGTTTCCGTCGATGGTCCTTCCACCGCCTTGGGCACACGCTTTGACAACTCGCGCGGCAAAATCGTTCGCGAGCGGTCGAAGAGGGCCGAGGGGCCGGGGCCCTCTCTCGTGGGCCTCTCTGAGAGGGTCGTAATACAGCGCGGGGCAGAGGAGGGGCTGGTGGGATAAAAAAATACCAGGACGACCCAAACAACTGAGAGACGAAACTGTGGGAGAAGGAAGGGCCCGGTGGAGGGATGGGTAATATTAAAAGCACCGATGAGAATCACGCAAGCCGGTTCGCCATCTACTTCGTCGGGAAAACGGCACCGATATCAACAGGTTCCTGGTTCGTTTCCCGCTCCGTGAAACGAGGTGGGATGACGAAATAAGAGATAGCGTGTCTAGGCAACGAGGATTTGAATTTCTTCGGCAAGACGACCAGTAGTATTTCTCCGAGTAGGAGGAAGAATCTGTTTTTGGGGGGAGTTCAAAAAGAAGCAATGACACTCGTCTCTGTGGTACGCCCTAACTTTTGTAACATTTTGCAGCACAAATTTCCGTACGGTAGCCAAAGTGACACTCTATATGGAGTCGAATGACGACGGTCGTACGGTGCGACGCATGGCCTTCGGATTACGTGAGCGATACCCGCGTGTGAAGGCAAGGGAGGATGTCGTGATGGCTCATCGAAAGCGCCCTTGCTCACGCTCTGGCTCGCGAAACACTGAAAAAAGACCGTCGAGTGTGCCTTCTCCACGTCGTCCCTGTCATCCAACTCCACCCCCCCTACCCCCCACCCCTCTCCTCCCCCCCCCCAGCCAACCCTCTCCCGAACCACGAACTCTCTCACACGTAACGCACACACGCTCAAAAACACAAACGATCAGATGGGGGCGGGGAGGCCGTGTGTGAAGGACGTATGGCGGCGTAGGGAGAGGGGAGGAGCGAGCGGAGGTGGGCGGGGAGAGGCAGTGGAGGAGGGCGAGAGGGCATGAAAGGACGTGCAGAGTGATGGGGGCAAGGAGAGGGTGGCTAGATGGGGCGGGAGCCAGTCGACTGACTCCGGGACGAGTGGTGAGGCGGGCATAATTGGACCATTCCGGATTTCAGACCCTTTTGCCGGAAAATGCCGTAAATTCGAAAATTATGTATGAGCGTGTGTGAGTGCCTCTCTCTCTATACGATACATACATATAATATATATATATATATATATATATATATATATATATATATATATATATATATATATATATAATATATAAAGTAATCTGCGGGTTAAGGTAGGTTTTGGATGGACACATCAACCAAATAAATATTTTGTGACTCCTAACAAAACACAATCCAGCAACCTACTCTACATCAAGTCCCTCTTCATCTCTGAGTACTTCCTTCCTTCCTTCATCCTGTCCAAAATTGCTATTCTATTCTTACCTCTTCCTCGTTTCCCTAACATCCGCCACTCTGTCACAGTCTTCAACATTCCACTGCCGATAAGTATGCTCTATATCAATCTTTGCTGCTCCTCTTGGATCTCTCCCATCAATCCACTCTCCTCCCCCCTTACCCACCACTATCTCGATTGTTTTCCTTTTAGTCCACTCCTCTCCCAGCCTTCCATACATCGGTGAGGTACAAGAACTCACGAGAGCAATATAACACTTAGACGGCAGTACAGAACACAAAAAATATATGAAGAAAGTACGCAAAAGGAAAACCTTCATGGCAGATACTTTAGACTTCACGCCTATCTCTTACGACTTATGAAAATTAGTCGTTTTTGGATGTCTCTCCGGAATGAATACGAGAGTAAGAGAGAGTAGCGTGCTGGACGGAGGAGGGGTTTGATGGAGGGGTAAGGGTGGTCCAATGGTAAAAGCTGAACCCGCGATTTTCAAAAGCTGTTAACTCTCATATCGTAAGGGTTCTAACCCCGGTCAAATGCGGAGAGAACAAGCGAGGCTTAGACTTTTAGAAAGGTTCAGAACAAACGAGTTTAACTATGACACTGAAGGAATTATAATGGCCCCACACTACTTAGGTAGATCAGACCACAAACATAAACTAAGGGAGATAGATTCCAGGACAGATAGGTACAAATACTCATTCTTTCCCCGAACAATCAGAAATCATAATAGTAAGAAACCGAAGTAACTTTAGAAAAATTAAAAACGTTGAATTTACAAGTCGGAACAAAATTAAGCACTAAAGAGATGTTAGGTATACTTTCAGGTACATGTGTATGTAAGGTGTAGATTGAGTGTTTGCATGTGTGTGGGGTGTAAGTGTTCATGCATGAATTTATGCCAAGTTTTTTTTATATATGATTTTGTGGTTATTGCATGCGGTTTTTTTTCTCTCTTTCTTTTCTAAATTACGGGTGGTGTCCTAACACCCCCCGCCACACGCCCTTGCGGCGGCTTGCGGGGTATTAAGTAGATGTAGATGTAGAAATGATCTTTGTTACGCTTGTGATCCGCTCGTCTCCACCTTCTCCACCATACCTGCGTTCGCCTTTTATGTGTGTTCCTATCCATTTCCCTTATTATATCTGAATCCTAGTGAATGAATATGACTTAGCCATTTTGTTTTTCGAGTTATCATTAACATCACCATTATCTGTATTGAAATCTAATTGCTGAAGTTTAAAATAACAAAGTCCCACATTATTCAAAGCACAGGCGCGGACATAATTATTGGGACAGAAAACTGGTTAACCCCTTATATTGCCGACGGGGAAATTTTCTCAAAATCCTTTTCCATTTACAGAAATGACAGAACAAATAGAATCAGGGCGGTATCTTTATTGCAGTTAAAAATTCTTAGGTCAGCAAGGCTGAGGTGATTCCGGATAATGGTTTGGAAAGCGTTTGGTGCTCAATTAAAAGTCCTCAATCCAAAATTAATTTTGTATGCACGTTTTACAGACCGCCAGTCGACAGAGACGATTTAATACTAGAACTAGAACAGCAAATCAAATGTTTCTTATCCCAACACAATGATCGCGAAGTTATAATCGGTGGAGATTTCAATGTCCCATCTATTGTCTAGAGCACATAAACTCTTAAAACGGGTGGTAAAGATATCTGCGAATAGCTATTGGATTCTTTTATCTTGAACGCGCTGCATCAACTCGTCGCTTCACCACTAAGGGCGATGATATTCTTGATTTGTTTGGGACGAATATTACCGAAAAAGTCTAAATGTGGAATCTATTAAAGGAATTAGTGACCACAGGGCAGCATAAGCTAAGTTTTCGCTTAGTGGGGTCCGACATAAGAAACCTAAAAGGAAAATTTACCCATTTAAAGAAGGGGACTTCAATGGTTTCAAATACATACCACAGTCAATTTGCAAATTTTAACAAAGGTAGTACTCACTGAAGTACTGAGGACACGTGTAATCAGTTCCTTGAGATCACGCACTAAACAGTCTACAGGTTAATTCCCCATAATTCAATAAAATATAACATGGAATCTAGATGGTACAACGCGGATGTTAGAAAGGCATTGAGACGTCAAAGGCTATGTCATGCCAAAATGCAAAATATTAAATATAGTATCTCTAGCGAAAAAACGAATGAGATCACTTATGATTACAAGACATCTAAGGCGAGTGCCAAGAATTAATTTCGGGAAGTATTAAACGAATTCAAAAGGGAAATGCTTGCGGAAAAATTTGAAAGAGAATCCGATAGCATTTTGGTCTTACGCCAGCGAATTTCAGGAAAATAAGTCAACCGTTAATCCACTCAAAAATGATTAAGTCAAAAGAGTAACCAGCAGTTTGCAAATGGCTAACATATTAAACACCTTCTTTCAAAGTGTCTTCACCAATGTCTCACAGCATGCCTCCGATAGCTTACCAAATCGTGCTGGTCAACCGATGTCCAAAATTGAAATCTCATACACGTAGAACGTTTGCCGAAAAATATTTGGCCTAATAAGTCCTCCGGGTCCGATGAAATACCAGCTCGTATATTTTTATGGATCTAGCTTCGGAAATTGCGCCGTATCTAGGAATAATATTTTAGAAGTGGCTGGTAGGTCACAAGGTTCCCAGAGATTGAAAAACACCTAAAGTAACAACAATAATTAAAATCGGAGACAAGGAGGAACCGAATAATTACAAACCTATTCCCCCTCTCATCCATTTCGTACAAGGTTAAGGAACAAATAGTTGCTAGTTCGATCGGGGGACACCTCGATAATCAGAAGTTATTAATGAAACATCAGCAGCGTTTCCGAAGAGGTAGTTCCTGCAAGACACAAATTGCCCTTTTTGTTCAGGATATTTTTACTTCCGGAGAGAGCAATATTTCAGGGGACGCGATTTTTTTTGATTTTAAGAAAACCTTCCACAACGTACCTCATAGTAAGCTACTCACAAAGCCAGAAGCATATGGCATAGATAAAAATATTATGATTGGATAAAAGACTTTTTGCATGGTCGTGTACAAGGAGTAGTCACAGATGGAGTAGTTCAAATACAGTAGAAGTTACCTCAGATATTCCTCGGGGAAGTGCTATTAGAAGTATCTTATTCCTAATTAACGTTAACAATATTGACTCGGTAGTCACTAGTAAGATACGTTTATTTGCAGACGATGCAGTGGTTTACCATGATATCCGGGATCCTGATGACATAGCAGCTTTATCAGATGACTTCAATGCTATGCGACGCTGGTGCGAACTTGGCAATTAGAAGTTAACTGCAAGAAGTGCGTGGTGATAACCTCTTGAAAAAAGAGCAATTCCCTCCCGAACGCCTAGTTCGCTCAGCGTCTGCTTCTCAGTGAGGCGACTGTAAAGACCTCCCGCGTTGTCTCACCTCAGTCTGAACAAAGAGACGCCCCAGAATCTGACCTCAGTGGGTCGGCCAATTGAGTCATGGTGCCTCATTAAAACTCTTTTAAATGAGGCAAGGGGAAGCCACCTCAGTCATTTATCCTTGGAGTTTAAGGATGGACACTGTGATGATGATGTGTCCATGGAAACTACGGGACAAGTTTCAATCGGCTGTGTATCGTGCACAACAGCGGGGCAGGCAAGACTCCCGTGATCGTCAATCTCTCAAGTAGTCCTTACAAAGAGAATGCGGTAGCTCAGGAGACGCAGGAAACGACCGAATCAGTAAGAAAAGTCTATATATGGACGATATCAATGACAAAAAAATTCGCAAAAAGTATATATGTATATATATACGTGTATATATATATATATATATATATATATATATATATATATATATATACACACACACACACACACACACATACATTCATTTATTTATTTGACCCGTGTAGCTCGTTTCCTTCATCTGGCTATGCGTGCCACGAAACGCGCTGGGCCTATCCTTTATGACGTTGTATAATTGCTTCCTCTATAATCCTTTCCGCTGGTGTCCTCGTCTATTTCTCGTTTCGAGGGTTAAACAGCTCCCTAAATCCATCTCCTGGCCAAAGAATCGGGGAAAATGGTTGAATAAACCACCCACGGATTTTAGTGTTAATTACGTTTCTTATTCCGCTTGTGATCTGCTCGATTCCGCCTTCCCCTCATCTCCTGTGTTTGTCATTTATTTGTGTTCCTATCCATTTTCCTTACATCTATTCCCATGCGAATGAATATTTGTTCGCCATCTGGTGGATTGTTTTGTTTGAACATGTGTGTATATATAGTATATATATATATATATATATATATATATATATACATATATGTGATGTAAAAGCACTCAAGAGAGCAACATAACATTTGAACGGCACAATGGAACACAAAGATATAAATAGAGAGCACATAAAATGACACACATTTCTGAAATATTCAGGTTTTAGTCTTCTCTGAGGCCTTCTTCAGGTCAGACATACACACACACACATGTAGATCAGAGGCCTTCTGTGTACAAAATTTCAATATGAAGATGTTTGCTTTATTGCTAAGGATGTTTCCATTTTATTTTAAGATTCATGCCGTACATGGAAACAGCAATGTTTTTGGGGGTTCCCCTGTTGACGCTGTAATCGCTGCATTTTCGCGTAATAACTAGGAGTGCTTCCCTGTTTATCTTATATAAAAATGAATGCGAAAGGGTTCGCAGATAATTTCAGCAACGATAAGGGTAATCCGATGTCGGGCAAAAAAAACCACATTTATGAAAGTCCGCGATTAGAGTTTGCCGTCATGGCAACCCTAATCACTTGCAAACGGTGAATGGATAAAACGTTTGGGGAGAATGCAGCACTGGAAGCGGTAGTGTTTGCTCGATTAATGCTTTCTAAGTTACGCTGTCATAAGCGCTCATTCTACAAGGACAAAATGTTATTATTAGCCTTTCCATTTTTTTCTTACAATCATTACGAGTCAATAATCAGTTTCACATCTCATTCGGAAATCATGGTACGCACCGAAAAAAACCACGTTTACATAATACCCGCAAAATTAGTTTTTTTTTCTGTCAACAATGAGGTAGATAAAACATAATATTTGAAAGAATGTTCAAATACCCTCTATACTTCAACATAAGTTTTCATTCTTGTCTTTACCTAGTTTTTTCCTATATTAAAACATTGCCTCGAATGATCTCACGGGTTTAGAAAAATTGCATTCATGGAATCTTGTAAATTCACCATTTGTCAATTAAGATACAGTATCTTCGTTGGAAATATCTAAGGACTGCGTAACATTCTAGAGTATGAAAAAAACCAGGCAGGATTCTTTCACCGTTCGCATAAATATTCCATTCGCTTGGGCTAGCAACGTTCGGATCCAAACGGGGATCGCTTGAAGGCATCCTCCTCTCCCTATCATTACATCTCGGAATTCCGAGATTGGATGTATTTCAAACTTCCTTAACTACTCCACCATATTTAACTAAAGTTTTAATTATTTTTTTTCGCTTCTAAACACTTTGATATGCTTTTACTATCATCAGTATTTAAATCCTAAGATTGGTTCATTTAGCCCTCCATTCTAATCTATTCAATGCCAACTCCCTCAATCCCTGATACCTTCTCTGTTTTAAGTACTTTTCATTTTGTCCTATCATCATGTCTCTTATTCTTCCTTGTGAGATCTTCCCTTCTATTTTTCCTTCTATCATATTCCTAATCAATCCATTGTGCCTCAAGGTATGTACCTTTACTTACACAACCAAGAAGGGTGGAAGTGGACACATGTTAATTTTGGTGATTCTGACAGTATTCAATCAATGGATTCTTTTTCACCGTGGAAATGATTTAATGCCTACGCTTAGACGGTCGCTGGAATCGGAAAGAACCACTGCAGACACCAAGTGCAGTTGTTGCCACTTCCATTACGACAATGAATGGTCGTATTTGGTAGGATACTGCCAAATATTAGGACAGTTAAACAATTTCATTCCTTTCGCTCGACGCTTAATCTTTTGGGAACGGACAGATTCCTTTACCGACGTCTAAACGGTCTTTGTATTCAAAGTGCCGCATCGAAGATATCATGAAATGCAGTCGTCATGGGAAGTTATGACCTTTGCGTGGGTTGGACAACGATGGTTCATGGAGGGCGTTTGAGGGAAAGAGGCCGAGGGTCCGAAAGGGCGTGAGGGCGTTGACAAGTACATTCTCGTCTAGTGTCGCGTACAACCGCAAACGCAAGGGGCGTATAGGGGAGAGGAGGGGACTACGACGGGATGGGGGAAGGGAGAGATTATATAGAAAAAATAAAACCGAAAAATAAGGAGGAAAAAAGCGAAAAGCAGGTCACAGGTCTTATCGCGTGTGCGCGTCTGTGGAGTGCGGGTTCCTCGTGAGGAGTGGGGGGTGGGATGGGAAGGAGACGATATGTGGCTTGAGGGGTAGGAGGGGGGGGGAAGGGGCGAGAGTGTGTGGTTCGCCCATTTTATTCTTCCCCGGCGAGAGGCAATCCCGGCGGCGGGGAGGGGGAGAGGAAAGTGGTTCGTCGAGCGGAGTGGAGTGTCGCTGAGGGTGGGGCGGCGGTGTGCGGTTTCGCAGGCGGTGTGGGTGGGACGAGAGGAGGAGGAAAGGCTCGTTAATCTGGCCGCCTCACCGCTACACGTGGATCACGGATCGTCTGGGGCCTTTCCGAGAAGAGAGCACATTTCCGTTGTGATCACGATAATATGCATCGATCCACTCTAACATACGTGCTTGAGTGCTAGTCACGATTGATCTAAGGGCGCAAACATTATTGCCGCGGTAACTGTAATATATCGCTGAAGCAGCGTCCACGCAAAAGAATTGTTTATCGTGAAAGGAACGGAGTTATCTTTCTCATAATGAATGCAGCGGGAAATTTTCCCCATTTCGTTTCTCCATTGACCGTAGGAGTTTTTCACAGATAATACTCTTTCCAGTTATTTCCAGATATATAAATTAAAGTTAAACCAAACGCTTTCGTTTACTGTTGCGCTCCTGCTTTCTCGGCTTAATGAATTCCTTGTACACGCTTCAGAGCTGAGAAAATTTACAAAATTCAAGGGAACTCACTGAACCCTATGTGTAAGGACATTTTGTCAGTGGCCCTATGCTGGTCCCCGCCGTGAGTGTAAGTGGACGTGGACCGGGAGGCTGTTGGGAGGCCGTGTTGCAAGTGCACATCAATCGTTGGATAAGAGGCTTGGCCGTGGAGGCGAGGTTGGGGTTTTGGGGGGTGTGTTTGACGGCTCCGGCCGTTCGACGACGGGCCCGTGGGAGGGTCCCGCGGGTCGAGGAGCGGGGTGGCGACTTGTTGCTTCGGTGGGTCAGGAGGTGGCGGAGGGAGGGTTCGGGGAAGGGGGAGATGGAGGGGGTGAGGGGGGTGAGCAGAGAGACGGAGGGGGAGAGGGGGATGAAATGGGTTGAATGGCAGGAGAGAAGGGAGCGGACTATAGACTCGAGAAAATGAAATCTAAAAGAGTACTCAGTTATCGTAAGAAGTTTCTTCTTTGGATTTTCTCATTGCTTTTTCAGACGAAAACAGTTTTAAAAAATTCATTTTCAGTCTTCTGTCATTAATATTTTCAAATATTATTTTTTGGAGTCTACCTATTTATCAAGAGATTTGCGGTTGCATACCGAAAAACCGAAAAATACGGGGATTATGTGGGCAAGCTAAAAATGAATTAGGATTTATTAGAAGAGTATTGGGTGAAATTGATGAATAGGTCAAAGAGAAATGTTATATGTCGTTTTTTAGGCCTCATTTTCAATATGCTGCAAATATATGGGATCCTCACGAAGCTGGATTAATTGCCGCATTGGATCGCGTGCATCGTAGAGGAGCTGGATTTGTGAATCCTTGTTATTTTTATTTATTTTATTTTATTTTACACAATTACGTTGCAATTAGGCAAATTTCCTGGTGGCAACAGTCAGGTTAGGTCAAAGATAACTACTAACAACGAAAATTACATACGAACACATAAAAACAGATAAGAGACAAAATATTTTTACATACAATGACACTTCCACATCACATACAAACAAACTTCCACATCACATACAAAATGCCGTCCACATCACATACAAACAATATTTTCAAAACTACAGTGAAGTTTATTACCCAGTGGCTGCTTTACATTTCAACTTAAAACTTCTAAAATTGGATGGAAAGGGCTCAAACAAACCTCCAGGCAACTGGTTCCAATCAATTATAGTTCTATTTAAAAAAGAGTATTTTTTCTTATTTGTTTTTTGAGTCCTTATTTTTATTTTGTGGCTATGGTCGTTTTTTCCCTTAAAGTTAGGCTTTTCTATCCCTTGCCATAAATCTTCCCACGCTTCGTCCTTTTTAACAATTCTATGCATCGCGCCTAACCTACTCCTTTTTCTTCTATTTTTCAAACTCTCCCATTTCAGTACATCTAACATATCCGTGACACTATCTGTTCTTTTGTACCTTCCGAGTACATATCTTGCTGCCTTTCTTTGAACTTTTTCTATCTTTTTAATATGATGATAAACTTATTAGCGTATCCAAAGTTAGTTATGATAAACTTAGTAGCGTATCCAAAATATTAGGAGCAGCTAGCCCGGGAATCACTCACGGAGCGAAGGTTAAATCACAAATTGAAGCTCTTGCATAAATTGGAAGGGAGTCTCTTTAGCAGTGATGCTGAAAATGTATCAATACCCCCATCGTACTACGGTAGGTGAGATCATGTGAATAGAATTAGAAATATTACGTTTAGTACAGATTTACGACTAAGATGTCATTTTTCTCAGAAACAATAAGAAATCATTGTAACATTGTCCGATCGTGGTAGGTGATATTCGGGTAAAAATTATTCTTGTGTGTATTTACCCCCTGCCACACACCCTGGCGGTGGCTTGCAGGGTATTAAAATATCAAAATATCTAACTCTGCTTTTGATTGTTATTACTATTGATCAAGTGACTATTGAAAAATCCTGAGATTGCCTGACTTAATATTCTATGGTAATTGGGTATTTTATTGATGGTCATATATTATTCAGGGAGGGGAGTTGACCAATGCCATTACACAAATTGTATCACCTATAGAGATGTTTTCGAGAGAAACATTGCTAAAATATGACAGGGATGAAAATTATTAATTATTATAAGTAGCAATAATTATATCAATACGTTTGATGATACGTAATAATGTCCATTTATTACATTAAAAATATGTGTGCAACTAATTTATGTTAAAATCAATATCTCTTCAAAGTTTGGGTCGAGTACTCACAATGAGCCATATTATTAAAAAAATTCGGTAATTTAAGTTACATTAATTTTGCAAAAAGTTTTTGAGCTATTGAGAAGTAGATATCGCGCCTTAATAGAAGGGAGAATATTAAAAAAGCGAACATATGGATATGGAGAATGGGCTTGCTGGAATTTATGAAGGCAGATTAGCTGATAGTATAAAAAAATCGAAAAAGGAAATAATTTCTTTCGAATTAGATGAAGTCTGAACGTATTTAATAACAGCTATTATAGGAAAGTCCAATAACTAGCTAATTATACCAAGAATAATGCTGACGAGTGGCATGTAAGATTTTTGGTGAGAGGATAAAGGAGGAAATGAACTGAATAAAGAGGAAAACCAACAATAAAGCATTGTATTGGGCTGGAAGTTTAGCATCCACTACGTGTACTTTGAAAGAGTATAAGTCCAAGTACGGTATATCGCAAGAAGTGGGGGGCGGTGACACCGGGTCATCGCCGAGGATAAGGGTGGAAAAGGAAAAATGATAATAGACTTTACTTGTATATTAGATGATGTAATTTGACATTAAACACGAGTATGATGGTCTTCACTGAATACGCATTTAAGTAATAAATAGTGTAGGAAAACCAGGTCTAGAACGAATGTAAATTCTCAGATGATCTAAAAATACGGTAAACATTGTCTAAGGTTCTTATAAACCTATCTCTAGCATAATAATAGTTTATTTCTGATGATGAGGGCGCATTGTTTGAGTGAACAGTGGATTCCTTCAATTGATTTACACTTAAGTTCCTACCGTTTAAATTCTCATCTTCTCTCACAAATTAATTCAATTTTAGTTAGCTTTATCCCCGTTTAAATCATACAATTTCAATTGGCCAAATTTTGTTAAGATTGCCACCCAGTTCCCTATCATCTTCGGCATGCAAAACATAAACATACCTTTCAACATAGATATGAACTTTTCTCTTGGTTCATTATAATTTTAACCAATACCAAAACTTCAGTTTTACTCTCCTTGACTCATCAATTGAATAAAAAAAAATTTAAAAAGAATCTCAAATGCTTCAGATATATTTAAGATCGATCAAACATAACATGATAGTTTCAATTTTTAGATAGTTATACTTTTATATGTTTCATGAAAACAAGTTTCTTTAAAATATTTATAAAACTAAGTTGCGCACGTCTCTTGATTCCAACCAGTTCCAAACAAAAGGAGACTACACCAAATGAGTGCTGGAAATAATTGACCATATTTAACGGCATTTCTCTATTAAGTTTTGCCACGCTACCTTTTTCAATCAAAGTCAAGGATCAAGGTCTCCGGAGCCCTTCAACATTTCAGCATGAAAATCATTTCGTAACCTAATCCGTAGCTTCCATTGATAGAACAATGAACGGATTTAGCGATAAGCTTTATGTATATTCATGTATCGTACATTTTTATATAGCTTTATTGTTCCTACATCGTACATGTATACCTATATGCACTTCTTTGTGTAATAATTCAAATGAAACAGAGCTGAATTATAACAAATTAAAAGCTTGTTATGCAAATGAGTCTGTTGTGCCTGAAACATGACCTACGTAGTCTGTACAATAAATACGCGAACTGGTGTAACCGGGCGGCCATGACGTGGAGTTTTTTTGGTGAAGTGCGTTAAAAGTGATCAAGAAATTACTGAAATGTTGATAGCCGTTTCCGGTGATAATTCTCCGAAGAAAACATCCGTTTTAAAGTGGATTAAGCGTTTTAAAGATAGCCGACAAGTCGCCACGGAAGATTGGAGATTTGAAATAAAATGCACCATTCGCAGCAGGTAACATCAATGTTTCACACGGCACAGTTCCCGCATTGGATACTGTCAATACCGGTTTTGTCCTCATACCACCTCAAAACCTACCTCCTCCGGAAACCAAATTTGCATCAAAATATTATAAAAGGCTTAAGCGACACTAGGACTCGTAGTTAAACACTACAAGTCGATTGGTAAACGTTCGTTTTTCAAAGCAGAAGGAAGAAGGAGATTATTATATGAAATTAATCAATATTTTCTACGCTCGAAGGGGGAAATAAAATATTTTTATTTCCGAATGTTTCGTACACATCTGACGTCAGTTGCTTAACGACTCTTTGTCCCACAAGCTACGAAAACTAATGATTCTAAGTGCATTTACATACAGGTACCATTAGCATACAGGTACCTGTAGATTTTACATCGGGTCTTCCTTTGAAGGGGAAGAAAATGAAATGTATGGAAAGAAAAACAGGCCGTGAATATCTCAGAATGGTAGGAGAAGAAATAGGACTCTTTGGAAATATTTGTAAAAGCCAGGGCATGCAGATTACTGAAGGAGATATTCAAAGGCGATATTATATACTGAAGACAGTGAAAGCGGGGATAATATTGGGAAAGCGAGGTGAAATGAGGAAAATAATAAATATTTTGGATGGAACTAAGAGAGGTTGAAAGAATTCAGACTTAAAAATGAGTGATTTTTTAATAAAATATGGAATTTAAGTATAATTTGCGTCATGCTTGTTAGAACTTAAAGGAACAGTACTAAGTGGTGCCTTGCCCCATCAAAACCGTACTCTAACCCGGTACACTTCCACTTCCTTTGGACTTTGATATGTATGTCACTTCCTGCCTGCATGAAAGAGTTCTCTCCATCCCCTCAACTGATATCATGCATCTCTTTCTGGCTAATTGAACTTTAGAGAACTTTCAAAAACCTCCATATATGGTATGGTAAGTGAACAATTTAGTTTTTCAGATTAATTATGTTAAAAAGCATTAACATGCGTATTAACCTATACACTGTGTGCTTTCTCAACGCAGAGAGAAAATTCCCGAGTGAGAAACTACGATTTCTACACCACGAGCGATATGAAACAAGTATTATGTGTCAAACTGTTTGAGGGTTCGATATGATATTACTATGAAATTTGAAAAATAATTAGATTGTATAAATATACTATATAAATAACCTTACCGAAGGCAATCTCACGCCTGAAAAGCACTCCCTTTGCTCTGAATCGCCAAGTTCAAGGTTTCTTCATTGAGCGGGAGTAGAGATAAGGGGCAACGGCTGGATGTAATATTAATGGCCGATGCACGGGGAGACCTTATCTTTCATCCCAGTAATTGTTTGATAGAAAAATGATTCTAACAGGCGCACTCTGACCATTTGTAAACAGAAACTAAGGAACGATTTCGTGAGAAATGGAAAGGATGAATTAGCCCCGCAATATGGCATGAAGCAAGATAGCAGATGCAGTTGGTCAATAAGATGCGGCCAATGCACTTCTGGAGGTTGAGAGAAGTTGAATGGATAAGCCAGGGAGGGGAAAGTTAAAAATAAAAGTGAGAATAAATGTGCACAAGTTGTCAATTAAAATTTCAGAGAGATTTTGTTTCAGTGTTTTAAAAATGTTTCAATTCTCTCTTTCTTTAACTCTGTAAATGCTACACAAGGTTTGCATAAAAAGTATCGTTAAAAATTTTTTCCTGACATGTGCGTGAAGTGCTGAATTCAGACAGTCGGTTAAATGTGCGCATGAACGCAGATATAGTATTGGCATTCATAAGGTGACAGTGAACACCATCATTACTGAAAACTCTTGGCAATACGACATCTGATTTGCGCTAAATTCGTCCCGTCGAAAGTCTTTGGACGGAGGATCAAAAGGGCAGAGTCGAGTGTCTATCTGCCAGTGAAGACCTTCTGCAACGGCATCACGACGATTCCCCAACCCCCTTTAAGTCCCGACTTGGCGCCAGCAGACTATCTCCTATTCCCAAACGTAGTGAAATCCGCCCTCAAAGGAAATCACCATGAGTCCCTGAAGTGCCGTTAAATAAGTTTGCACGCGTACCCTTAAGGACCTTCCGGAATCCGCCTACCTGGAAGCCATCGAGTCGTAGAAAAGCCGTTGGAAAAAGTATGCCAGCGCTCAAGGAATGTACTCCTACTTTGAAGAATTTTGAGGCATTGGAGCAGTATTCGAAATGGATCTATTTTCCCGAAAATCTCCCCGTTACTTTTTATACATATCATGTATATTCTCTGCAAGTTATTCACTCAGCATCGTGTTAGTTAGCCGACTCATTGTGGCTACATTTAATGGTCACAGGACAGGAAAAGTCAAAAGTCAACTACAAATACTTTAATTCTTTTTAACCATTGTCAATTTATCAACCCCCCCCAACGTATTACGGGCGGAGGGATCACGAATGTAAGATTAGAGAGATTGACTGCAGGACAGACAGATTTAAATGGTCATTTTTTCCGAGAACAATAAGAGACCAGAATTCTTTTAATAGAAATCGCCCAGGATCCGGCTCGACATAATAAGTATTAACCTACAAGGTAGCGACTGCGCAGGGTTATACGCTTATATTTATATTATATATATATATATTTTTTTTTTGCAGGTTCCCCTTACCTTTCCCCATCCATTTGAAAAACCCTAATCCCCTCATCCCTTACCCTTTCCTTCTGGTGCTGCACCCCCTGCCACACACCTTTTTGGTGGCTTGCTGGGTATTGATGTAGATGTAGATGTAGATGTATTAAACAATTAACCTCACTGCATGGCCTGTAGCACTCTTGCATCTCGTCCCTAAGCAGTGTTGCATTCTTGCACAAACAAAAAATGGAGGGAGGATGAAAAATTCTAAAAGACCTAATAATTTGAACCTTAATAACCATTTTAAAAATAACAATATGATTTAAATGTACACTTTTTTAATGTATTTGGCAATAGATTTGCAAGTTACTCACGTAAAGCATATATGACTGTTTCTTGAGGTCATGCACACTGCCTTGCAGTTGGGAGCAATGATTCCCTGATCTGATTACATACTAGGCCCCAAAATAATTAAACCGCTTCCTCAGTATTTGCTACTGAAAAGGAGTTAAGCAAAACACAGTTCTTACTTAATCTAGAAAATAACCCTAGGCTCCCGTTTCATGAGCAAGAATACTAAGTAACAGTACCCACTCTCAGCGAAATTAATAGGCGAATCTTAAAAATTGGCTACTATGGACGAGCATATTAAAATTTATATTTTCATGAAGACAGTTGGTGCACCACACATAACATGTAAGATTTGTTCTTATTTGTAGGGCAACTAAACTGGACACCGAGTCCACTATAATAGCCCCTAGATCCAGAATTTTAGTCTATCTCTTAATTAGACACCAGAAGATATGGAAATGACTCAAAGGGCTTGCAGCACCCCCGTTATTTTGAGAGAAAGAAAAAATGATAAAAAACAGGTTCCGCCAGTCGAAGAACTACGAAAAAATATTGATGTCTCCACGATGTACACAAAAATGGACGAGGTATGGACGGGAAGAAGAAAAAGATGGACGACCAAGAGGTATCGCCAAAATGCATTTCAGTTTGAGATGCGCCGCTAACAATAAATATTTATGACAAGAATTAGAGGCCTAGAGCGATCTAGAAATACATTATTATAAGAATGAAATCAATGCGGCGAAAGGCGATGCGCAGAATAGCCTTTTTTCCGTCGAAAGACAGAGACTGCAGCCTCTCCTGACACTCACACACCGATTGGGGGATGAGGTGGACATGGAGGGCAGGCAGATAACACGGATAAGGAAGGGCAAATGCACTTCCAGTCTTCCATTACTCTTTCCCGGACCTAGAATAAGACGATCGGAATAATAATTCGTTTCCTTAATCTTACTCGGAATGGAGATATACCGTCTCGATTTGCCGAAGGGCTTCCACGAAAGTGTTCCTAGGATTTTTTGGGGAAAAAATATAATATTGGTTTTGCGATTGATGCCGATACCTACTTTTGGATCAGATTTACGAAACTATTGATTTCTTCCTGAGGGTTAATGGAGAGCTCAGCAGAGAACGCATGCGGCAATATTTGGTCTACCGCTCAATTAGGACTTTTAAAGAACACGAAGAGGAACTATCACACTTCAAGTCCTGCATAATGGGGCATTCAATGCCATAATTTGTTGCACTAAAACAATAAAGTTCTTAAATTACATATATCTTTTCAATCGGCAAATTTTCTTTTCCTCTTTTCCTCCCTCTAAATTTCTCTTATCCAACATTCTTACCCATTGCCACCGTGTTCAATAATCCATCACTTGTCTCCACAGTATACCTTGAGTACACTTCTTTCAGCGAGGAGTTTTATCTTTGTGTATTTCCAACCCCGTATACATTATTTTTTGTTTTCACCTGTATCAATTTAATTTTTCCAGTGCTCTCCACAATATAATCTCAACAGGGTCCAACGTGTTCTTATCCTACAACTTCAACAACCACGTTTCTGAGTAGGGCACAATACGCTCCACATGGATCCTCCACATTTTCCAATTTTTCTTTGAGTGAAGTGCGAGGAATTTTATGCAAATATTATTTACTTTGAATAATATTCTACGTAGTACAACACGTTTGCAAATATTTCCAAACATGTTTTTCAGAAAGTGTTTCAATTTAATTAAAAACAATATCTGTCGACCAATAATCGTCAAATTAAGAAGAAAGAGAATTTCATGGGAAACGACATAGGCTAAAATTTCAGATATATATATATATATATATATATATATATATATATATATATATATAATATATATATATATAATATATATTTGTCGAAAGATAAAAGAAATGAAGAAATAGCGACTTATTCATCTCAAATTGTTTTTAAATTTCAAAATTCATCCCCTAGTTCTCTAGGGTGGGGCAATAAAGGTATAAATTTACCGAAACGTAAGCTCTTGAATTAAAGTACGTATTTAAATAGGAACTCAACCGCTGAACGGACAATAGAATACAATTCACCATTAAATAATTTTGGTTTAAAGTTTAATACAACTATTATACCGAATTCTCGTAATGATCATCTCTGATTCATTACACAGTAGAGCGCGATATTTCTAATGATAATTTCTCTCTCATTTACTCAAATTAAGCAATGTGAAACTCTGCATTTAATTTAAAATAAAAATATACGTATCTTGTGTCGACAACCAGATTTTCCCGACTCGGGATGAAGATATTGAGTTCCAACTGACACTCCGACGACTCAAGGATCGAATCTAATTTTGTCCAGCTGGATGACGGGCACATCAAACTTCAGCACTCCACTCACAAGCTCGGCTGGGCGGCCGGCCGTGGTGCATCGCCGCATTGACCGCCGTGATCGAGATGGCTCTACCTGTTGACGCCCTCTATAAATACGCCTGGACGCAAAAGAGATCTCGGGGGAACCGTCGCTGCTTGCTCAACAATACGAGACCGGATGAGAGGGTGCGGGGGAGGGAGGGGATGGGTGCTGTTGAGGGAAGGGGGAAGGGGCAGCGGCTGGGAACCAGCGACCGCTTCTCTTGAGGGGACGTGAGATCCTCCCAAGCCGAAGATGGTTATCGATCAGCCCGCTCAGCGGGATGTGACTATTTTCGCTTCCAAGCCCTTCATGAATCCGAAGGAGAAACATCTCCCCGCTGCGAAGTTGGAGTTGACCATCCTACGATCACTGACCGTAGGTGACAAGGAGGATTTGAGGTGAGGTAACTGCCCTTTCAACGACTTTTCTCTGAATGATAACACAGTTTTGTTTACAATTGATTAAGCTTATCATTTTAATGCAATAAATGAATGCAAAGATATGTATGTTTAATTTATTATTATTCACCGATACTCCCTTATACTACCTTGATCAAAAAGTTCCCGGAATAACCACCGTGTGGCGCTCCCATCGTTCCGATTTGAGTTCTGTTTTTTTTGTTAAATTGGTACATCTGTTGTTGATATTCCCTTTAAATCTTAGTGTCATAACTTGACATTTGCAAAAGTTACGTAGCCAAGAGTACATCTATCTCTGGGTGTGTTGGCGATTTTTTACAATTGCAGAAATGGATTTAAATTTGCAACAACGAACTTGTATTAAATTTTGCGTAAAAAAAGGATTTAGTGGCGCACGGACGTTGGAAATGTTGGAAAAGTGTTCTCTAAAAAAAACGGTCGTTTACCAGTGGCACGAGCGGTTCAGAAGTGGTCGTGAGTCAATCGAAGATGATGAACGCAGTGGCAGACCATCGACATCGAAAGTCGGTGAAAAAATTGATAAAGTAAAAGAAATGTTGGTCAATAACCGCAAATTAACCATCAGAGAAATAGCGGAGGACTTGAACATTGCCTATGGATCCGCCCAAGACATTGTGGTTAATGATTTGGGTTTCCGTCGTGTAGCAGCAAAAGACCTCAATTTCATGCAAAAAAGAGACCGTGTTGACGTCGCAAAAGACATGATTTGCGAGGCTGAATCCGATCCCACATTCATCAAAAGGATCATTACTGGAGACGAGACGTGGGTTTATGAGTACGACACGCAATCCAGACATCAGGCAAGTGAATGGCGTTCACCAAATGAGCCGAGACCAAAAAAACCACGTCGTTTTCAGTCAAAAAAGAAGGCAATGCTGACGGTTTTCATGGATTACAACGGTGTAGTGCATCATGAATTTTTGCCAGAAGGCCAGACAGTAAACAAAGAGTATTATTTGGGCGTTATGAGACGTTTGCGTGAAGCAATTCGCCGAAAGAGACCAGAAATGTGGGCAGAAAACTCGTGGATTTTGCACCATGATAACGCACCGTCGCACAGTGCTATCATTATTCGTAATTTTTTGACGAAAAATGCAACAAATACCATCCAACAGCCACCGAATTCACCTGATTTGGCTCCCTGTGACTTCTTTCTGTTCAATCGAGTTAAAAAACCATTACGGGGAACGCGTTTTAGCAGCCGAGAGGAAGTAATGGAAAAATCGCAGGAAGCACTGATGGACATACCGAAAACCGAATATGAAAAATGTTTCGAGGATTGGATCAAGCGCTGGCATAAGTGTGTTGCAGTCGATGGGGATTACTTTGAAGGGGACAATATGGATTTAGATGAATAAACTTGTATTTTTAATTTTCTGAATAAATTCCGGGAATTTTTTGATCAAGGTAGTATTATTGAAATTTCAGAGTGATTGAATTTTAGCTTTTGACGCATAATAAGGCTTCGCAGAATAAGAAAATCGTGAGTTAATGGTTTAGGAAATATAAAACAAAGCTTCTGGTATTAAAGAAAATTCCCAAATCAATGCGTGAATGTGGCATAAGTGAAAGAAATATACATTGATTTGGTATTTTGGTAGAGCATAGCATGAGAGTAACTTAACTGAAATGAATTATGGCAAACCTTTTTGACACTAAAATCTCTCCCGAAAGGGAATGACGTGAGGAATATATGTATGAATGCATTCATTTTTACTTCCTTATGAACCCGATGCTTCAACTCTGAAAAAGGCAATTGGCCTTTCATTTCAAATGTTTATAGGTATATCTTCTACTAGGAGGTTCAATGACGGATTAACAAGGTATCAATGATGGAGAATCAACAGCTCCATCAATAATCAGCCTTTAATAATTTCCTTTGACTTTAAACTTTCTTCTTACGTGAGAAATCCACAGCATTCAATCCAAAGTTTGTTCGATAGGTGAGGGTTGAGATTATATAATACAATGCCCAAAAAGCTCGTGAAATTCTCACATCAGGAAGAAAGATCCTTTCTCTGCATCTCCTACTGTTTCCCAGGAATAAATTACACAGCTTGGGCGGAGCTGAGGGTGCCCAGAGGCGTCAACAGGAATCTAACCGGGGCCCACAGGTCAGCCCAGGTCTCTAACTGCTAGACTTTCTCGCCCAACCTCCTCATATGATTTCTTTTTAAATCGCAATTACTTTTAGTGTTATGGGAGGTGTCCTACCATCATCCTACGGACGGAAGCCTCTTCGTGAGCCATTTTCAGGCACGTATTTTAGCTTAAGTAGGGTAAAAAATCCCCATGAATCAAATGAATTCCCGTACTGTTTGGTACCGATGTTTACTGAGGACTTATGTACATGAGGGTAAGGGAAAGTAAAAAAATGCAAAAATAATCATGAATTTTTATTTAATTTAATAATGTATCAGGCAAAATGAATAGCGCGTCACATAGACCCACCCGAGGTGTTAATTAATAAATTAGAAGTACCCAGAATGACCTCAATTCTTCAATGACGGCGCATGCACTCTTAATTAGAGTTTATCTGAACGCCCATGATATATAGTATACATTCGTATATCTAATTCAAAAAGGAGACAAATTATTTATTATCGTCCTATACAATTAGTAACATATGAATACATGCGTTTTCTTTTATGAGCACAAGGGCTCATATTATTACAATACAAACAATACAAACAATATTATTACGGATTTTTAAACTACGATAGGTCACCAAACTGCTCTGTTCTCACTTTCCCTCGTTTATTTAACTCCGCAGGTAAACTCTGTCTAGGTCATAGTGGTAATTCCTATTACCTTCAGAATTGATATTCCTAAATCCATAAATATACTCCATAAAGAACCAAAGTTTAGCAAAAGCTATATTTCAAGTTTTACTTAGGTTTATTAGTGATCACCATTTTTATCATATTATTCATGAGATAATCAGAAATATGCCTCAAATCACAAAGATGAGGAAAAAGTGACGTTTTCAAATGAAAGCCTTACATTTTTCCACCAAGAGTTTATATGTATTTCTTGCGAGCTTGGACTGGTTCATCATCTTCCAGGGCTCAAGTTGAACTAGAGTATATGATGTATTCCCACAAGGTCCACCAAAAACATTGAGTAAACGTAGTACTTTAAAATAGTAACGCTAAGCATAGTATAACCTATCAGTATTCAATACCGATATTTTTTCAGATCTTAAAAAAATAATTTTATTCCAAAGTTTTCCAACATTGGTACCATATTTTAACCTATTGAGATCATTCGATGCTTGCACATATCTTAGTTATCCTCATCAGTATATTCTACTGTTTCAGGCTTCAATCCGTGGGAGTATTCATTATCCATACTAAAAGACCGTAGTTTTCCACAGATTTTTATTATTATGTATAAGGTAAGGTTTCACCGACTTGCGGCATCTTCAGGAACCTGCCGCAAGTTAGTGAAACGCGCAGTACCTTATGACAAAAATCTGTGGAGAGTACAGTCTTTTCGATTGGATATCCTTATTCGCTTTGTTCGCGGACCAATTCCTAAATCAAAAGAGGTATATGGAAAAAGACAAATTTAATTTTGTATCTATAGATTCCATTTAACTGTTTAGTGGGAAAAATATCGCGGAATTCTGTATTACTACGCATTTAACTTAGGTTTATTATTGACTCGCCACATTTTGTAAAGGTATTTTGTAGCTATTTCCACTCCAAAGGGGGTCATCTTTATCTTCAAAACTTGGTCTTAAACATTTTGTATCTGTAAAGTAGCGCTCGAACGAAAATTATTGAAGTTACTTCACATCTCGAAACTTTTACTCATATTTCTTTCGAGAAAATAAAAAGTTTCCCGATAATACGAGGTCCACCTAAAAAGGTTTTGGGGAAAATATTTCGAATTCCATTTCAAAAAAACACTCGTGAGGGAATCATGAAAACTACTCGAAATAGGCCGTCTCTTCGGAACTCCATTCTTTAGAAAGAGACGAAAAAGAAAGAAAGAAAAAAATTGATACGTGTATGGAGGCGTGGGTGTGGGGGGGGGGTATGTTTGTTACACGTTTTTATCCTCCTCGACGGTGTGGGGAGGGGAGGCGATTCTCAAGAGTGCGGCGGAAAGTAGGGCAGTTCGGAGTGGTGCGATATCAGGGTTCACGCCCCCTTCCTCCCTCCCGTAAGACAATCCCCCCCCTCCCGCCCCAACTCCCTGCCCACCCCAATTGGAGTGGAAGCGACTCAGAGCCCGCATATGCATAGCCGCCGTGGGAGGGCGGGGCTGGTCGGAGGGGGAGGGGGGGTGGTGTGAGGTGGCGTGACGGATGACCGAGTGGGAAGGAGGGGGGGAAGGAGGGGGGGAAGGGTTAACGGCGCCTGGGTGCGGGTGATGGGGAGGGGGAGAGATTAGGCCACTCAGGCGCCTTCTCGACAGAGTTGCCAAATCGACTCGACACTTCCTATGGTGAAATGAACACCTAACCGAAGGAAATAACCGAATTCACGCAAGATCCGTAGTCATAACACTCATGATGGACTCTTCTATTGTTTTAAAAGATAATTTACGAATTTTCCGTAAACTGAGTGGTATTTATAGTTAGCTCAAGAAAATATTCTGTGCTTGAGCTTCCAGGTCTGCTTTTTGAACTCGACAGCGAGAAGACTTTAAAGGCTAACTGTGCAACATCCTTTCCCAACTGCCGGATTGGCATTTTGGTATCCATCTCAGTGCATCTTCGGCACTTTTTGAATATCTCCTGCCTTTAGTAATCTATTTCTGTAGAGGATATTGGGAGGAGCTATTTTATTTTAATTATCTTTTGTTAAGCTAGGCTTCTATTTAAAGCAGGTTTTGGATGGACGTAGACTGAACAACGCTACACTTCCAAGCCTTACCTGCCAAGACACAACCTGACAATCCACACTGCAATAAAAACCTCTTCAGTTACACACCCGATACTTTACTCTTCCCTTCATTCTATCCCGTATGCGTTTCCAATTCTTCGTCTTATCTCGGTTACCTGAAGTCCTTCTCTTGTCTCAGTCATTCTTCAGCATTCCATCCGAAAATAAAACCTTCCCGGCCCCCTCGAATTTCTCTAAACAATCCTCACTTCTTCCCTATCATTACTGCTACTTCTTCGTGTGTTTACCTCTCCATCAAGTTAACTTTTACAATCCGTCTCCATGTCCATCTCTCAAAAGCTTCAAATCTACGCCAGTCATTTTCCTTCAACGACCAATAGAAAAATATTATCTAAAATTACATTAAAAACTCTAAATATTTCTTTGGATTCCCAAGGACATAATGATATCACTCCCCTAGTATACTTTACTCATTTTGTTCGGTTTTTTAATGGTAAATGAAGACGTTTTTTTATGGCAGAATATTGTTCACCCTTTTAAAGTGTTTTCATTCCAAAATGCGCCTTCTTCTTTTCTTAGCTCAAATACTTTCTTGCTTGGCGCTATAAGAGAAGCAGATGCCTCAAAACTCCCTTACTCCATTTGTATGGAACAAATGTGGAGGCGTGCAACAGTTTCCGTTGAAAATTTCACGAACCATCTCACTGGGTTGGCGTGAGGCGTAGCCATTTCAGCCGCAAGGTCTTCGGGTCTCGTGCCCTACCCACAGAGCACCGCGACGAACCTTTTAAATGCGCTCAAAATGCACTCCGTTACGCGGTTAAGCGTGGATAAACCCCCTCCCTCCCGTTCCACCCCCCTCCCCCATCTCGCCGCAAAAAGTACCATGAGAAGAAGAGGGCGGTGTCTCCAAGAAAGAAACGGTTTTTTTGGGGAAAAGGGCTTCCTCTTCCTCAGGAGCC
Source organism: Hetaerina americana (assembly GCF_022747635.1). Taxonomy (NCBI): domain Eukaryota; kingdom Metazoa; phylum Arthropoda; class Insecta; order Odonata; family Calopterygidae; genus Hetaerina; species Hetaerina americana. Next base: position 82,401,206 of record NW_027287205.1, on the reverse strand, counting down.
CTTTGAGGGACACGGCGTGCGTGAGGTGGGATCCGATCAGGGATTTCGTTCCATTGGTGGACGCTGACCCTGGGGAAGCACTTTAGCGATCTACCCGCAAAACCTGAGCTTGGTGTCTTCACCGTTGAAGGGAGGGCTTTAAGCCTTTTAACCGACAACGACCGTACCCTGAAGGATTCTCGGTTCGGCAGGCGTAGGACGTCCTATACCTACACACGAATCTTAGAATAACAACGCAATTTGTATGACCCCTAACCATAAACCACATTTGTCTGATGAAACGCTTTACAAATAAGGAGAACATTTTTTTAGTTCTCCGAAGTTTAGTCACATAGCTTTGAAATTTTAATAAATAAACTGCTGGTTGTTTAACATTCAGCGTGTTGGGAACGTTTAGAACGTTCTTTGATTTTCCATTCAATTTGAAATTATACAATGCACGAAGAACTGCTTTAACTACGATAAAATGTGGAACTGTAATTATTTATGTCAAAGAATAGCGCCTTTATTTAATTACGAATCATTATTACATAGGTATTAAAAATGATCTTTGCCACCGCAGAAAAATAGAATCAAAGATCAGACGTACTGAGCAAAAACTTAAATCTGTTTATTTGTCAAAAATATTAAATGGTTAAAATAAAGTTCACAGAATGAGTTGTTCAAAAATCAGATATATGGCCATAAAGTTAGTGAAAACTAAAATTTTTAAGGTAAAATAGATGCAAAATCAACGATGGGAGCTACATATCCAATTTTAAAAATAAATCTGATGTTTTATTTGCAATAGTTCAATTGCTACAAATGGAATAACAGAATTTAGTTGAGAGAAAGAGAATTAATTAAATTTTTAAATATTTTTCCGAGCAATGAATGTGTTTCTGATATTAAATATCGATTTTAATTTGCTCTCACTGCCTAATAAGATAATATTGAAAGATTCTTTTCGTGAGTATTGGTGATGATGAATCCTATCTTTATTTTAAATACTAATCCATTGAAGCACAATGATATTGCTAACCTACGACGTGTAAGATACGAATTTAATATCATAAGAGCTTCATAACGTAATATTTGTTAAATTCCAAAGAAACTGCGGGAGATGCCGCAACAGTAACTTTTAACGGAGTCATCCGCTAATGTGCATTTCGGGCCTCGGTAGCTTAAGTGGCTAAAGCACTCGACCGGATATTGAGAGATCTGGGTTCGAATCCCAGTCAAGGCGAATTATTTTTACACTCTGAAATTGTTGCATTGTAATATTTGTTGTTTCCCCGGCAAACGATTGGGGTGAAGTTTTCCCCACGTGCTACATTCGATTTGAATTCTACTAACTCTCTCATTAGTTATTCTTCTCAAAACATATCGTTGACTTGAACTTTACTCGGTACATGGCGAATCTTAAAAATCCAATTATTTCCTTTAATAAGTGCAGCCGATTATTACGGTAATTTAACGGGGTATCGGAAATGCAAAAAGGTATTTATGGTATCTATAAAAAGTTTCCCAAATCAGATCGCTTTCCATTTCATATCCACCAGTGAAATCATTACCTCAAGGCACACTGATTTTTTCACTGCCGAAATATCCTACCAGCAGCTTTAACCCACAATCCCCCTCCCGTGAAGACGCCGCAAAGGCGAAAATGCGAAATCGAGTAAAGGTTGAAATATGTGAATTCACCTATATTCGAAGGGATTAGTCATGAAGTCAGAATGTTTGCAGGTCAACTGCTGCCTTCCAGACAACATTTCCCGAGAGAAAATCGAATACTACCTTTGCGCACCATTCGCGAGTGGGCAATCTGGGGGATAGGAGAGGGGGTAGGCGACACTTCGGAGTTACGTCCTTTATTCTAAAACCCAAAGGGTTAGTTTTCACGCCGTTGGTAATCTTAAAACTGTCATTTCATATGAGAGCATTTTGTCTCATATTTGTTCTTCTTGTGTATGCACGCTTGTGCATTGTAAGAATGACCGCTGACCTGACTTGACCGTTGCCGCCAGGACAAAGGCCTACTTGCAACTAGGTTTATATAATAATAATAATAGTAATAATAATAAAAATACTTACTGTGTTCATGTTTTTTTATTCAATAGTAATGATTAATCGGGACGAACAGGTAAATAATATTTAAAACACGTCGGTGAGGAAATTTCAATCGAGAGGTTCACAGCCTGACTTTATCCTCCTATCTTAATCTCGTCGGAGAGGTTCTCCGCACATATTCATATAGGTGTAAGCTATGGCGCTCAAGCTACGCAGGACATTATAAAAGCGGTGGGATATCGATATTTTTTTGAACTGCGGTAACCAGTGAAGAAATAATTTGAAATTATTAAAATTCTGCAAGTATGACGAAGAAAAAATTTTTATATTCCATTCTGAGGTTTATCAATTACTGACATATATGTATAAACGAGGTCTTCGAGGCGTGGTGCTGGAGGAGAACGATGAAAATTAAATGAACGGACAAAGAGAGGAACGAAGGAGTAAGAGAGGAGCAAGAGAGGATAGGACCAAACGGAGAACTCTACGGCAAAAAGGAACTAGATGGACCGAGGTCTAACACCTTAAGGCACAATGGATCAGTGAAGGGGAAATTGGAAAGGAATATCCTACGAGGAAGGCCAAGAGACAAGTACGTAAGAAATATTCAGTAAGACGTAAAATAGGAAAGCTATCAAAGGCTGAAGGAATTAATACAATTTAAAGAAGAACTGAGGTGTACAGAAAAACCTATAAGATGATCCAAATACTAATGGCGATAATGAAAGGTTGTGTTGGGAAACATTATACACAAAAGGCTGGAAAAAGTTTGTTACTAGGGATAAAAACGAGGTTACAAATTATTTACGCCCGCCACAAAATGTACAGAGATTTGAAAATCAATAGGTAGATTGAGAAACCATTAAACGTAATCTACCATCATCCTCATTTTTGAAGCCATATGAATTTTTTCTCTTTTCCATTTTAAGCATTATTTATGCATTCGTACTGGCCAATTAATAGCCAAAAGAATTAATGAAGACCAAGGATACGGTGTGAAGTAACATAAATTATTAATTGTAAATCATTTGTAATGACTCCAATGCCGGGTATTATTTTCTATTATAAATGCGTGCGGTAACTTCATATTTCTCAGGCAATAAACGTGGTTTTAAGTGAAATTTGAATCTCTAACTTTTTACATAAAAATAGTCATCCGTCCTTGACATTTTGACCTTTAATTCAACATGGTGATCGACTTCAACCAATCAGAAATTCTAGATATGGGAGGAAATAAATTTTTATTTTAGGGTCATACCAAGGAATGAGTCAAGTCTGAGAAAGTTCCATTTTCTCCAAACTATCCTAATGTGGTTTTCCTTAGAATTCGTACGAAATTCCATATTTTAGTGCAATAAAATTTCAGCATCCGGGCGAATGACGACTTTTTCAAAGATTTTATTATACATTCACTCTCTCTCTCTCATTTTGACGTAGTAAGCGAATTCCTGACAATCCTCAGGGATCCTGGAAAAGGGGGACTGAAGGTCGATCGGGCTCCCTATTGGCTACACGCCTGGAGTGGCCATTCTGCGGTGATGAAGACGCCAGGACGCTTGAAAGGATCATCAAGGGTCGGGGAGGAAAGAGGGTTTGGGGGAGTTTGAGGGTTGGCTAGGGACGGCGGAGATGAAGTGCAAATAGGAGTTTGCCGTCAGGGCCGGCACCCTTAATCCCGCGAAATCTCCAGCGGTGGAGTTCCCGGAAGTCTTAATCCCAGGAAAGTTACGCCTCGTCACGTGGCCCATGTGTGAGACACGGGGCGTCGGACGAGAGGGCCATCGGCGTCTTGCGGGGGAGTTGCCTGAGGAGGACGAGGCAGGGATTTAAACGGCAGCGATCCAGCCCCTGAACCAGCTATCACGACGTCATAATTCCGAATGTAATGAAGGCTTAGAACCGAGCGATGGTACAGCCTTCTCTCGAATTACACCCGCACACCACCGTCGCAAAGAGTATTGAGATATTTAGAATAAGGATTGCAGGGTTTGAGGTTGAAACCTGGATTAGATAATTCAACTATCAAGTGTATCTTCCTTAAAATACCACCAATGATAATACTAGCCTAGGAGAGTGTGCTAAGGAGATAATAACATTATTTTGGTCTCTGATATAGTAGATTATAAAACGGGAGACTAATCCAGGGCTTATGAAAAGATGTAATTATTCTGAAAAGGAAATTTGTGAAGATTTAAGAATAGGAAATAGAAAGTTAAGATTCATAAAATGAATACTTGGGAATTGTAATGAAAGGGTCAAGAAGCTATGTTATTTCACGTTAGTTAGGCCCCAACTTGAGTACACTTCGAGTGCATGGGATTCTCACGAGGTACACTTAATTTTGGAACTAGGTCGAGTTCATCGTAGAGCAGTTAGGTTTGTGCAGAGTTGTCATGAACAAGGTAGCAGTGTTACCACATTATCGGAAGGATTAGGATGAGAGCCAATAGTTGACCATTGCCTTAAAGACAGGGTAAATTTAATGCGCAAATTTGAGGCAGGTTACTTATCTAAGGATGTGAAAGACTTATTACAGGCCCAGACTTACTTACTATAGTAGATCAGATTACCGCCGTAAAATCAGGAAGATAGATAGTAGAGCGGATGGATTTAAAAAGTCTTTTTTTTTCCTCGTACCGAAAGAGATCAAAATAGAAATCACAGCAATCACGTAGGAGACAATTAGAATTGGTAGTTTATCTATTTTGTCTATTTCCTGCATGTTCTTTCCTGCACGTTATTTTTTTATTTAATAATTTCAACATTTTTATATAATTTAACCCATCTTTTTAACAGCTTTTCTGCTCGATTTCAATATGCGCATCCTGCTATTGAATATTGTTGCATGTTAGTATTTATTTCGTTTGGTTAACATTTTTCGAGTTCATGATCAAAATAGCATTTGTGTAGAGGTGAAATGATTGGGATTGTACTTTTATGTTTGGTGACTTAACACCCCCCTCCACACACCATTGTGGCGGCTTTTAGAATATTTTGTAGATGTAGATGTGATTGATTCGATGAATGAATGAATTTTATCGAAGGTTCTAAAAATGTTTACGGTCCATTGGATATGATAAAGGCACGATTCGGAGTTCTATTTGGCACATTTCTTTCGGCTAAATTGGATGGATAACCTGCAATTTCGTAGGCTTTACCTGAAGGAAATCGGTTTGATATGGGTATGCCAGTTCGTGTGCCTAAATACTTTGGGTCGGGAAAGTAAAGTTAACGGAGGGATTGGGAAATTGGAGGATCTTGAGAAGCTCCCGAAATTACCTCTCCTTACGCTCAACTGAGGATTGCTCTTTTAAATTCCCCATGGAACGCCATGGTGCTAACACCTTATCGTGGGCTCTATTTGAAGCCGGATGTTCAAATGTATTCATGCCCCAGACTTTTAATTTTTGTCGTATCTATCAAAAAATTCTCACATTCGTTTTCGGTGAAACTAGTGTGTTTCCAGCGATGATTCTTACGGTGATATTCGAGAGTTTCCCACGTCCAATTCGAACAACTCCACGTGCTTACTTTTTGCTTAATCGTGTGGTAGCAGTATTGACGTAAGGCCTATCAAGTCCAACCAAAGAGCATTGGAGCAAAATCGAACTCATTTTCAATGGCAGACAACTGAGATTTCTATGATTGTTTTCTGAAATGGTCATTAGCAATGTATTCAACGTCTGCATTCATTGTAAAGTGCAGAAATAAATGCAAAAGGTCTTCAGAGACGGTCGAAACGAAGCAAAACAGGGATTCGTAACCGAATGACAAATAGCAAATAACTCCAAAAGCCCCAAAATTTCAGAGTTTAAGAGGACGCCTCGGTAGCTTAAGTGGCTAAAGCACTTGACCGGATATTGAGGGATCTGGGTTCGAGTCCCAGTCAAGGCGAATGATATTTACACTCTGAAATTGTTGCATTGAAATTAACTCTTTTCTTTAAACATGCTATAATGGTCATAGTGGAAAGCCATACCGCAATGCAATATAGTAGATGCGGATCGCGAGCAGAAATTCATAGACATTCGAAAATGTCAAATCAGGGTTTTAACACAGATGAAAAGATCTGCTTCCAATTTGATTTAGGTTCATTTTTTGCTTCACCCTGTGGTCAATGCGTGTTATTTTCTAATTATCGGTCAAATATTTACTATATTCTAAGGTGCTGTCGTTTTTTAGTTGATAGTATATGTATTTGCAGGCGTGTAAGTAGAAAGGTCTGTTGCATGAATTTCTAAATCACTGTGGGTGTAGATTTGCATGGATGTGTTGATTTTGCATGTGCGTTAGTTCTATTTACGGGTGGTCACCTAACACCCCCGCCACACGCCCTTGCGGCGGCTTATGGGTATGATGTAGATGTAGATAAATACGTCCCCGGTATTAAAGCTGGATGAGAGAAGAATTGTTTATAATGGTAACTTAACAGATGCAAGTGCCATGCATTACCAATATTCCAAATTTTAAAGAAAAACCATAACTCACGCATAACATTCCAATGACGATTATTTTAGTAAAACACTTGTCACTAGTTTATACTTCAAATATTGTAAAATATACATTCTCTTTAAAAGATCTTGCAAGATGACTCATAGGTTTAAGGTAAAAAGCGATGACATTTACATTAAAGCGTGTAAAAAATAGGCACGCCTAACACAATTCCACAACGTTACAACCAGTCTAGGTTTTAAAAATCATAATAGAAGTGAAACGGAGAAATAGTAGTATAGTCCATTTGTCACCTCTCCATTGTGAATTTAATTGCCCCTCACTACCGACTGCAGTAAACAAACACCACAATTGTTTAATAAACTGGATAAATCCCTCTTTGTCATATTAAATCAAGCATTTAATTTTTTATCGAAATGAATTTGATAAATTTTAATGAATTCATGAAGCAATATTCACAAGAACTTTCCAGAGGGCACGCGGTGGAGTGACTCTTAAAGGGATACGAGTTTTTTGGCGTTTGGAAAAAAAAATTTGGACAAAATTAAGTTCCAGGAACTTAAAAACAATTAGATTCGTGAGGCAGTGAAGTGGCTAGAGCGCTGTCAATGGAGGGCCCGGGTTCGATTCCAGGTGACGCATCTACTTGCCCTGCAGTTTCATACAAATTGCGTCTATTTCATTCCTGAAAAACCTCAGGGAAGTAAGGGAAATAATGTTTGAATTCGCACACAGTATAGGACCTGATATGAGGTAATGTCTACGTTCACCAATTAAACCATCGCTTCCTTCTCTCTCTGTTTTAATTATTGCATTTATCCTGAAATCCCGGTTCTCTAAATTGCTACAGCAAGGGTTAATGATCGCTAGAAAGCACCCAAGAGGTTCCTCTCCCATTGGTGATGTAAATAACTCCATTACTAGCTTTATTAATTCGTTCAGGGGAAGGGTGCTGCAGGAATGTCTACACACCAATATTACAGGATAAAGAGGTAGGCATTTTATCACGAGGTGAATGAAGCCGACAGGAAACTAATTTAAAATAACAAACCAATGGGAGATATGTAAGAAGTAACTATGAAATCGCAATAGGACATAAACTAAAAGATAATTAATTGGATCAAAGGGAACATTTCACTTATTTCGTCAGTATATAGTATTGGTCCGAAAAGGACGTGATTATCAGGACATGAGGAGGGGTGGTGGCATCGCGCGTGTTGGCCCCATCGATTCAAAATGCCAGCCTGGCTGCAGCCTCCGTGGCGGAGGTGTTCATCCCATCCCCTAAGCCAAACAGGAGGCTGGATCGAAGGGGGGGCAGGGAGGAGCACCAGGGTCGTCTGGGAAAGTGGAGGGATCGGATTAAGGACGGAGGGGAGGCGATACTGGGGGTGGGGGGGGGGAAGGGTGGCGGCATAAGAAGAAGAAGGATTTCCGCTCCCCCCCCACCTCCCGGAGGCGGTTTGTGTGTCTGGAAGCAGGGGCGGTGGGGTGGGGAGGGGTTAATAAGGGGCGAGGGCTGGTTGGGACCGTACACAGACATTCCATTATATGACTCTGCGTGAAATCGCCGCTCCGCAGTCGTCGTCTCCACCTTTCGAGACGGTCTTTCCATTAAGGGGTGGCCCCTCGCTGAGAGAGCTCCCCGCCCCTCGCTGGCGGCTTAGCGGGGTACTTAGCACACCAGTGCATGGGCCGGATCTTAGGAAACCCAAGAACACTCCCATTCCCAATTTTGCCTCACCCCTTTTCCTCCCTCTCTCTCCCTCAACCCCCGGGGTGCTTTTACTGCACTGTCTCTCCAGTTTGGTGAGGAGTAAATAATTCCCCTTTTACCTATATACCCCGTCTTCTTGCTACATGATCGTCCAAAAATAATGACTTCTATCTTTGAGGGATTTTTTAAAAATTCAGGATTATACCAGGGTACTTCAATTATGATAGGCAGAAAGTCTAATGGCAATATTAATCTATAGTTAGTCTCTATATTTCATTGATGGCACAACGCTTAGCGAAATTATTTTGATATTCTATCTTCTGCCAGGCATGGCACGTAATGTCGCCATTGGAGGGTACTCTACCGAGGTGTCTTCGCAGACCGGGAGCAAAAGCAAAAAATGGCGGAGGAAATTTTTCGCTGGGGTCCTTACTAAGTATTTGCTCTACTTGTCGCAAGAATTGTGGCAATAAATATTGCCTCAAAAGTGCTCGCATGGCCAAAACTTTGCCCGAACACTTGGTTCTGCGGGGAGCGGTAATATTGAACGGTTGGCAATCTTGGACCAGGTTAAGTAAACATATGTTTTTAACATTGCATTAGACAGGTGCTTCATGATTGTCAAACTAGCATAACTTGTCAACCTAAAAAGATAGTCACAAACACCCTAATCACTCTGAGAGAGTCAGTATTTTAGTTTTGCTTCGTTCATTTCCCTAACCAAAGTCACTGATAAACTATTTACTATTATTAAATTATTTACGACCAAACTATTTATCATCTACTATTTAAGTGAAGCTAGTACCACTATTAAGTGTATTAATATAATTTACACTTTTAGGCTCATCTTCGTGGTATTGTTTCATGTCCATATTAAAAAGGTTTGTAATTTTCCTTCAAGAGTGAATTCACCTTCTTTTCTAACGCACGACATAGTTTCTCGAGGCTAATAAAAGGTTATGAATATTTTAACACAATTATATTAATTATTGGTTATACAATAAGCACAGGAGAGTCAAGATGTGTCTACAATTTTTCCGGGGTAAAAGTTAATCCTCAAACTTTTCTCTACATTCCGCTCTGTAATCCGCCACCTCCCTTCATTGTCATCATTCACCTCTCCTCTCATTACACCTCCAACGCCAGCCACAGTCTCCGTTGGTCAGGCAACTGTGGGATTGCTCCCTACGGAGCGAGCTTTGACTATTTTTTCCAAGGCGTTAGCGGCGATGGAACGCCGACTGCCAGAGGGCTTTCGTAATCGTTGGGCCGCGATGTGCAATTACCTCCTTCAGCTTGACCCTAGGAGTTGGCTGTTTTCACTTATTCCCGCGTGATAAGAGCGCCTCCGACCGAATAACAGGAATTAAAAGCAAGGGAATGCTTGGCCATTGCCAAAATCGCTCTCGTCTCTCCCGAAAACTAAATTCTTCCGGTCGTCTAGGATTAAATTTCCCTCCTCAGCAAAGGTATTGTGGTAACTTCGTAATGTGGAAAGGGGAACTTGTGAAATAGTCACGTGCTCATTTTTTTGGCATAAAATAAATAAAAATGAAATGGATGTCATATTCTTTTTAGTGCATGGATAATCCTTAGTCTTTATCGTCCGTACTTTGTTGCATAAGTTGCTATACTCGAAATATGTTAATAGCTAATACATCTGAAGATAGGGCCAAACAATCATCTGATTCTTCTAATCCTTAGAGCGTACCAACCGCCATTTTCTTCTTTTAATATTCTTTACTAATAATAATATATTCTATGTTGTATGATAAATTAAAAATTGATGCATGATATCATTTCATTGGCCCTAAAATGGTGCCAGCGAAAGGGTAATTGGTCACTATCTTCTTGAAAAAATTAGAGAGTTCAAAAACTTTTCATACATTTTTTTATCTAAGAATATCCCAAAAGCAGTGAAAATCAGCATTTGACATTGGAATATAATATAAATGGTAATATCTCTGCCATAGGAGGAGAAAAAAACCGTCTAGGCGGCGCACGAAAGATGTATTGGAGTGACGACGGCGGTAAAATATTTATGAGGTTCTTCCAAATGATTACTTTATTAGGTTTTTACTACTATCGTGACTCCAAATGCAAAATGTGAAATTTTACAAATGATTTTTAGTGTCGTTCATTTCCTCTAAGTTCTTTAACCCGCCCATTTGCTATTTCACACAAAATTTGATTATTTACCGAGGAAGAACTACATTCATATGCTTCGTAGTTATATGTTGGTCTAATCTCGCATGTAACTCGCTCCGAGCGACCCCGATCAATGATTTTCCTATGGTACTGGGATCTTTGCTGTTCGTCAAAAATAATTTTTGAATAAAATTGAGGTTCATAAATGAGTAAATGAGAGATATGAGCTGAACCATTGGCGTGGGACCCAAAATTTGGGTTTGGGAGATCTAACGGCAGAGATTCAACGGAGAACGGAAGTTCCTCATGTAATCGAAGCAAAATGAGAAGAGACAGCCAGACCATTTCGAGATGTCGTCCACGTTTCCTGGCGGTGGAAACCTCTGGAGACCTCTGGGGAGAACGGCCGAGGGCGTGCGAAAGGCGACTTCACCACTTTTTCTTCGTGGCCAACCGCTGAGAGTGGAAGAGAAGGAGTCGGTGACCCCCCGAGGGAGGGGTCGCTTGGATCCCCTGTGCAGCAGAATATTGGCGCGAGAATGTATTCTCAGTTGGGAGCTCACCAGTGCGATCGTGAGGGATACCTCAACTGTACTCTTACTAGTTTTCCCTTGCTGGAATATATGCATCGTAAAATTAGCAATTACATTTGAACATACTGCTTTAAATTTTAACGTCTCAACCTCGCCAATATTTCCGTGGTTTATTTTAAAGTAATACAATAAAATAAAGCAGCTGGAATAACCTCATCATCAAAAAATTAAAAATCATTTAAAAATTTAGATTTTTCCGAGAGTTTCCCCGAGAAAAAAATAACTAGTGTCGTAAAAATAGTTTTTTTTAGAAAGTTTGATCGATTGACAGAAATTGAGTTGATCTATTAGTTCCCATTCCCTGGGAATATCTTTTCATAAGGTAGTCCCACGGAGGAGGCAGTGGCGCTATCGCCAAGGTTGCGGCGGACAGTCAAACTTCGTGCACCACGATCAGGAGGGGAGAGAACCGCCGTTGCCCAGGCAACGGGGAGGAACGCTTTTTGCATTGTCGTTTGAACGCTGAGACCACTGCGCCTCACCCCTGGCATTGGCGGTCCCCACGATTGTCTAAATCCCCACATGATAACTAAGTGACATGATCCTTTCCTCATCCATTAACCAGGTCGAAACATTGCGTAAAAAATTTGAAACTGCGACTCACCCCATATAAAAACTGGTGTTATTCAAATATGTAAGAAAACATTTTAATTTTTCGAGTGAAATTTTTATTTGATTTGATATTAGTCGTATTTTATTTCGATTTATAATAATAGAAAATTTCTATAAATACTTTACATTCGTACAAATAAAACACGTAGTGAAAATGCAAATGTTAAATGTCTCATGTAGGAAACAATATTTTGCCGTATTGTAAAGTGAGATATGCATTTGTTACGGATACGATAGCCCTCACAATTAATTATCATATGTCATTGACTATCGTACGTCATGATGTCACTAAATATGGTACATCACGTCAATGCGATGAATTAGCGTGATGGAAGGTAATTTATGACGCACAAATGAAGTTCAATGAGCACTAGCTAACAAATATAACATATCCACGATGTACATCACGGTTAACGATTTTGGGTGAGATTTGTCTTCCATAGTATTTATATCCTAACGGAAGTAAAGAGGCAAAATAGCCGAATCTCGCACGAATGCAAGCCAAATAATTAATTAAACCAAGTTCTCTTAATAGTTCTTCATAAAATATATGATATAATATATTATTATTATTATTTGTAATATATCAGATTTGGATTAACACAAGCTACCAAACGATACAGCATCTATTCTCTTGTCTCTCTAACAAAAGACAGCCTGACATCCAACATCACAATAATCACCTCCTCAATTCCAAAGCCTTCCTTCCACCCTTCTTTCCATCCAACATGTCTATCCTATTCCTACCCTTTCCTCGTTTGCCAAACATTCCCCTTTGATTTCTCCTTTCTTTCGGGTTGTAACCTGTTCCTGTTTTGGTTGGCGATATGTCACAAAATATTATTAAAGATTGACACACGTATTCTTCTCTTTAACATCGCGTTACATAAAGTAAACTCCATTGAAAATTTATGAGGGTAAAAAAAGAAACTTCCACATAGAGATTTAACACTTCACACGGCCATGGTTTTGATGCTCCGCATCATCGAATCCATGGTCGTGTGGAGTATTAAATCTTTATTGTGGAAGTGTAAAGTTTCTTTTTTTACCCTAATCATGAAGGAATTCCACGAAGTTTAACCTGAAACTATTAGGAAAAGAAGACATGGGACGCGATATCAATTTCAGGTTCGTGGCCTACAATCATCGTCAGTCGCTCACAGGAAAGTGACCGATTATTTTTAACTGCAGGGAATTTTATTCTACGATCTCCGTCGACGGCGTTGGTCTATCGAGGATCTGAAAGTATCAGAAAATTTTCGGCACAAAGAGCATCGACTCGAGAGTTATTTCCGATGCAGGCAGGATAGATTGAGAATGCATGTGGAGAGAGATAGAGAGAGAGAGAAAGTGCACTTACGTTTAGCTGCATGATGATCTTGTTGTATGCCCAGTGCCAGCGCTCCTTGGCCGTCATGATCCTCCTCTCGGGCGGCTTCTCGTCCTCTTCAAAGCTCACGCTCTTGGCTTTCTCGGGTGGTTTGGGCTGGCCCTGCTGGTCAACGCCCTCGTCGCCTTCCAGGGAGGCGGACTGCTGCTGCTGCATGTGCCCCGGAGGAGATGTGGGGGGCACGCCGCCGAGGGGAGGCGCCATGTCCTCCGGTTCGGGGGGTAGCTTCCCCGGCTTGTACGGAGTGATAAGGCTGTTCTCCGGGGGCTCTTCTTCGTCCTCTGCCCCCGGGCTCCCGTAGCGGTCCCCGCCACTGTCGTGCGGGGACAGCTCGTCCTCCTCCCGGTACATGTCCTCCTCCTCCTCCTCGTCCATCACCTCTTCGTCCTCCTCATACAGCCTGCAGTGCGAGCGACGGGATTAGCTCTTTTTGTCAAAGAAGAGGCAATACACTTGAGCGGTCAAACAGGATTAGTGGGATCATGTCCAAAATCATTTTAATGGTATTTTAAACTCCAATATACCAGGCGTATTAATATATAACAGGTAACTCGGTAATTTAGAAAGAAATTTATTTATTCGTCTATATCAATGATATCTCCTTTTAAAAAGTCCCAATTAGATATTATACATTAAATGCCAGCACTTTTTCTAGACTTCAAAACACTTCTGGACCTCGATCCAGAATTTGATACGGCTCCCTCAGGGATACGTTTTTTATCTCATTCATGCTTGTAAAACGACGGCCTTTCCAAGGCTCTCTGTATTTTATTGAACAGAAAACAGTGACAGGAGGCCATGTTTGGCGAATATACCAAGCTGGGACATCATTATAGTGTTGTTTTTGGCCAACAAATTCACGAACAATGAGCAGTGAGCAGTGTTAGCGGGTGAATTTCGTTTGTTCGTACAAAAACAATGACTTGTTTCGCCACAAACACGGGCGCCTTTTTTAGCAATGCTTCACGCGAACAGCATTGAACTTGCAAGCAGTACTCTTTATTAATCTTTCGACCCAATGGCAAGAACTAAGGGGCACTACTTGTATTCCATGCACTATGCACGTTCTATCAAGTCTGTCCCCTCCCAAGTGAAAGGATCTATTTAGAATAGTGACAGCGGGGCTAGGGCATTGCAATACTGGTTTTATAGAAGTTTCCACGCCATAAATATTACTAAAGAACGTGTGGCATGTAGGACACAATACATGAGGTAAATCTCATGTAAATACAAAATGAACCTACCTATGGCCGTGAAGCATTGACAACGAGATAGCCGTGATCGAAAGCGTGTGTATATCGTTAATTAATTTTGTATTCATCTGTGTGATTGACAGGTCCCTGGCGTAGGAGATATCCTTGCAAACCCTGAGTTTGTGTGTGAATGCGATTCACGAGATTGACGGCTATTCCTTAACACGCCCTAGCGATCGAGGGGTTGTTAAGTTTGTTTTAATTTTATTAATTTTGCCTTTTTGTGTGTGATTGCGGTATTCGTGGGTCACTGTTTCTCAAACACACCCAAATGACCTAGTGTGCATTCCCTATCCTTTCCCTTACTTGTAAATTGGTTTTATCTCCCCCCTTTACAAACCTACTGCCAATCAAGTTTACGGTTTCGGCTATCTCGTATTTATTGCTAATCTTATGATTTATCAAAGGTATATCCTCTACGACAGCCAATTTGTCAATACGACAGCCAATTTGTCAATACGACAGCCAATGTCTTCTAAGTTCCATTCGCACTAATATAAGCAGGATATTTCAGATTCCAAAATTTCAGAGTTTGAGAGGAAGCCTCGACCGCTTAAGGGGCTAAAGCACACGACCGGATATTGAGGGATCTGGGTTCGAATCCCAGGCAAGGCGAATGATTTTTACACTCTGAAAATGTTGCATTGAAAAGGATATTTCAAAATCACAGATAATTCATCCTTACGGCTATTATTATTTGTGGATAATAAAAACAAATTGATGATACGCACTCGTCTCGGCTGACAATGTCCTCCTCCTCCTCATCGTCCCCGGGCCGGAATCTCTCCTCCAGGCCGTCGACGACCTCCAGGAGTTCCTCAGCGCAACTGTCCAACGACTCCTGCGCCCTCAGGTATCCCCTCTGCTGCCGTGTGCCCGCCTGGGAGCCCGCAACGGATCCGGGAAGAGAACCGGCTAAGGAACCGGCCCGGGAACCAGGCAGGGACCCGGCCAAGCTGGGTGGGTGCGACCCGGCGGTCGACCCGTGGACAGAACCGTATGTAGAACCGGTCGCCGCGACAGATACTCCGGTAGAAGAGTCGGGCATCGAACCGGGATAGCCACCCATCTGGGCGGACTGGACGGGGTACTGGTTGGCTTGGTAATCGCCGGACGTGGGCATCATTCCGGACATAGAAGTCGGGACTCCGGGTTGTTGCTGCTGTTGCATTTGCTGCTGCATTTGCTGCTGTTGTTGCATCTGTTGTTGCTGTTGCAACTGTTGTTGTTGCTGCTGCTGCTGTTGTGTTGGCGGGGCGGCCTTTTTCGCGGCCGTCTGCACAACACCTTCCACTGCGGCAGAGACTACTTGCTTCTGCCGCTGGTACAGTCCGGACAAGGTGGAACCCAGGCCCCCGAGTAGGCCACCGGCAGTGATGCCGGAAGAGGGCTGGGCGGGGGAGGCGGTGGAGGCGGGGGTGGAAGACCCAGTCAAGGAGGAAAAGAAGGAAGCCGCGGCCGAGACTGGCTTCGGCGGAGGGGCAGCTGAAGCAGGAGGAGCGGTTATTTGGTCCCTTGCTGTAAGGTTGTTGTACTGTTGCTCAAGTTGCTGTTGCTGCGCCGTTTGCTGATGCTGCTCTTGTTGTTGCTGCTGTTGTTGGTCATAAGAGGATAACTGGTCTCGTCCGAAACCTTGCTGTGACTGGTCCATGTAAGATGGCTTGTCGTCCTGGTAAGAAGACGTTATTGGCTGGTACTCTTGGTCCTGCACCCTATACTCGGAGTCATCGGCACCATATTGCTGGTCCTCTTCATTACCGTATTGTCTCGAATAATCGTCTTCTTCTGCGTATGAAGACTGTTGCTGGTCGGTATGATAGGACGAATCCTCCCCGTAAGGCTGCAGACCATTGTACTGCTGGTCTTCGTATATGTCGGTGGTTTCTCCTTGGTCGTAAGACATGTCCGTGTCTTGCTTCTCCGACGAGTAGCCTAGGCTGGGCTCGTTTCCATAGTCGTCTTCGTGGAATGATTGCTGCGTCTTAAGGTAAGGCGTCGTTTTCTGCTGGTACTGGGAACCATATTGCGACGCCGTCGTGGTTGGAGTAGCGTTGGCCGGGCTCTCCACCGTCGTGACCGTCTCTGCCGCAGTTGAGTAGTCATAGCGACGCTGGGATGAGCTGATGGACGAAGCGGCCGTCTCAAAGGAGTCCCTGAGATCATCCTCCCGGGAGGACTCTATCGAGTCGTGATGGTAGGAGGTAGCCTGGAGCCCGCTTTGCTGCTGCTGTTGCTGGTTTGGTGCCAGTGTTATCGTGGTCTGTGGTATCTGTATCTCGTCCTTCTGCAGAGTCAGTGGACTGTCTCGTCTCCACGCCGCCCTCCTCTTATCCCCCACACCAGCCGTCGTGGTGGTCGCCGATGTCTGCGACGTCGGCGTTGTTGTGGCCACCGACGTATCCACTGTAGGAGCGGTCACCGTGGGTTTGGTCTCGGCGGTTGAGTCGTACCGTCCGTAGTAGGATGAGTCTATCTCCTCCTCCTCATAGTCTCGCTCGTGAGCGCTGAAGTAATATTCGTCTTGGGTGGTCGCCGTAATTGTCGTGGTCACCTGCGTCGGTGGTTGCGGTGGCTGTCTCCGCCTGTGGGCGTGGCTGGCGTTCGTTTGGTGGCTGCTGTCCGTCACCGGTGGCTCCGCAGACATCCTTCCCGTCTGATAGACCGTCGTCTTGTCCCCGATGTCGATCTCGGAGGAGGCGGTCGTGGATATTCCGTAGGATGTCCTACTCTGCGAAGTCGTGGTGACAGTTGGAAGGGTCCTCGCTGGTTCCGTCGCGGGCGGCGTCAGGTTGTCTATGCTGCGGTACGCGTAGTTGTAGTCCTCGTTGTACCCGTTGGTCCTCCTGTCCTGGGTGTCCCCATAGAACGATGTCGGATACGTGTCCTCTGTGTAGCCCGGCCGTTGGGCTTCCTCGCCGTACGTGGTCTGCGTGTAGCCCCCCATGCCGGAGTCCGTCCCCCCGGAGTAGCTGTCGTAGTACTGCGTCTGTGTGGTGGGGATCAAGGGTTCGGTGACCATCGTCTGGGGCTGTTGAAGCGTTTCCGTCGTCTGTTGCGGCGGCTGCTGTTGCTGCTGTAACAGTCGATGCCTCTGCTGCCTCTCGTGAAGCTGCTTGTACGACGTGGGGATGGGTGGGATTACCCTCTGGCGACGTGTCGGGCCGGGGGTGGAGCTGCCCCCCGTCACTTCCACCCTCGGGGTGTCCGAGTAGAGGTCTGCCACGGAGCTCGGGCGGCGCCCGGAGCGCCGCGTCGGCGCCACGATGACCGCACTCCCGCTCTCGCTGACGGAGACCCCGACGCCGTAGCCGGAGGAGAAGCCGGACGTGTAGCTCCCGTATTGAGTGAAGTTGTGGTAGTCCACGGCGGACTCCGAGTGGACCGATTGCACGTCCGCCTCATTTCTGTAGTGGTCCCCAGATGGCGCGGATGGCACGGTGGTTGAGTAGTCCCCGGATTGGTAATATCCTCCGGAGGTCCACTGGCGATCCTCATCGTACCTTCATTATGTCGATTAAAAGGGGGGGAGGGGCAAAATTGGTTTATTAAGTGCAAAGGGAATCATTATGTTATGCATAAGATATATTTAATAGATATTATAAATACATGTATGTATATATATGTACTCATGTATATAGAAAAATGGAAATACATATGTGTGTATATATATATATATATATATATATATATATATATATATATATGTTTATATATATATATGTTTATATATATATATATATATATATATATATATATATATATATATATATATATAACACTTTTTGAAAGTCTCACGGACGTGAATAATAATGTATAACACTAGTGGACACAGACAAAAACACAGAAACACAAAAAAAGAGACTCACTATTTTTCGAATTTTCGGTGGTCGTTGCCACCTTTATCAAGGAAGAGAGGGACAGAACTGAAGGGAATACGAGGGCTGGAGCGATGGATGGAAGGGGAAGGTGGGGAGGGAATTCCGAAGGGACGGGTATGGAGGGGCAGCGTTAGAAGGGTGGGGAAAATGTAGAAGGTGATGGGGGTGGAAGGGGGATGAAAATATAATTAGAGCAGGGTAATTAGTGCCTAATATTAATTCCTGGCCAGTTCCAGGACTCCAAAACCCAGATGAAGGATTGCTCCAGTGTTTTCAGTTTCAGAGGAGGATCAGAGGGTGGGAGGGATGCTATGATGGATACACTATAGCATTTATCAAAGGGAGTGTTGTGTTCGGAGGCGTGTTTGGGGATAGGGAGCATGTCAATTAAGGAAGAGTTTTTGCATGAGGCTCGGTGGTTGTTGATTCTGATATTGAGGGGTGTGGTGGTTTGCCCAATATAATAGGCAGGGCAAAGTTGGCACTTCAGAAGGTACACTACATTGCTAGAAGTGCAAGTAGAGGAGGGAGTTGGTGGGAGAGAGTTAAAAAGCGGGTGGGAGAGGGATGGGATTTTGGTTTTGAAAATAGGGCATGTTTTACATCTGGGTTTATTGCATGGCGTTGGAGTGGTTTTAGGACGGGTTGGGGATTTAAGGAGTGGATTTGTTGATTTGAGGAGATCGGATAGGTTGGCGGGGCGTTTGAAAGTAAAAATCCTAAAACCACTCCAACGCCATGCAATAAACCCAGATGTAAAACATGCCCTATTTTCAAAACCAAAATCCCATCCCTCTCCCACCCGCTTTTTAACTCTCTCCCGCCAATTCACTCCTCTACTTGCACATCTAGCAATGTAGTGTACCTTCTGAAGTGCCAACTTTGCCCTGCCTATTATATTGGGCAAACCACCACACCCCTCAATATCAGAATCAACAACCACCGAGTCTCATGCAAAAACTCTTCCTTAATTGACATGCTCCCTATCCCCAAACACGCCTCCGAACACAACACTCCCTTTGATAAATGCTATAGTGTATCCATCATAGCATCCCTCCCACCCTCTGATCCTCCTCTAAAACTGAAAACACTGGAGCAATCCTTCATCTGGGTTTTGGAGTCCTGGAACTGGCCAGGAATTAATATTAGGCACTAATTACCCTGCTCTAATTATATTTTCATCCCCCTTCCACCCCCATCACCTTCTACATTTTCCCCACCCTTCTAACGCTGCCCCTCCATACCCGTCCCTTCGGAATTCCCTCCCCACCTTCCCCTTCCATCCATCGCTCCAGCCCTCGTATTCCCTTCAGTTCTGTCCCTCTCTTCCTTGATAAAGGTGGCAACGACCACCGAAAATTCGAAAAATAGTGAGTCTCTTTTTTTGTGTTTCTGTGTTTTTGTCTGTGTCCACTAGTGTTATACATTATATATATATATATATATATATATATATATATATATATATATATATATATATATATATATATACATATATACATATAAACACACACATATCTGTGTGTGCACGACTTTATACATATGTGTGTGTGTAAATATTCACGAAATATGTGCAGGAGAGTCAATATAAGGTTAATAACAGGCGTGGGGAAGGAGTATAAAACTAAGAAATATAACATATTGTAGTCACAGTTTATTTTATATAGGTCGACCGTTGATGAACTTCAGTATTATATGCATGTTCTTATAATGTTAAATAAATGCTATTTTTATGTTACTAATAATAGTTTTTTATTTAAAGTAGGAGAAGTTGGAAAAACACCTTCGTATTCTAAAAACATGATAAAGGTTAAAACAATAGAAGCCTGTCGATTATCTCGTTCAATAAATCGCTCTTCTTTTGAGTAACTCGAAGAATATAAAAGTATTATCATTAGTGCTACTAACAAACGAAGTTACCAACCATGCACAGATAATTTTTGAGGATTGCTTAAAAAAATATAAGAATCATACTTAAGAAAGTAATGCCTGATGAAGTCAGAAAGTATATCTCTGAATTTTGCTATCCTCAATCCCTCATCATTACGGAAAATTATGTTATAAAAAATAAAATGTGAAAAAAATTGATTTTGATTTAATATTAAAAAATCTCACCCTTTTTTACTTCCTTTCAGACTGTGAAAAAATAACAATATATTCAACAGGGTGTCCATTTAAAAAAAATAAAGATGACATGAGAAGAGATTTGAACAGTTAGAGTATTTATGTGAGAAAAACAGCGGCATGTAATTATTTCAGTTACAACACTCTTGTTCAACATAGAAAAACAATTAAGGGAAATGCTTTTAAATTATGATTTCGACATAATATCTGCGTTATTATTCTCTAAATGACCGAGGCATCACGAATGAAACATCGAACGCATAGACGTAGAAGTAGGAGTGCACGATAAAATATTAGTCCTCAGAGCAACTAGCCGTTAGCATTAAATGACGCGCTTGCATCATTTGATGCCCGATCAATTCCCCAAGCTCTGGTTTAATCTAAATGCATGGGTATTCAGTCAATAGATGATTTATTACTGCTGCTTCATTGATTTGTGTTCATTTGTTGTGATAATCTACTGATTAGGACATATTCACTAATAAGTAATCACGTTTTTCCGGCCGCACGCAATGAAAACAATCAGCGTGAAGTATTCAGACAGTTTTCAATGGAGCACTAACTTAAAAATTGAAGACTTACCGTGTTTCGCCGTACCCGTATAAACTGGCCCCGGAATACTCGGGGCTGTAGGCTGCCGTGGTCTCGTAAACCCTGCGGAATGCATTGAATGAAGAAGAATGTCCCAAAGGAGGCTTTCTTTAGAATGATGAGATGCGAAGACGTAATGATAAAAAAAGAGGAGAGAGAGGAAAGAAAAAGAGAGACAAGAAGACGATGGAGCAAAAATGGAAGGAAGCAATCTGAAGAAAATGCAAACGTGAGAAGTTTGGAAAACCAAGTGCTACAGGAATCGTCGTCATTAGCCAGCATTATTTACCATTCGGAATTTCATCTCGGAAAATAAACATTTTGTTCATGTTTCACTTTCTTGTTTAAATTAAATGATGACTGTGGATCTACTTCCAAAGGTTTTCAGACTTTTCGAAATACTAAATGATTCTTATCTGCAGAGAATGTCACAGAATTGATAAGAAAGATGAAAATATTTGACTATCAGTAAAGAATAAATTCATTATAAAATATTCTTAAATGAATGTATTTCTTTTTCAAATAGTCTTTTTCCCTAAATCACGCCATGGAATAACCAAATGAGGCAGTTAATTACTTCGATTTCATTTCACAGTGCATACAGACATGCATTTGCGTCATGGTCATCGTAAATATTTCAATCTACCAGTGCTGTAAAAACTTAATAAATTCACGTTACATTTTATTTTTTTCCCAGCGATGTGATAGATCCATTACGCCTTGCCTTATACGTTCCTGGAGATAAAATTCGCGAAGGGGTACACATTTTCAATAAAACAAATTTTTAATAATTCCTCAAGGTATGAAATTATTAAACGATAACTAATTAAGTTAATGCAGGGGTCAAAGTAACACACTCCACTTTCGTCTTTTGACCCATTTTCTCTTGTCTGAAAATATTGAATTCATTAGGTTATTAGTCTTGCAGTCGGCAGGGGTAAAGATTTCATTTGAGAATACAAAAAAATATTTTTTCGTTCATCATTTAAAATTAAATCTGAAAATCATTTTATTCATTAATCAAAGACATCGCATCACTTGTAATTAAAGAATGCTAATCAAGACGAAACCTTTGTTTTTTATTGACATGCTCAATGCAAATGTGTATTTGTTTCAATTTAAACATGAATAAGTGGCATAAGACTGGACGAATGGAAATGAGAGGAAAAACTAGCAGACGCCTGATGCATAGTAAGATGAAAAGTATGCAAAATTCATATTTTTTATTAATATTTAAAATAGAAAATTCCAACATTGGCATCATAAAATTTTATCTGAAAAATTGGAAATGAATATTTTTGAAATTCTCATTTAGTATCTTATGACTCGTTTATTTAAGGAATAGGCAAATAATTCAGTTCAGCATGTGACACTGATTCTAATTTTACAATAGCATTTCACATGAAACCATTTAAAAAACTGCACAGTATTGTTCTCAACTGACTTGATCTTACATCTATGACATCGATTAAGCAGAGCAAAACATGATGACATCAAGAAACGTGAGCCAAACACATAGAGAATATTTCCTAAATGGAAATGTGCAACAACTTGTACTTGAAACAGATAAAATACATCGAAAGCTAACATACGATATAACACCAACAAGGAGTGCTACAAAGTATACCGACAGCAGCAGGGAGAAAAGCTAGAGCAAAGGGGATTCATGTTTGAAGAATCAAGGGGCGGAGCAAAGATACGGAGGAAGTGTTAATACAGAGTTGCACTACAACACAAAGAAATGCGCTGGTAAATTTTACATACACAAGTGTATTTGTTGTAATAAATTACGTGTTACTGATTCTGCTGTTTTATTCTAGGTATCTAAAATATATTAATTCGTCTACATCAATGTTATCCCCTTCGAATTAGTCGCTAATAGTTATAATACACTTTTGCCAGCACTTTTTCTAATCCTCGAAACACTTCAGGACTCCGATATTTGGCATAGATTTTAGCTCTCTCAGCGATGTGTTTTTAGCTTCGTCTATGTTCGTTAAACGACGGCTTTCCAAGGTTCTCTTTATTTTTGGCCACAGAATAAAGTACCTCGGGGATATGTCTGGCAAATATTGAGGCTGGGAGTACATTAAAGTGCTCTTCTTGGCCAAAATTTCGCGAACAATAAGCAGTGAGCAGTGCAAAGCAGGTGAATTATATCGTGGTGGTGCAAAAGCCATGAATTGTTTCGTCATAAATTTAGGCGTTTTTTAGTATTACTACACTCAAACGTCGTTGAACTTGTAAGTAGAACTCTCTGTTGACCGTTTGACCTCATGGTAAGATCTCACGGTCCAATACAGGGTTCGTATAAAAAGTATAGGGAACAGGTTTTTCCTGACGTGTGCCTGAAGTGCTGCATGCAGACCGCCGGTTAAGTGTGTGTGCATGACCGCAGATTGTATTGGCATTGATGAGACAATCACAATGCACACCATTTTCACTGACATTTTGGCGATGCAAAAGATCTCCGTTAAGTTCGTCTCAAAGGTTTTTGGAGAGTCGAGTTTCTAATTGCCTACACCTGAAACGACATCACGACGATTCCCCAACCCCCTTACAGCCCTGACTTGAAAACAGAAAAAGACTATTCAAAAGTGAAAACCTTCCTCAAAAGACACCCTCATGGGATCGTAAGGGCCGTTAAAGAAGTTTGCACGCGTACTCTTAAGTGACCTTCCGGGATTGCCTACCAGGGAGCCTTTGAGTCGTGGAAGAACCTCTGGTAAAAGTGTGTGGACGATCAAGGGATGCCCTCTTGGAAGAATTTTGAGGTATCGTAGCAATATTTGAAATACCTCTATTTTTCCAAAAATATCCCCGAAAATATTTATACAAACCATGTATTTCGCACACACTGAAAAATTAAAAAAAAATTCCAGTTACTAAAATGAAGACACCTCGAATGATTTTTTAAAAAATAGGTACTTTATTTGTTTTTTCCCGCGGTAATTCAGCCGGCCTCGGTGGCGGCGGGGTAACGTCCTCGTCTGCCAATCTATGGGTCGCGGCAACGATTCCCACCTGGGTGGGTTTCTTCCACCTAGGGCTTGGGTGTTTGTAATCGTCTCCATTGTTATTCTTTGTTAATAGTCCGATGTAAAGGCCAGAGTGCTGTTTTCGGACTAGTTTCAAATAAATAAATAAATAAATAAGTAATTCGGTTTTCAGTACGGCCTCGACATATGTTTTGAAAAGAACAAAAACAATTTGGCAGAGTTAACAGCTTATAGCTTTCAATGAAACTTCTCTGTAACAAGAAAATAGGGAGTAATAACAGAGCAGTATTCTTGAGAGGCGAATCGGCCAGATTTGCATTCCCACGTGCGGGAGAGTGCAGTGGCGAGGTGAATGCCTCCTTGGTGCGTGGGCGGTGCGTACGGCGCGGCGTACGTCACGATGGAAAACGAATCTGCCAGCTGCTTTGGCGCGTGGGAGGTACTCTCAATGATTCGGCGGAGGGCTGGGGGGGAGGGGGGGGAGGGGAAGGGGGTTCAGGTGGACGTTGGTGAGGGAGGGGGCGCCGGATGACGCCACCCGATTGGTGCATCCCCCTCCCACGCCCCTACCCTGGCACCTAACTCCCACACCACTCCCCCTCACGGCTGAACGCAACTGTGCCTCGAGCGTAAATCCAGTAGTTCGTACGGAGCCCCGTACTGCGCAGTGGTAGGTATCGATCGATTTGCCAAACCGGAAACGGCACTGCTTTGAAATACAGCAAATAGCGCCGCGGCGGTCGGTACCCATTACCACAGCAGAACCTGTTACCAGAGCACATCTGTCGTAAAGAAACGTACGGGGAAGATACGAGGCGGGTATTGATGTGGTGTGTTGAAGGGAGGAATACCATTTGAAACAAGGATCCCCTATTTCAAAGCCTGCTGTTCCTATGGGAATAAAATGTCTGTATCGAAGGCATAATATACGCATCATGGTTATGTTCTCAAATCCCCTCATGCTTATCTTCCCAGATTTTAATTAAAAATACGCCCAAATTAAATCACTCAAGATAAAATTTCTTCAGAGTTAGCCAATTTAAATCGGCGATAACGATACATTCTTATCGTTGTGACAAATTGGAAGGATGGGCTGAAGAAACTATTACCGACAACTCAGTAAAGGTATCTCGGGTACATATCTTCGGCACTTAAGAGAGTACCTGGGACAGAAATACTTGTACAAGTATTAGTATGGCATGAAAAAAGTCAATAAAATAGAAGAGGGGAGGATTAAACTTTGATGCACGTATACACAAGCATCTTTGTAAAGTAAAAATACAGAGTTACTTATAACGCAAAAAAATCCTTGGTCTCGTTACCAAGGGAAAGGAACGGTAACGAGACACTC
This sequence comes from Hetaerina americana, assembly GCF_022747635.1. Taxonomy (NCBI): domain Eukaryota; kingdom Metazoa; phylum Arthropoda; class Insecta; order Odonata; family Calopterygidae; genus Hetaerina; species Hetaerina americana. Next base: position 82,376,049 of record NW_027287205.1, on the reverse strand, counting down.
CAGATTATTTCCCGGAATCTAAGATCTTGTGGTGGATTAATATCAGTAAAAATCGGTATTGGTGTCGGTGCCTGGTGCTCGGGACCAGCACGGTACTAAGACCTAATCTCGTACAAATCAGGGCCAGCGGTCCTTTGCCTAGATACTTCCGGTCGCCGCCGGAGGCCAGGCACGTCCTAGGAATGAGGGGTAGTGTGAATCAGGCCAGCTCTAAATATAGAACTCCACCGTGATCGATTAGTGTGTGGGGCGAAAGGGGAAGGGGAGGGTGCGAAAGGCGGAGTGAGATACGAGACAGGAGTGGAAAAAATGCGCGGAATCCACTCTCCCGCACATTGGGACTGGGATTCACGCGAAAAAATGAAGGAGTTCTATTCGTCGAAAGGTGGACGAGTCTGTGGCCTGCAGTGCAGCAACCTCGCACGGTTGGGAATAGCTCGGAGTTAATCATAATCTGTGGTGAGCCAACCACGACTGGCAACCCATTTAGTAGTATTGGCATGAAATATAAATGGGATCGGATGATAACTAGCTGCTGAGTCTTAAACGGTCAGCAGAATGGTGGAGCATTTAATCACAAATCGCTAAGGCTACGTAAATAATTGTTACGACGATAAATGTTGCCTAAGTAACGAGTTACATTGGACGAATATCCTTAACCTGCTCCTTTATAATATATAATTTTGATGCTATGAATAAACGAAGGAAATGACACATTTCAATATTCATTGAAATTAATATATGTTGTCAAGTCGCGTGCCACCAATTTCCCGACGAACATTTTAGGCTGGACTACGCAATTAGTTGGCACTGCCAAAAACTAACCTACCGTTGCTATCTATATATGTAAAGCAGATACCCTGCTAAGGGGATAGACCTGATGAAAGGACTATAGCAGCGTTGTATCCTGACACCTTTAAGAAGTGCATTAGATTTTGCATTGTAGCCTGGTATGCACTAGAAGGTTTTTGTTACGAACCCGTTGACTCTGCGCCTACGATGAGCAAAATCGCTTTTCAGTAGTCCTACAAAGTTTGCATGAAAAGTATCGGGTAAATAGATTAATTTCAGTTATTGATATAATGCCTCAAAATTCTTCAAAGTACATCCCTCGAGTGACGACACACTTTTGCCAGCGGCTTTTCCATGACTCGAAAGATCCCTGGTATGCGGATCCTGGAAGTTCCTCAAGGGTACGCATTCAAACTTCCCATGGTAGACACCACCTTTGAGGGAGGATGTCAACCTTGGCAATAGGAAATAGTCTGCTGGTGCTAAGTCGGAACTGCAAGGGGTTTGAGAAATCGTCGTCGTCCTTTGGGTTTCAAAGACCTTTCGGGATGAGTTTAGCGCAAATCTTTCGCATCGCCAGGTTTTCAGTGATAATGGTTTGCACTGTCACTGTTTTATATCAATGCCAATGCGATATCCGCGATCATGCGCACTCTTAACCGACGGTCTGAAAACAGTACGTTATGTACACGTCAGGAAAAAATGTTAGCTATGCTTTTTAAACAAACCTTGTATATCATCCACTTAGTATGATGTGTTATCGTCCTCGATCGTATGGTATGTTACAACTTTAACTGTTATTTGAATTTTATACAATTACCTTCTAGAACCGCATTTCTCGTACGTAGTACGCACTACGAAATACTCGTACGTATGATAAGCATGTATACGGAATATATCCCGATTCAAACATTATCTTCGGGTTATTTTTAGCTATCATTATTACCGATAATCTACCGGTTAATGCATTTTTGGATATTTTAGTATTTATTTACGAAATATTGATTAGAATTTCATCCAATTTCATTATTGAGGTTTTACTAAACATTTGATAATTTATGCATTTTTTACTCTTTACAATAAAAATAAGCTTTCGTAATCATGGTTAATGGACTATTTTTCGGCACTTCCTTACTCTTTTGTTACCCAGACTTCGCATTTCACCCTGTAAAATAGACCGTGATCTCGGATGGCATGATATGGGGCAAAGATTCTTCATAGTGACAGGAATCGGCTTGTTTCGTATCTCTTGATTGATAAATATTGATCGAACATTCGCAATCAATTGTGTCAATAAAGATAACCCGCGTTAATTATGAAAACTTATCCTTTGATTTAATTAATGGTTGTGACCCTTACTCTAAGACAGTCGTAATTATTTACTGTTATCGCTGAGATTCATTTTATTTTATTTATCAGACCGAAAGAAGTGAGAGGAATGTATTTTCAAGTTGAAATTTTCACGCAAGTTCTTAAATATAAATGGATGGAGAACCTCGCAAGATACATTGAAGAGGTACATGGATTGGAATGCTGTCTTTTAAAGACTAAAGCAGTGCTTTAAAGACACTAAAGACCATTAAACAACAAAACTTTATCCATTTTCATGACATCTGATCGAAAAGAAATTGTGAAAATAGAAGGAAGATATAAATACTTAAATTAACAAGTACCCAAAATACTGTGACGATAAAAAGATGAATCGAAACTACTGTGGATGATATCAGAGGTATTTGACGGAAAATAATATTTAAAAAAAGGACGAGCTATTAAAATGATTCCAAAAGACGACTTTACACTGATGTAAAAACGAAAAAAAAAACAATACTGGAAATGAAAAAATGAAATGAATAAAAATAAAGGAATTATGTATGAATCCAAATCAAATTATTAAGCCACATAAAAACCCACGTGGGAAACATTTTCGCCAATCCGCAACTCACGAAGTGATAAATAAACTGCGGAAGGGCCACCCATATTACTTTTACTTTGTTTTCAATTCACTTAGCAAAGAATTTATGCATTAAATTTTTTTAAGGGTAACTTAAGTAACTAAGTATTTTATTCCCACAGTTGTCTCTTTTCCCTTGGAAACATTCGAGTCACGCACCAAGTTACCGATCTATACGGCGCTCTTTTGCACGCAAAGTAACCTAGACACAATTTCTTCCAATGACCCTATATTATTTTCGGTTCGCGAGAAGTTTAATCTGTTAAAATAGTTCTTTTTTACACCCTTCAAGTTCATACCTTAGATTTACAATACTCTTAAAATGTATGCAATTCAAGTAATGCTCCAAGGAAGCTTCTGGAAACTAACATGGGGTGAAAATATACCTCGGTGGTATAATAGATCGATTTTATGTACAAATATAATAAAGATTTTAGCTGCTCCAATAAAATAAATATCACTAACATATAACAGTGAATTTAGTTGCTAATTTAATTAACTTATTTTTGCCCACCAATGTGTACAAATGACTTTCGCATCAAGACGACGAAGGAAATGATTGGGGGGCTATATTAATAAAATATTGCCATGAGCCAATTGTAAAATATATTGCTTCATATTTGGTAGTCTAAATTTTTAATTTTCTCAAATTAAATGATCACAGATAAGAAATACTCCAAATGTCATTCATTTTGCCGACAAATAGTTCTGGCAAAAGTAGAGCTTTAACGTAACTATTATTGCTTTCAATATAATATATATTAAGTCAGACTTTTATTTTCAAATATACTATTTACCAGACGTGACTATCATCATAGTATCACTATTATTAACACCGTTGATCTAATCTAATCACCGATTACGTGCAGTGCACTTTAATACAACCTATTGTATTCCGTGTCACAAAAAGATATATATTGGACGAGCGAAAGAAGGCAGACGATGTCTAAAATTGGAACACCAAGCATACAATTAAGGAAACTATTTAATATTCACTTGAAATCACATTTATAAGCATTGCGTAAACAACCAAACAAAAGCGAAGGAATTGAAAGGCATATATCTCCGAAATATGTGCATCAAACAGTGATGAAATGCAGAGGACAGAAGACAGAGACACACAAAGACAGAGAGAGACAAATAGGGCATATGTACAATGAAAGTAGTATAATTACTAACGAGTGACATGAAGATTACAAACAATCTGAAAGATGACGTCATGCAAGAGCGAATATTTGTGCTCCAGAAAGAGATCAAGAGAGACCAGAAAGGATTTTCCATGACATTCCAGCAAAAGAGTTCCTGGAGGAATCAATGCATTTTTACAGACTTCTGGCTGCTGTTACTCATTGCAACTCATTTTGCCTTAAGTATATTCGGTCGAAAAACGGTCACAGACAAACCTTTACAAACAAGATCACGTGATAACATTTTCCACGAAGTAAGGATTGATGAAACTATCCTTGAATGTAATGATCCTCGGTCAAACGTTTATATGAATTTGAGCCCTTCAAAAAGGGAGAATGTAAACATTTCAAATCACCAAACCTAAAAGTCAGGCATTCACAAAGAAATATCATAAAACGTATGAAAAGCCACGGCATATTGTAAACTTCATTTAACGTATTAAATTGGTGGTGTATTTCAATTTTATTTGTATTTAAAAAAAAGTAATAAAATCATGACATCTTCCCAATATGTATAATGGATTAACTTCCCCACTTTCCTGGAAAAAAGCGTTCGCGTTATGGTAAAAAATGAAATAAGTGGAAATAGACGCACTGAACAGATTTAAAACCTAATGGCGTCAATGTTAGAAGAAAAGAAATGGCTAATATGCCAAAGGCACTCATTACAATTCACGAATGTTCATTCATACGTCCTTATATGCAAATATATTTTTACTCACTTCTTTTACGGACTCATTATTATGCAAAAGAAAATCTACTGTCTTCAAAATTGAAGAAATGATCTTTGGCAAATAACACTCGTGTATCTCAAACTTCAGCCAGGATCTCATTGCATTGAATTAGAGAAAGGGAGCAGGGAAGAAAGGGGAACAGATTCCGACTGAAAAGGCAAAAGAGAATTCCGGATCGTGCGTATACATATATATATATATATATATATATATATATATATATATATATATATATATATATATATATATATATATATATATATATATATATAAAGTGGAGGGTCAATTAGACATAGTTGACAACAGACAGGAATAAAGAGATGGGGGAACATATACATTTGCACATTTTTAAGAGAAAGTTAGGGACAGTGAACAGGATAGGAGACAGGGGGAGTGATGGAGGAGGCATTGGATGCAAAACAGGCAGGCACACTCACCATAGCACGACATTTAACGGCTTAGGCGCACACACGAATGACATATGTCGTTGCAGTCTCGTCATGTTTGAGGGTCGGGTAAGCTTATAGCTGTAAGGATCTCCGGTAGGATGGATGAGTTTGGAAAATAGGATGAGGGTCAAGAGGAAGCCCTGGCGGTGAGAATTTTGATTCAATTTCGCCATGTGGCAAAAAATATAAGCGAGTTAATTTTGCCTGAGGAAAATTTTTTCCCCGGGAATGACTTTATTAATTATTAAATTCACACCCTTTTACGACGATGCTAATTTTTATTCACGTAATTCCGCATTGCATTATGAGACAAATCGAGAGGATGTAACGCTGATACTACCAGGCCGATTTTCCCGACTTCAAAGAACGAACCAGTCAAAGTACAGGTATATACTGTATAAGCTGAATATACTATATACGGGTGTTAGCTAGCTAAAACATTGAATATATGATATATGCATATGAGTATGTGTGTGTGTGTACACACACACACACACATTTATATATATATATATATATATATATATATATATATATATATATATATATATATATATATATATATATATATATATATATATATATATATATATATATATATACGCTACTCAGTCGTCAGCATTTCATGCGGCACGAACGGGTACTACTTTCCGGATGACCCTCGTATATATACATATATGTATATATATATATATATATATATATGTATATATATATATATACATATATGTATATATATATACATATATGTATATATATATACATATATGTATATATATATATATCTGTATATACATATATACTATATATATATATATATACATATATATATATATATATATATTCAATGCTTTTATCTAGAAAATACAGATTTGCACATTTTATTGGACTTAGACATTTGTACTACATTGGATAATCAAGTCAAATATATCATTACGTTTAAGCGATACACTTGCATATATAAATTTTAAATTGTAAACATTTTGAATTTGAAAACCTTTCCTTAAATATAACATACTTCTCACCGAATACCCTTTTGTATTATTTACAGGATGATAACTAAAGTAGTGGGCTGGATTTAGGGATTTCTGAGGGTAAAGGCATATGGAGACAAGCATCTCCGCGACATATAGTATTTACCGCAGCCAAGACCACATCAAACACAATTGGGAGGAAGTCAACACTTAAAAGACAGACAGAGGCCTCTATGAGAGAAAGCCTGCACGGCGGAAGACGAGCGAGGGTTGAGGGTGCTGCCATCTCTTGCTCCTTACCTGTACTCCTCGCGAGAGGGATTTTGTCGGATTGAGGGAATGGCAGACATTGGTCTGCGTTGTTGGTGCCTATGGTGGTGATGAAGTTGGTGATGGTGAGACTGGCGGTCGGCGGGTGCCGTGAGGGGTGGCGGGGGAGAGATGATGGTACAGGTGGTGGAGCCGTGGTACCTGTTATCGGGAGCCGGTTGCTGGTATGCGTCTACTCCACCGGACTGATAGGAGTCGCCGTAGCATTGGTCGTCGTAAAGCGTCGATTGCCGCTCCAGACTCGGCCGTCGGTTTGTTCCTGCGAGCACGGAAGAAAAAAAGGAAAACGGAGGATTGATTAAGGCCCACGGGTTAAGGATTTTGCAAATGGGTCCAAAACATTTGCAATTGCCCATTTAATGTACTTGTATTCCGAAATGAAATAAACTTCAAGGGTACTGAAATATATAACAATGTCAATAAAAGTAAGACCTAGTGGTTTAAATTATATCCAGTTGGCCGTTAACTACTGAGAACGGATTTTTTTAAAGGAGGGAGCTTTGGGAACGGATATCATATACTAGTTCCATTCGGATTGTTTAGCAGGTCAATTTATTGTGAGAATCATTCTATAAAATGGATATTTTTTGAGATATTTTTCGCGTTTTTATATTCAGGAGTATTTATCGTTTAGACATCATTACAAATTAAATTCTATGGAAGGTTGACTTGCTTTGCACCAATGAATAATATTTGAATATTAGGATTTATTATGAATAATAATTACTTAATTTAATTCTTATTCATAATATATTATATAAATATATATATATTATATATATATATATATATATTCGTAATTCTTATTCATTATGAATCGTTTCCACAAAGTGACGGCGGATACTATACAGGATTTATTAATTAAATAGGATATAATACTGAAATTATATGCTTTAAAGAATAGGGTACGAACCCAGGAATGCATTAACAAAGTTATTGAAAATAAATCAAATATTTAAAAAAAATTTAACTCCAGACAAATTATGAATGACAGACCTATTATGCATAAAATGCTTTATGTCTCAATCATTTGGTTCCAGATCTTTTAAGTCCAGTTTTCCTATGAACAAAACTTGTAAAGTTAGCAAGGTTTTCATCCCTGAGAAGCCTCCCTCTCAAGGAGGAGAAAGATAAAATTTTCAGAACATAATTTGTTTCATGAAAAAGAAATGTGGATGAATTTATTCTTCAGAATTAAAGAATTAAATATCATTTCCACTAAATGCATCACAAGAGTGCTTGAGCATATATTTTGTTTTATATCGAAGAATTTCGTTGATATTTTGACAATTACAGCCTCTTTAGTTTTTAGTTTTGCGTTTTGCCGCGAAAAGTGTTTTCTATCAAAGTACTTAGCACTTATTTAAGGTAGATTTATCAACGATTTATTTCTTAAAAAAATTGTAGTAAATATACGATACAATCGACACGTTAATTTCTGAAATAAACAAAGAAATACCAAACCATTAAATTGGTTCCAAATTAACGAAAAATAATAAATCAATACATTCAAGGCAAAATACCTGCAAGCACAAACCTAGATTTACATCACTGAATTAGATATAATTAAAGAAGTCATAATAATTAAACGGTAAACACTTAAAATGGTGGAATAAATTTAGTTTGATTAGTAATCCTTAACAAAAGACTTGAATACGAAAACGAATGTTTTAATATTACCCGCAGAAGTTTAAATAAATATAAACTTTGTTATTTTCAACACAAATATACATTATCACCCGAGGGTCAAAGGTAATTTTCGAAAAGGGTGATGCGTTTTTCTTGGAAATGATGGGTAAAGACTATACACTAAACATGAATTAAGGATGTCTCATCTAAAGCTACGGAATTGCATAGAGTTAAGCCAGATATCAGAAACCCGCGAAAAGAAATGCGTACCTTTGGTCCTCCGACTGCTGGAGTAGTAACCGTCACTGCCGTCGTTGGCGCCGTATACGCCGGTGCTGCTGCCGGTGAGTGTACTCGGGTACTCCGTGTACCCCGTGCTTCCTCCGTACCACGTGTCCATGCTGTGGAATTTCGAAAGTAAAATTGTGCGCACGGGGAAAAAAAACAGAAAAAAAACTGATAACGGAAATAATTTAACAAGTACTTGAATGAGAAGCGTATTAAGTAATAAATAAGCAATATGATGTCAAAATATGCATTGAAAATACATACTATTGGCAGGATATTGAAATTACTTTGAAGAAATACAGTACTAATTGGAAAATCACAGGAAAAAAAATTCCAGAAAAAATCCACGTATCAGCTATTTTACTCAGAAAATTATCGATTTCAATGGAAATAACACAATGAAGTAAATGACAAAGCACTAGTTCCATGCAAAATTGCGAATACAACCGACTGAAAAGGGACAATGGTATATGGAATCTTTGTACACTTTGGAGTGTTCAATTATAAAAATACAATCCATATTTAAAAAAATATAGGTCCGAATACATACATATATAAATTTATACATCATGCCCAAAAGTAACATGAAAAAAACATGCAATGCATGTTATATGCATTCTGCCAATTTTAAGTGTTTTGTGGCTACAGGAATTGAATTTTGAGTATTGTTTTACAATGTAGAGTAAAAATATAATATGTGCAAAAATAATGTAAGCAAAAATACGTTGAAACTTAATGTAAACATTTCACCGTCTTCGGATAAATTGTTATATGTGTCACAAAGAAACGACGAACTATGTATATGTACCCTTAAGATATGGTGTTTATTACCGATGTAATTACAAACGTAATACTTCTTCTTTCACAATTAAACTATAATATCCACATTTGAAGCCTTCTGAGAGCATAAAACTGTGGTGCTTCATACACAGGATTAACATTCTGATTTATTGATACTTTCTTTTTTTGTGGATGACACGTATATCTCAATAATTCAATGCTAAAACATACACCTTCTTAAGCCTAATATATGTGCCTATGAACAAAAATATACGAGGTGGGAGAACGTGATACTCTCAAAAGTGATCAATCAAAGTGGCAAATAATTGCTAAATAGGCGATATGCAATGCTAAAATATGCGCAATAATATTCCAACACAATTTTGAAAATAAAATAGCGTCAAAATGAATCTTATTTAATTGCAATGAGCAGGTTAACAAGATTTATTTTGCAAATAGTTGTACATTCTTGCAATTTGCAAGAATGTACAACTATTTGCAAAACTATTTACAAAATAGTTGCATCTAATTTACTGAAGCGTTTGAAAAGTTTTTGCCTGCGAAATGCATGACTGCAGAGAAGGAAGACGAAAAAAACTGAAGTGCCAAAATTATACGCTTCTAAGTTTTAAATGAAATACTTCTAATACAAAATATAAATATCCATGCTTCGATAATTCGATAACAGAAATTATTTACAAAGGCAGCATAAGTAAAAAGTGCTTCAGAACAACTGATTACGTTAGAAAATTAAAGAAGGATAAAACCTTTCTGAATTTTACTCTGTGCCTGAATATTTTAATCTTAGCTACTCGAAATACCATTATGAATAACTTTGTGGCCCATCCCAACGGTTCAATTTTGGATAGGATAACTGAAGTACTGAATTCATAATCTCCAGAAAAATCAAGTTTATTTCTGATTTGGTAAACTTTCTCATAGATATCGGCAACCATGAAAAGAATGAAATGAGCAGGTCCAAAAGAATAATATTTTATGACAAAGTTGGTTTGCACACTGAATTCTGAATGATTAAATGCATCTTAAAACTCCTTGTAAATTGAGGGATTGTTTCCCAAAAAAAATAATGGATGCAATCATGCTTAAATAATTATTCAAGGTGCCGAAAGCAATTTAAATATTCGGAATACTAGTTTTAATAATAATGAACAGCAGATATGTCAAGCCACGGCAAGGGGAAACCTGAAACAGAACACTGCTAATGAAGGGACAGTAACTACTTTTAGAATTGAAATCAAATCGATGAGATCACAAAACTCACATACACTTCACCCAAAATGTAAATGAATTATAAATTCAAATTATTATTTTATATACAGTCGCTGGACACTACTCATTTGCTTTAATAGACTTGCTTGCCAATTTAAAATATAGACCAGATGAGATGAACAGTGAATGAAAAATGAATTGTGCAATGCAAGTAAGAGAATTACAAAAAACACACACACACACAAGTGATTTTCCGTCACCGTGCTTGCAACGAGCAAAAGCAGTCGTGCATCATATTGCCTGCCACGCAATTATTTCTTTGAAATTGCTCCTGCTGAAAAGTTTCGCAGAGCACATCATGTCATAGCTGCATGCTAAAGAAGGAGATGGGTGAAGGGCTGAAAAAGGGGTCAAACACCAGAGGGCGTAATAGGGCAGTCCACTGCCGCGAGCTGTTTGAACTCATAACACATCAACTATTCTCTTAGATGCCATACTTAAGAATTATTCCAGAAAATCAACTTTATATAGATTTCCAGAAAGTCGTCCAATGTTGTGTTTTTTTAAACCACTTTTAAAAGTATATGTTTTTCTTCATTTACCATTTTGCTGCATTTAGTTATATAGGAAATTTAAATTGTACTCTGTGCCCAAATATATCAATTCAATTAGCTTCTAAGGAAATAAAATCACAAATAAATATATTCCAAAATATATTTCGGCAATTCATCATTAATAAAATATAATCAAAGACTTAATTCAACAGTTCTATATTTATAACGGGCAAGAATTTAATATGGATATTATTAACCACTCCTAGAATATCTGGTCATTTTTAAAAAAAATGTTGGTTATCATAAAAAGCTCTAAAGAAATAAATAGCCTTCGCCAATATGCTTGCTATTGATGAAATCCTCACCGGAAACATAAAATTTACATAAAATACGAACATGTACCATGAAGCATCATGGCCTAATATCCTCGCGACTGTGGACTAGAAAAATCATGCTAAATAACGTAGATTTAGCATGGCAATTACATGAAAAATCAAAAGATCAAAAACAGTTTGAAAGGAGTCATAAGATGGATTAACTTTTGAAGGGAAATAGCAGAAAGGCGATCACACATGCCTCATCAACACATTGCCAAAAAAATACTGGTAACAGGCGGGCAGATCAAAGGTGCGAAATATAGATCTATATAGATCACGTTCGATCGGTGGCGTTTCATGCGTGTGTTGTTTCTCACTCGATTGGAGGGCCTGCGTTTGTGGTTCTTACCTGTCCTCAGCGTCCCAAGTGCTCTTCCTGCGCCTTGGCGTGCATGGAAGAGATTGGACGTGAAAAATGGCGGCGGAACGACACACGTCAACTATTCAATTTCATAAGCGACAAGCGAGGCCGGAGGCAACGCACAAAAAGTAGCCAGCCACTAGTAATGTCGGAGGTTAAGCCATTTAATTGCTTATTTTCGTCTTTCGTTTGACGGTAGCTTGAAAATGTTTCAATTGAATATCATTAAGACATATGATCCCATTCTTCATGAAACGTTATTAGAAAGATATTACTTGGAATTTTACGATGTTGAAAATCAATATTTAAATTCAGTGATCATTCCTAATTATTTTTGACCAATGAAAAAAGCACTTAATGTAACAAGAGTATGTTTTACTATTATCTTCATGATTTATAATGTCCTCCTTAATAAGAAACCCTATGATGAAAACCAATTATGACTTCGAGTGAAGAAGGGTTGAAATAATGAGGAGAAATCTCATACGAGTCTATCTCGTCATTCAAAGTCCATAAAATTCCATGGCAATTTACGTGATGGTATTATTGCTGGAACTATTGGAAAAAAACACCTTCCTCGCTCAAGAAACGAGAGAAATTCAACTGATTTCATCTTCGCGAGTGTAAAAATGTTCTTGGTTTCGTGTAGTGTTTATTCAGTCCCTATGGGATAGAAAAACTCTTGATGACACTTTCAGGAAAAAAATTCACATTTAAGACTTAGGATAGCATTTAATATTGATCCACAGACCTCGCTCATAAAGCATTAATGGGTCACAAATTCTGTTCAGTTTATGCTGCATTTGGCTGGAAAGATAATTGTTTAATGTTTGTTTATGACTTATTTGTTTATATAATTGTTTATGCTTTGAGTTTTAGGCCAACGTCTTTAAATCAGTAACCCAAAGTATAGTGTTTGTTTTACTGAGGCTAATAGCATTTGCTGTCATAGTTGGGAGAAAATAGCAATCTCCGCTAATAACACTTATAATAATGGAAATAATAATTGCAATTGGTAGAATAAGCGAATACTTGAGCTGAAATTGAGCAATCTAAGGTCATGTAATGTAATTATACACTAATTTAATTGAAAATTACTTGCTATTTATAATAGGAGGACCAATTATTAGTAAAAAGTACTATTAGATGAAAGTATTACCAACATGACACCATATATTAGATAGAGTTTTAAGAATTTGCGAATACTACAAGATATATGATTATGGATTTAAGGTAATAGTTATAGAGTAAGTATGATTTAGTTATTAGGATGTTCTTCCCTTTGTGTCAGTAGCTATGGCAACCCCAGCCATTCTGTTTGAAGTAATAGTTGTACTTATAATTTTTATCTTTTTTTACGGACTGAATTAAGCCACTGCAATGGTCGACAGATTTATGCTGTCACAGTTTTCCTTAGTTTGTTTCATAAATTTAGTCAATGTGCTAGGGTAAATCTTTCGTGTTAATAAATTATATAAAAGTTAACTTTCCACTCCATATTACTTCTATTTCCCGAGGGTGATTGCCATTTCAGTATGCTAATGATGCTTATTCTGCTTGCTAGTAGGAGTGAAAATGTGAGAACTACAAAAATTAAGTAATCCATGAAATTATACGAAAAGATATTTTAGCAATCTTCTCTAAGTATGCAGGTCACTGCCAAATTGTTTCTCAGTGCACCATTCCCATGTGTTTAGAAGATAACATAAAACTTTGACTGAAAAATCTTAACACCCTCGGTAAAATGAAAATTAGAAAAATCAAAAAGAGGTACGACATAACTCAACTGCGTAAATTTTTCGAAAAGGATGCAAGAAAAACAAGTATCAATCTTTTTAAATTTGTTGGAAAGTTTGTGTTTCAATATTAACTAATAAATTTCGATGATATTTAGTTGGTCTCTTAATGTGAAAGATAACGTACAAGATAGCTAAGATTATCTTGTTTGGAAAAGATGTTTTGGTGCTTTTTTAAAAAAACGCATTTTGAACGTGTGGAACGACAGTTATGAAAAAATAAAACTTCTATCCAATGATGTCTGGGAGAATCGCGAATTTCGAGAAAATTTCGAGGCCAACTCTCATCATGGCCTGAAATCCCTGAAAGGCTTGAATTTCTTTTATTTCTTTAGTATAAGTCCGAAAACAGCACATCTTGGCCTTTACATCGAACTATTAACAACGATAACAATGGTCACATTCACAAACACCCAAGCCCTAGGTGGAGGAAAACCCACCCAGGCGGGAATCGAACCCGCAACGAAATCGAATCGAAATCGAAATTTTTCGAATCTAAGGTGATAAGGTCTTTTCCTTTAGGCGACATGTTTCACATTCTGTTTCAGTGGTGCCCTCGCACCGAATGCCACCTCAGACTGGACTTCATAACCCCTACTATAAAAAATACATGAAGAAATTTGGCGCATTTCTTTTTGAATTATAATGAAAATAAAATAATTTTCGTATGAAAACAGATTTTAAATTTGTTTCGTAATTCCTCCATGCAAAAGCAAAATTCTAACGGCATAATTTTATTTCTTAAAATACCTAATGTATTCAGTAAAAATTTCCGGAATGCTGGTAGGAGAAGTTGTCCATCCCTGCCCAAACTTAAGCGAGTGAATTGGCCGCTGACGCCCGTAGAAGTCACTTCCCCGGGGACTCACCTGTACTCCTTGTAATCTTTCGGCCGGCTGTTGTAGTAAAGCGGTTCGGATTCGGTGTCGCTCCTCTTAGCCGACTCCCCCACGTAGTATCCTTCAGGGTCCATGGCGCCCCCTCCTCCCCCTGGCCCAGGGCCGTGCGGGGGGACCCGCCCCCCTCCGGGACCGCCCCCCACGTGGCCCTCGTCCCGCTCGTACGAGTTCTCGCGACTCGTCTCCAGAGAGCGCTGCGGGGTGCAGATTTGGTGCGCTGCGGAGCGGAACTGCGAGGCCGACGAGTTGGCATTCTGCCCGATGGGGTAGTTGAGGTCGCTCGTGTAGTCGCTGTCTTCCGAGTAGCCGGCTGTCCAAGTGACGGAGGAAAAGAGAGAGAATGCGGTCGGTTAGTAAACGTGGGTAGTTGCGCACACGAGAGTTTTCCAGACGTGTTTCCTGCTGTAATTCGAATTTTTCACTGTAAGTCCAACCCCTTTTTCTTTTTAACAGCGCGGATATTAATCTCTTGGATTAAAAGAAGACTTGCAAGGAAACGAAATTATTACTACTGCTGCTTGTGTACCTACGAACAATCCGAACGACATGGAAACCCTGAGCATTTTCCCCTCATTATTTTCTAATATTTTCTCCCACTTTAACGCCTGTTATAATCCGAGTTAAGATAGATTGGAAAACCTTATTAACTCAATTTAAACTTATCGAATGTCAATAATCTCGATTTGCCCACAAAGAAAAAATACTAACGCATTTGTTCGTTCAGCAATAATTTAGTTTCTCTCGTATCGTCTAGAGGGACGATGATATTATTATCTCAAATTTTTAATTTAATAGCAATATTCAAATTTTATCTGACCTATATCCTTTCTCTTACGCCATTTGCAAATAATACTCAGCCCATTACGACTGCACGAATTCCCACTGATAGCTACGATAATTTTCATCTATCTTCCAGAGTCCTTCAATAACTTCAATCTATCTTTCAATAAGCTTCGAGTCCTATTGTAAAGTCTCCTCTTCCATTTATTTTATTTTATTATTTACTTATCTCCAATGCTTTCCTCCTCAGTTGCATGCCATTAAAATGTTGGTCAAATATAGCTAAACATTGAAATATTCCCACAATTAGCTTTTGTTTCTATTATGGACCTTATAGTTGCCTTCTGAAATTTGGAGTCTCTTCTTACTTTTGTTTGTTAATGATATTGCCATCCCTCACTTATCTGTGGATTTTATTATGGAAGTAAGCAATAAATTGCACCTTGTTTTAAAGAAATGTGTTTATTTTGCAATGGTTCTGCACTTAGTTGCCAACTATCCCACATATTCTTTTAGAATTGGCCATATAAAATTGCATATTTTGTAGGACAGGAAAAATTTGAAAACTGCTTCAAATTTCAATCATCTCATTAAAATATTGACTATCCTACATGCCTTTGCTGAAACAAACCATAAAGTATTTTCTTTTTAATGGGGTTTAGAATCCAATAATAAAAACAGTTAGTTTAAGGTTTAATACTTTCACAAATAGAAATATAAATGGCTTTATTCTGCAATGAGTTAAGATCAAAACTCTATAAGAACTTAAATAACTCACCGATTATTTCATTTCCACAACATTCTCATTACGCGATTCAAAATAGGGAACTTCATTAGCAGTATAATTGCATTGATATCGAGAATACATCTTCCAGAACCCTGGTGTAATGATTCAACAATTCATACTTACTATGTTGCTTTTAAACAAATTAAGTTTTCATGGTAAACAATTCTGTAGAAATTCACAAGTGAAGAAAGACAAATACATTTTCCCAAGGCGATTTCCTGCAATTTCTTAAATTTTGGATCTTCTCTTAAGACCATACATTTGTCACAAATAACTAGAAGAAATATTTACATGGTTATCCGGGCAATAACTGAAAAGCAAGCAGTATTATTGAAAACGAATCGAGCCCCAGAAATAGAAATGCATAGAATAGCAATATGCTGGGCATTACAGCAAACCTTAAAAACTAGACTGTGCACTTCATATGAGAATTGAGTGCGGCAATATTTTACTTAAATAACTGGATTATACTCAAATTTCTGCAGAGTAAAAACATCAGCCGAGCCAAGAATAAGCTACAAGACAGAGAAAAGTAAACTACTGAACGGCTAAGCATGTGCTTTAAGCATCAAAAATGTATCATAACTACGTGAAAGTATATTGTCAAACATTTCAAAAAAAGGTATGATACAAAATAAATTATAACATACAAATTAGCAGTTGGAAATCTGTTTGGATAAAGACATCGTAAATGAAATAATAACTTTAAAAAATACATTCTTATTTCAAATAAACACACAAGATGAATCTGCATCCTAAAAGTGCAAAGACAATATTTTTATCCCTTTTATAGTATTTAGGAATGCACCAAGAAATAAATTTACACACAAAACACTTAAACCCACTGCAGGGTTACAAATTACAAATTTTATCTATGAGAAAGGGCATTAAGATACATATTTATAATTACATTTTATGTTATTCTATAAATCACCTTGATAGAATTACACGTTTCTCCACCGTGTAAACATCTGCCTTGTCATACAAACAAATCGTGTGCAACCACTGATCATAAACATGCCATTACAAGTCTTGTGGAATACAGGGTTAGAAGTTCAACTTCTGGTGATGATGTGAAATGACGATTGTAAAAGTAAGTAGGGATGCATTTGCTGGCTGTGAGTACATCCTACTCCTTGTAGAGATATTAAAATATAGGAAATAATCGCTGTTTTTTGTAAATGTTGAATGCGAGGGAAAATTAAGAAAAAATAATTTGAATGAAGTGCGAATGGTGCAGAAACAAAAGATAGTGCGTAACAGTGTGCAGATGGATACGTAAAACGAATTCATTAAAAAATTAATACGCTGAATAATGAGACTCATGAAGTAATTTAACTGATAAATACTCAAGGCGATGAGTTATCGCAAAAAAAACTTCGCGTTAAAGTTAAACACACAGAAAAACGAATGTCATGATCATCACAAATAAGACTGGTGAAAAAGATGAAGCTCCTTGAAGTAACCTCTTCCTGAGTGCTTTTATTTTGGTGCAGACGTTGAAATCTCCACGGTTAAGGGTAATTTTCGACCAGACATGATGACCTTTAAACTGAAACAGTGGCGAAAATAAAAAAAATACTAATAATATTCACCATTGGCATGATATTTGAAAAAAAAATTCTCTTTTATTTATACGATTATTGAATGAATACTGCAAATACAAGTTTTGAATTTTATACCGACTGTTTTTTCACGAATCAGGCCGTTATTTCACGAATTTCCCTATAGCATAGCGTGTAATATAAGTAATCAATCACAAAATATTCCCATCAAATATTGTAATCAGTCCAGTTTGCATACCTATTACTACCATTGTTTTGTTGAAAAAAGAAAGTTAAAATTTATAATATCTATAATAAAATCTGTATTATGTGAAAATTAAGCAGTGCACGGAAACAGTTACGATTCGATGACATGGGTTATCTTATGTTCAATAAAGAGAAATTTGTTTTCATGAAAACGATAAAATTGCGGACTAAGGAAAAACGTTTAATATCGGGTGAAATAATTTTATTTTTTACGAGCTGCCTGTCCCACCTGAGTTAAATACACATAGTTTCAGCGAAACGACTGAACGAATGAACGTTTATAAAATAAAAAATCTGCGAAAACCACAAAGTATAACGAGCTAGGAAAACTCTTCGTGGCCACGGGTATGTATGCACTAAGGCGCGTAAGTTTGCTAGAATCACAGAATATATCTAATTGAAATCACTTTTATGAATCTTCGGAATAAAGAAAAATATCTCTGAAGATAACGAAATCTTTTCTCAGGGGGTATACAGGATATCATTTCATTTGGTCCGAATGGCGAGGTAATCCATAAAAATACAATATTTGAGCTAACTGTACATTTAGGAAAGAATTCTTCTATGCATCTTGAATTATTTTCCATCCGAAAGTTAATAACTATTAACTTTCTTTGAAATAATTCTGAACAAACTAATTTCCTTGTGCATAGTTATTCATATCCATATATGAATCCATCGTGACATTCTAGCTATTGTGCTCATAGTTATAGTGCTTATTATTAATTAATGGTGCAGCCTGAAGAGTGCTCTTAAGCGTGAATAACCTAATACTAAACTAAGCAAATGTTTACCCCTAGCAAATGCTTGAATATAGGAATTTTATGTGCTACAAAGCAGTCAGAATCCGAATCAATCAAACAACTTATTAAAGCTAAACAATTACAAATTTATATGCATTTGTTGGCACACATGAAACGTGAGAAGCAATCTTACTTTTAATCTCCTTTGGTAAATCACTAACTCCACCTTATAAACAAAAATTTAAGCGTAAACGTATTTAATTGAGTGATGTCATTTTACTGGGATGGAGTCTTTACTAGAATCTAGATCTTAATTTTCGAGAATTTAATGCAAACGGTAAATGAAACACCAATAACTAAATATCTCAGAATACTCCTAAAAGGTAATCCGATGATTAACAGAACCATTAGTAAAATTTAACCGGTTCAACTAGTTAGTCAATAATTTTTCAGTGGAAAAATAATATAAATAAATCAAGTTAGTAGAAATTATTTTGAAAGGCATTGTCGTAACTTACATTCTCAAGGAATAAAATTAGGTACTTGTAAAGGAAATTTTTCTCTATTTGTGTCATATCAAGTACATCAACAGCTGGTGCATATTGACTTGGGTTGTCTGATTGAATGTGTTTGTTTGTGATGAGTAGTAATAGAAAAACCATTAATATTAGAATTAATCATAGTCCTGCGAGTTGTGCAAATTTCAAGGAGGCTCCTTGTGCAATCAAAAATTGTTCCCAAATCTGGATTTACGTTAAATATAGAAAAATGCGTCTCTATAATTTGAGATTAGCAAAAAAGCAAAAACAATGCTGAATGTGAAAATAATTATCATATTTTTCAATATTGAAGAGAAATGGTTTCTTTTTACTACCGATTTGAGTACTGGATCCGAGGGCAATTTAAAATGCCACCGTTCCAAAACAATAGAATCACTGGCTTGGGTTTCACCACTGACAGATGAAATTAATTCACGAATCGTGTGCTCAAGGCAAAAAATCCTTCTCCCTTCGAGGCTAATCCATTGCAATCAAAAAAGAATTTATTTAAGTAAACTAATATTCTCGTAACGATTTACTGCAACGCCGTATCTCATTATAGCGGTCAAAATGAAATTTCATAGTTATGCGTAACTGTGTATTCAGAGTGAGGTTTTAATGCGTCCATTCTGCTAAAAGGAACATTTCAAAATTCAAGGAATCAATATCCATATAAGGAAAAGTAGCATGATTATTCTCATTATATGAACAAAAAAGAAAGAAATTAGAGTTACACTGCGAAGTACCTTTCCCACTCTAAATTGAAAACACATGAGTGAACTGTTACGTATAAAAGTTTGTCACCAGACGATACTGTTCTGTGACGAAACCTGGTCGTGTAATAATGTTTCTATGTGGAAATGCAAAGGTTTGTTTTTGACCATACTCTACGTAACATTAGGAGTTAGAGAGACTGAGGGTAAATTGCCCATTTTTACAAGGAGTAAGAAATGCAAACCCCCGAGTATAATTATGCGCTGTTTAATATCTTTATGCTACAAAAATAGCTGCTTTTTTACCTCTCGATTGAAAAATTACCAACAATAACTTTCGGTAATTTGCAAGCGATGGGAACTTCGACCGGTGAATTTCAATGGTGAATAATATGGCGTTATTAGGGAGCAAAAAGTTAAGGCAGCAAAATAAAGTTTTTACACGATTTCTGATTTGATCACTTGTTTTAAATTGTCTGAGAAAAGATATTGCTTGATATTGATTTTATAGGGTGGACCTCATTCTAGTCCATCTCAGTAAAAGCCAGAAGGTTAACACGGCCAGCAGATTCGACCGAGTTTAGTGGGCGACAACAATTCCAGGCCATATACTTTGAATTCGTAATTATTGATAAACTAATTACGACAAAACTCCATATGCCCATTTCTCAAAATTTAAGGGGTGTAATCCTACGTTATTTAAATTTACTAAAATTTTAAAAAATGAAGTAACGTAAAGAGTCCCTTCAGGTTTTCATTATTTTTAAAGATGCATTTAAATGTATTTTTTGCGCAACCTACGAATACCTTTAGATTACTTGAAAAGTGAGCTCAAAAACATTTTCACCCCAGGTTTGCTTATTTCATCTCGTTAAATCCTTCACGCCATATTAATATCGGTGTTATTAACCATTTCGTCTTGAAATCCATTTCATTGAATCAGTGCGAAAGAAAAATAATTTTAAAGGTGATTACCTTAAATATTCATGAAAAAAATATAGGTTTGGATACATATTAAAACATAATTTTTTTAACTACCGATAATAATTTTCCAGGAGTTATAAAAATATTTAATTTTGTGTTCGACCGTCTTTTGCAGAGCCTTCAGAGTCATTAAGTACGTGGTAGAGGAAAAAATGTTTTTTGTCATTTGTAAAGAATTGTTTAGAAATTGATATGATGATGCTAAGTAAAAACTGAAAATGTTGATGAAGTGATAACTCAAGTAACCGATTACAACGCAATAAAAATGTATTTTTACTCCTAGAGATTACCCACCAGATACGAAAAATGCCCATGTATATGACGCCATTCCAATTTAGAAAATCATCTTCGCTCTTCTGGGCAGTTGACCCAATCGTCGAGAATTTAAACAATTGCTTGAGGTTTAAGGCATCGACTCGGAAAGTGTAGTATCGCCAAATTGAAAATTTTATAATTTTCTTCCCTTATAAAAATGAAAGGGAACATGTTCACGACCCTGCATTTTCACCTCATAATGCAATCGCTTTGTGCCCATCCGACATACTAGGAGTCACATGGAATGTTTTAGATTATGTTGGTACATACTGCAGTAAATTTAAATTATGTAAAGGACTTCTTCATTTAAAGCTGCAGTAAACTTCTGAGAAAATATTTTGCCGGTATGACGATTTCAATCATAGAATTTAATGATTTTTTGCTGTATTTTAATTTTTTGTCATAACATGGCAACTTAAATATTAAGCTAATCACTATATGTTCTCATATGTTTTTCACCTGATAACCTAGCCATTTGTAGAATTGTGGATATGGGAAATTTGAAGGGTCTAGTTGATCTGTGACTGAATTTGGATCTATGAATGATGTAAACTCAACTTAAATCACTGAAAAAATTATTTTTTGCCGTAAAGTCGGGGCAGTGTACCCGCCATATATACAGGAGCATAAAGAGAGCATTTTAAAGCAGAAGAATGTTTGAAGGTAACAATAAAGGCATGGGCATAATGCAGTGTGATGGTTCCACACTGGTCGCCCTGCAGTACCGTGCCGGAGACATGAAAAGCGTATTTGTGTGTGTGTATGAGGCATCGGAAGAGGAGGAGGGGTGAAGCATTTTGGGCGTGGAAGGCCCTTCTGTTAAAACATACACTCCCCCGATCACTCTTCTCCACGTCCGCCCGCCTCGCGCGAGCTTGTCAACACACACAAGGGCCGAAGCCTACTCACAGTGGCCGAAGTACTGCATCTGCCGCCTGGCTTGCTCTGCCCTCGCCTCCTCGTCCATTATGCCGTTCAGGATCTCTAGCTTCCGCTGGAGGTCGGCGGCTTCCGTGTTTTCGGGATCTGCCGCGAAGAGGCGCCACATGCGTCGATGAGGAGACCCGAGCGGTAGTGAGAGGACGCGTGGACGCAAGTTAATGTCACGCCAATCATTTTGATAGCACTTTAAACTTGTTCCCATCCCCACTCATAAAAAAAAACCTTTTGCAATGTTCTTATCAAGAGAGACATTCTATCCACAATTGCTCAAAAGAGAGAACAAAAGCGATGTCACAACACAAAACCAATCTCTGTACACACCGAAGGGTTTTTACTTACAAAAGGCGGTCACACATCACAAACTCAAAAAGGGGTAACAACGCACACTTACAATCCGACGGATAAACATGCAGGGTAAATTAACAGAGACAACCAATTTTAAACAACGTCAAAATATAAGCACAACAAACAGGCACACAGGAATACACACGGATTTTCACGTATTTTCAAAAATAAATTTTCGCAAGCCATTTATATATATTTTTCGTTTATATATATGTAAATATAAACATATGAATGTGTATATATATATATATATATATATATATATATATATATATATATATATATATACACACACATGAAACCCTGTTTCAAGGGAGGAAGGAATGTATACAAGATATAATCGTTTGGTAATGAACGGATTTTTGGTTGGATGTCTTCATAAAAATCTCTTTTTGTAAAGGGATTCAGTAAAAACTTTCTATATGCTTAAACAAAAGAGCATACTCTTTGTTCACAAGTGATTACTATTCAAGCCTATTCTGTTGCCAGATATTCTCTTGGTTCATTTGTGATTACCATCTAAATGTTTCGAAGCAGCCTACCAGAGAGAAGCAGCATATTACACTTTACAGCGTGGCATAATTTAGTAAAGTCATATATATGCAAAAACTACCTAATATATTCCGAAATTTTTCATTCGAAAAAGAATATTAATGTTTCTCAGAAACTGAAACAGTGCGACATCGGATAGTAGCATAAAATGTGTTATCAAAATAAAATATTAAATGTATTGAATGTCCATATTAATAATTTTCCCTAGTCTCCCTCAAGTAAAATATTATAAAGGCAAATTTTTATCACGTATGTCTTCATCGTATTGAATTGTTTTAATTCTTTGCTCGTAATTCTCCCGTGGAGAAAAATAAAAAAGCAAATTTTATTAATTTAGATTAGGATACGGATTGCTCTAATTGCGTTTATATTATCATCAAGCTAAGAATATTTTATCACTAATATATCCATTAATTAATTTCTAATGAATAAGGAGCTACACTAATAGACGTTGCTAAAATTAGCCATGGAGTTAATTTTTAAGTTTTTTAAATGGTATCAGTTTATTTACTTGGTGCATTACTGCATAGATGAAGCATTTATTTCCTTATTCTAGGGTAGAAATACGTAACTCTTATGAAATATCTAAGAAATGGCTCTTCTATTTAAGTGATACATTTTTATCCTTTGCCCATGTTTTAATCGTGTTTTACATTCTTATTTTGTTCAATTTCAATAAATTACGATTACAGCTATTTTGAAAAGTGACATCCTACAGCTGAATTATTTTTCACTTCAGTCATTTTGATATTGGGAACTCGATGATAGAAGTCTCTTATTGAGAGTAAATTTCAATCTTTCAGCAAAAGAGTGAAAATTCCTTTTTTTCCCTAAAAAATTCATCATATTTTGTGTCTTCCTGAATTTTAGGCAACTTGGAGGGCAATGAAGAATAACGAGTGGCAGAAGGAATGAGATTATATTGTAATATTCCCTCAACGTTACTTAAAATTTTTTAAGGCTTTATTTTACGGATATTTCGAAATTTCACGAAACTATAACTGCGACATCTAATTTTGTAATCACTGAAGGCACAATATAATATGTGTACTTGATAACATATTTTAACTCTGAGAACCTTCAAGTAATAACCCTAAAAACAACGACAATGGTTTTAATTGAATGTAAAGTTTAATCAAAACGCAAATAACAATTGGACGGAAGAGAGAGAATTTGGCATTTGAATCCTGAACCAAACTAATAATAAAAATAAGAAAATACTAAGTCTAACATTAATCAGCTTTGGCCGATAGTAAAATAATCGCATATAATACTAAGCACGTGAACATCTAAGTCTTAATAACTGAAAATTGAATTTTGCTTTTTAAAGGCTCGAAATTGACGTATTGAAACATGAAATAATTGAACGCCAAATGGACAGAAATTACAATTTTGTGATTTAATTATCCAAATAATCTACGCTAGAAAAGCACAGGCATCAACGCTGACCACCAAACACAATAAATGGGATAAATATGCATTGAGGAAATACTTATCGATGAAGAAAATAAACATCTACTAGTTGATCGATTCGCACGCAGTTAATATATTTCCTTCATAGATAATAATGCGTATTTTTATACTCTGCCCTAGGGTAATGAAGAGAGGCATTATCAAGTCGGGTATGGAAAGGACGCTAAGTCCGCCAGCTATACTACCTTTAGTAATGGCGTGAAAGTTGAAGGAAACAACGTTCTAATTCCCTGATAAATGAGTTAAACTGTTTTTAAAATACTTAAAAATGAACAATTAAAAATTAAATTTTGAATCAAAAGATATATTTAGAAATAACGACAATTTATGAACACTTGCCATAAATATTAATCCAAGAGAGAGAGGCAATTTCACGAGCAATGAACCAAATAATCCATAAAATCAATTGTGGGTCATCGTTTTTCTGAAACGAATCAGAAAATAAAAACTATGAATATTGGTAACTTAAAATGTTTGCCCGGGTCAGTGGAGCGAGTATATTACTCTTTTACTCGGTCAACAAATGGTTGACGGTCCGTATTATATAAAATAATGGTACTACATATGACAGAAATGTTCTATAAGGATCTGTAGAAGTATAAGGGGAAATGGCACAAATGACCTAAGTTGTAGGCAAAAACATTTTTTTACAATCTGCGGTTTACCGACGAAGTCAGATATGAACACCAGGCGCCACGGCGCATTTTACACGCACTTAGAAGACCAGGGTTACAATACATTTCATTTGCTGCCTTTTGGCTACATACAGATGTCTATATCGGATTATATAAGTATAATTACTTTCATTTTATTGTCTTACATATTCTTGGGCAATTATACGAAACATTCATTCCCACTATGTAGGCGTAGATACCTTTTTCTCGTTTTTGATATTTTTTTAAAGTCGGTCTGATTCATGGCATATTTGTAGCATGAGAGTTTCATTACTATCCAAAATGTTTATTTGACACAAAACAATAAGTCATCAGATTCAGTCAGATCTATAACAAAAGTCTAAAATTTATGCCACTGAAAAACTGAATAGTAATAGATATTTTGGTGAGATATCTCACGTTCAATAAGGCATTCAATGATTCCTTTCCTAAAATTCTATTTAAGTTAAGATAAAGGCTGTCTTGAGGTTTTCGGATACTAGAAATATCTGTCTTCATCCGTAAAACAAAACTAGGATAAAGGTTTCTTCAGATATCATTCACAAAATAAAGTTGAGTTTGGTAAGCAGAACATTAATTATTCAAGTGATTTTATTTATTCAAAACTCTGTTTTTTTCAAACCAAAAAGACAGAACCAGACTCTATCGAGAGTAGACTATATTAGATCATCAACTACGTCTCGGAGAACGTACGAGAATGCAGCATGAACAGCTTGTTAGTTGCTTAAATGTTAAAAATACTATTCCGGGAACATACATTCTAAATGTACGTTATGACGTATTATGTGTAGTGGAACATGCATTCGTGGGACATAAAAATATTGAATACACCCCAGGGGACTAGCTCTGGGAGTATTACCGCAATGGCCGGTGTGGTAAAGGGAATGTTAGATTCTCAGAGATTTAAGGAGTTAAGCTGATAACTGTCAGGATTTATAGACATTACTTGCCCCAGAGGTATGCTCAGACTCTTCAAGTCGATTGAGATCTGAGAACATCGCAGTACTTGTTGGTATACTTACGAAAAGATATCGAAGGCACACAGATGCGTCGAAAGTTGATTTTAGGCCCATTATACCAAGCCCTCTGTCGATTAAATACGGCTTAAACGAAAATTTGTCGTTGTAAAATGAATTACCTTTTAACACTTATACCATTGCGACTAAGCGGAACAAGAACCTCTCTTAACGTATGACAGTCGTAAGTTAGCCGTTAGGAGTTCTGGAAATCCGCTGCTACAAACCATCTGGGACTATGATCCCGGAGAGAAACACACTTATACACTGCCTAAAGATATTACTCGCCTATGAGTCTTTACTATGTCTTTTAATTTTAAATTTTCTTCATAGTCTTAAGCCGCTTCACGGCCGGACGGATCTCTTCCTCCGTCCTCTAAGTTATTTTAGTATCATTTTATCCGCTTCACGGTCTTGCTGTCACCCGCTTCGTCAAGCCCAAGTGTAATTTCCCGCTGTGGGAAATGGGCGACCCTCGCCTCCGCTTCCATTTTGTACCGCTCTATGCTCAGAGTGTGCCGGTGGGCAGTTAGTGCTGTTAGTGACGTACTTTTTTTTTCTCTTTTGTAAAAAGCCGTTCCCTGTCGGCTTTCCTTTCTTGTTAGATTAAGAATTCATATTTTATTCCTAGTTTTAAGTTTCACTTTCTCGCAAACCGCACTTCCACCTCAGCCATGTTTCTTTCTTCAATGCCATGCGTTTCTTATGTACAATGTAAAGGTGGGACTTCACTCACCGGGACGGTTTACACTTGCCCGCTTGGGCAGTCAATGAACTTTTGTGTGTGTCGTTAGGAGTTCTACAATCTCATTCTGGGGGTTATAGATTAAAATTTTATAGACTATTATTATTGTTTTGCTATTTATATGTGTCGGCTGCAATGTCGTTAGTAGGAGGATATAACATCGTTATCAGTCGTTTTGTTCTTTACAACAATAAGTATTATTTCTCTGAAACATGTATGACATAGTAAATGAACGAGGTCATAACAATAATTATGATCGTTATAGCCTAACTAAGACAAAAGAAAATTCTAGCATGTAAATGTAAACTGGTTTCAAGTAAGAATGTCAATACTGCACTAAAAATAGTCTTGCTTGGCATTCATAAAATCAAATAATAACATATGTTGAAACTAAGTGACAAAGCATTGCATATATATACTATTAAGTAAAAACGAAAGGGATGGAAAGAAGGAATAGAGAAGTTAAGCAGGGATTAGAAATTTAATTAGCGTCGAGCAGACATGTTTTAAGTCCCATACTTCAGTTTGCCCAAGTAACAGTGACGAGAAAATTCCGCACAAGTTTCTTGCTCATGAGTATAAAACCATATCTACTCCGAAATAGCTTATGCGAGTTCGAAATTATCATGCGTCACAATCAAAACGTTGTCGCTAGCTTTTAGCAGTATTTTGAAATCCACCGCGGCTATTTTACAAATTGAATGAATTTTTAAACCTCAGATGCCATCGCTATCTAAAAATAATTGTTACATTATATCTAGTTGAGGGTATTTTGGAAGATTTTATTCTATTTCCAGCAAATTTTTCCATGATAATTAATTTTTTGAAATTTTCAAATGATTAAATAAAGTAATTCCAATTCCTCGAAATAAAATTCTCCTCGTCTTTCATTCATGTGATTTTTCATGTCATCATTAGCACTTATTAATATGTTTCTCCCTCAATTGTATTGATTCTAATAGGATATTTATTTGTCACTAGACAAATAAATATTTAGTCTGCCGTCTTATATTATATACAAAACAAAACAAAAATTATTCGTTAAATTTTTACTTGGTAAAATAGAAACCCCAAAATTTGAAGCAAAAGGCAAAGTAGAAAATTTTAAATGAACAGAGAAAACTTTATAAAATGTATAAATTACGATATTTTAATTTTTACGCAAACATACCTTTATAATGGTTAAAAAGTATTAGAGAGAATGTTAAATTGGCAAATGACAAAAGCAAAGGCTAAAAAGAACCGTACTTCTCATTTAACAGGGAGAGTACGACTATTGAAGTTCTAAAATACTATTAAAAAGAATTGAGCAGTCAACTTCTAAGCAGGTGTAAGTAAACTTTGATATAAATCAACCGTATATAGACTCAAGATTAAAGATAGCAAACTATGGGGTAGACGGTATGGTGTTTGGCAGAAAGGCAGGAGAAGATTGGATGGGTATTGGTCTGAATAAAAATAAACCAATACGTAGTGAATTATCAAATAGGGCGAAGGGAATCCTAATTGCGGGGGCACATGCTTTAAAGGTGGGTTGGGGAAGATGGAGGAGAGAGTAGGGTAGGTGGAGTGGGGACAGGGAGGAGACGCAAGGGAAGGAAAGGAACCTGGTAGGGAGCGGTGGACATAAGGGAGTTAGAGGAGAACCGAAAAGGGGAGTAGAAGGAACATAGTTGAGAGGCGTTTGAGGCACTGTGGACGATTGCTGGGTTTGAAAGAGGGCACTGTTTAAGGAGATCCAAGAGAATGAGCATCTGAGAGAAATTAAGCTGAAATAACAAGGGAGGAAGAATTCTCACGAAGATTAGAGTTCAAGATTAGAGTATCTCAGCGAAAATAAGACGGAAAAATCAGAGGTTCAATAGAATTGCAATGAATTAACTGCCTATCAGAGGAACTTGAGCCTGTCATTAGCACTGAATTCCTTACATGTACGCACAAGTAGGTAACCTTAGAATTGGGAATGTGTGGGTGAGAAAAACGCCAAATCCATGCATACCATTTTTCAAATAATTCTTACCGTCTGATTGAAAATATTGCTATAAAACGTAATTAATTCAGAAAAAATAATATAATTTTCATTTTACGAGTTATAAGTCAGAATTAATTGGTATTCAATTACATAAATAGGACCTTTCGGTAACGAAGTAAACTTATCAACCCTCTTTGAATGTATTTCTATCTGCATTTTTTCACAACCTATATCGCGACTTTATTGCTCTGTCATTGCCTGTTAGTACTTTCATTGCATTCTGTCATATCCTCTTTTTCTCATCTTCCATCGTAATATTTCCGTGCTTCATATTCCAAAAAACATATAATTGTAGAAAGCTGATACGGGTTATTCAAGGGGAAAAGCTACACAATAGGTATATGAGGGAATAAAAGTACTATACGATGGTCTTTTCAATCCCTAACAGTTTCACACCTATTATTGCTTCACTTAATCTAAGCCACGATAAAATTTAGTTACATAATGCCAATGAGTAACTTGCAATAAAACAATAAACAAGTTACTCATTGGCCGTATGTAACTAAAAATTTAGACTGAATAATCAATTTACTGCGGAGGCGATCATTGACGTTTTAAAGAATATATAAGCTAGAAGAATCTAATGAAAATGGAGGGAAAACAATAATATTATTTAGGATTCACAGAAATAAAGCGCAGTATACGAGATGGGAACAACTACCTCAGAACTAAAGACGTCCATATTTTTAACAGCCGATTTGACGGATGCATTAACGCAAGTGACGTGTACTCAAAATGCCGGCGGGTGGCACGCTAAATATCACCGTCTCATAGACCGAAAGAGGAACCTTCCCGCTGGCAAATCACTGCAGTATAAAATACATAAATCCCATCTTCTCCGGATTCCCAAATTGATTTCTATTTTACTATCCCATGAATGGCACGAGTATTTTGTAAGACTAGGATGCTCTAGTAAATCAGAACTCCAGTATTATCCAGACGTAAAACAATAATGACAATGACGTCTTAAATTTCTCCGAAAGAGGGTTCTGAGAACTCGTTTGCATCTAAGATTGCCCACTCACATTAGGACGCCGCGTCCAAAGGACTCAAAGAGGGAAACGTCATGGGCTCCACATAGGTCGTGACCCCTCTTTTCTCCGAGAGAACTGAATGGATATAAAAGGCTCCCGGATGGGGGGTAGGTGAGGAATATTTCTGTGGTTGAGCGGAGAGGGAGGAAGTGGGCAAAAGAGTTTGCGAAGGGGCGTTCGAATAGAATCTAGGCCCGATGGAGATCAAGCCTCTGTCTTAACGAACTCCGGACATTTCTCGCCTTCAAGAGGCTCCCATACTGGGCCTCTTGTCGTTTAAATCTACCATTTATCCTCACTCCCTCTCTCTTGGCTAATTCACGGTCTCTCCCCGCCCTACCTCGGGATTGAATAAACCTTAAACTGCGACAGTCATTGCGCCATCCCCCGCGCGTCCTGCTTTCGCCTCCTCACTTCAACACACCCTACAGTTAACGACATGAGGGAGAGAAGCAATCGACGCGCAAATTTGTGGCGATATATCGAAGAGAAGTGACGCAAATCGACGGGTTTTGGTCCCGGCGAGATCAAGTGTTTTATGACGGGGAGGACGCCGCGACAAATACCGCTAGTTTGCGACTGTTTGCGTTGCATCCATATGTGAGACAGACTTGGTAGACCATTCCTGAGGGCGTTGCTCGTGTTTGGGCATGCACTCGTAGGCTCCCATACATTACCCATGCGCAAATCCCCGCGATTTTCTAAAATTACGACCATTTATAAAGAGATGCAGCGTATGAGGATGCGATAAATAATCGTTTGAAGCTTTAAATCCTCATAAATCATCAATTTCAGTTATTACTTAATTCAATTCTCCTTTTTGCCATATCTTTCCATCAGGCTAAATGGTCTTAACCAATCGATTTTACAGTTTATTTGGAGTCTTATACAGTTACAAATTCAAATACTATTCACCTTACAGGGAAGGAGTTGATAAGTAGAAAAGTAGAAAGTAAAATTTGCAAACATCGAATAGATCATTTACTTTAAATAAAACGAAAAGTTACGTTCATTTGTTTCCAGAAAAATCATCCCATTTTCTCATTACTTATTGCTGATGAGTAAATTACTTTTCCTGGGGAATGTCATTTTTACAATGTTTGTATTTTTCCACTTTTATATACTTTAGTAGTTTCGGTATGTGGTAGAAAAAAATTGGAAGACATTGGACATGGGAAATAAAGTTTTTAAATTAGATTTCTACGTCCTTACGAAATTACGACGCTGAGTGTCGTGATGACTTCAGATAATATTTCTTGACGCAGATTATGAAAAATATAAATGAAAAATGGACAAAACTATCAATATTTACTGCATTTTTGAATTACATTTAAACATGTGTATGTATTGTAAGAATAATTCATTAATGTATCTACTGTAAAACTGAATGCAGGAGCACCGCATAGAATGCGGAATATTAAGTGATACAGATGAAATGCCATGGCTTAATTATTTTTTGAGGCAAGAAGTGAAAGAGTTGGAACTTAATTAATTTTTTACCCTCAAAGGAGATATTGTTAGTGTTCTAATTTTTTCTTATTCACCTACGGATGTCAAAAGAATCTTTGATCTTCTATTCAAGATTTTCAGAGGTGGTTGTAATCATCTTTAAAAATGCTGAAGTTGTATAAAATAGCGTCGTATCTATCGAGACGTTAATTGGATCAAATATATAGTGTACTCCAGAATTTGAATGTCCTAAAGTGAAGAAGAGGGAAATAAGAGAGGTTGAAACAAGAGGGTTTCCTCAAATGGTCGGACCAGGTGCACGTCCCTCTGGTAATACCTTCAACTGAATTTGAATGCTTAAGAAATCCATAAAAGAAGACTGGAGGACATGGTCTCTAACGAATCAGGCATTTCTGTGGTAAAAGACGGAAATTGACTGGCGTAAATTATTAAGTAAGTGAGGGTAAGACAATAAGACTTTATCATTAAATATTAAATCTCCCCCGACACAATACTGCATGGACGGAATCCGTAAAACATCTTACATGGCAAATCCAGTGATTCTAAGATGTAACCATCATTTTGAATTGTCATTGCGTCTTTGTACATCTGATTGCATACTCAGAGCTTCGCCATTCGCCATCGGAATGAAACATTAACTTTTATGTGACATCCTGTGGAGTATGCAATTATATGTACACTAAAGTCATAAAGGGTGCATATGCTGTTGGATACAAAATGCGATTCTGGAAAAGAATTATTTCAAGAGGCTATAAAACAAGAAGCTTCCTGACTTCTTGCATTGAATTACACCGAGATATTTATGTAATTCAAATAAACAATATTTAATATAAAACGAACCTCTCTGGACTTTGCTTTGTGGAACTTAAATTATCAGGAAGGTACACGTTGTAGGGTTTACTAAAAAAAAGATTATTTCCAGAACTATGTTTTCGACATTTCAAGTCATCATCAGATCACAAGTTGATTTCTTCCGATCAGATTAAAATAGAAGCTTTAAAAATGTCAAATATCACCTCATTCTAGCTACAACCAGTTTTGCCAACTAAACCAATACTTTTAACGGAGGTGCTCGATTTGATGTTTTGGAAATTTTAGTAAACTTTAACCTTCTCTGACTTGTACGGTACATACTATTTGATAAATCAGGTGATTCAAGTCTTCTCTTTTCTGTCGGCACCTTTCCCAATCCCCTCCCCCGCCCAATCCCAACCGCCCAACCACATCCCTGAGTCGCTGGCCACGGTTCCACCAGAATTTGTGTTTCGTGATATCTACGGGATTGCTCCCCTTCCCTTCGCCAATACTCCCCTGCCTAGTCTTCCCTCTAGCGTTCAACCCCTTTTTCCCAAATCCCTTCCATCTTTCTTTTAATGCATGACCTTTAAGATTTTAGGTCGCTTGAGGGTGACACTAAAGTTTTGAAACCGATCTATGTTAATTGAAATTAAATTGTGGAAAATTACGTTACATCTTTAATTTATTATGAATTTCGGTTATTTTTCTGCATTGATTCATCCATTTTTTAAGACAACTGAAGTTTTTTTTGTTTCCCACTTATGATTGAAAATATAATACATTTGAAAATCTATGAAAAAAATTAATGATGAAATTGTAATACCTCGGGTAAGAAGAATGAAATAGCTGAAACTCATTGGATTATAGAAGAGATAAGGAAATAATTTACAGCCAAAGGCAAAAATTTTTAGTTTCACCGGAGTTGCCAGGAAACTGGGCAATATCCCGATCAAAGCGGCGGCGTAAAAAATGTCGTATTTACAAAACACATGTATAAATATAATACATTCACTTTCGGAAAACGATATGCTACGAAAACAATTCCGATATATAATGCGTAATTTCTCTTATTAACCCTAATTACTTTCCTTCCAATACTCTAGTGGACAGAATTAGCACACTCAAATTTAACCTTTATTGCATAGAGAATTCTGAATTACGTTTCTATGACAGCGTATAGATATTATTTGAGTCTAATCGGTATTATATATTAACATTTAAGATTGAGGAAATTATTAAATGTTTTTCGGAACCAATTTTAGCTAAGTAATTAATGATGAGTAACAATTTATTTTCTATTTTTCATCCAAATTGTTTTCGTGTGTGTGTATATACATATAGTAGTAGTTAGTAGTATTTAGGAGGGGAGGCGACCGACAGCTGAGGTCATTTGCGCCATAAGGGATGGACAGGAAAGGATGAAGGGTGGAGAGAAACCCGGCGTCGCCATTAGCCTACTCTTTACGAAAGGCGCCAAGGGGTCCGCAGTTTAACGTCCCATCCGACGGACGGCGTACTCACTCAAAGTGCCCTCCACAAAGCACCTCAAGTAGGGATCGAGATACCTCTGAAAAATATTCAACACCACCGGGATTTGAACCCGTGCCCTCAGGGTGGGAAGCCAGTACGTTAGTCCCCGCACCATCTTGATTCCCGTATATACATATACGGGAATACATAAGTACATATATATATATATATATATATATATATATATATATATATATATATATAATATAAATACATACATATATATATATATATATATATATATATATATATATATATATAATATAAATACATACATACATATATATATATATATCTATATATAAATACATACATATATATATATATACATATATATGTATATATATATGTATATATATTCTTTATCAGAGCACATACGTATTTTAGGAGGTGTGACATCACGTATAAATTTTGCCAAATATTTAATTCACACCTATGTGTATTGTTGTCTATGTTCCGCGATTTACTTCCTTTTAATTCATTGAATTGATTCAATCTACCAGTTATAAAGACGTGTTAAATTAAATGAAAATTTCATGGCCTAGATTCTTGCAAAAGTGAAGTCATTTACGTTTCCATATGGTTTTTTCACGTTTTTCATAATAAGATATTAAGAGTAGAGTCCAACCATCCACTCCAATTCCCTTTCCGCAGGGTCGCGCCTCCCTCCCCCCAAATGTCCCCCCGCCTCCCTTCGATCCCCAAAGTCGGCCCAGTCCCAGATGGCACTCACTGATTGCTTATTTCCTTGATTGGTTTCGTACGCAATCAAATCATGGTCGACTCCTCCAATCTAGTGAGGATCACTCTTCGGTGCCCCTAAAAGAGGCGGGCTATAGGGAGGAGACCCTAATAAGAAATACCTAGTCATGGACACGACTGACTGCTTTTTATAAAGAAAGAAGATGAAACGCGAAAAAAAGCGTGGATGGAAAAAAGAGTATTTTTACATTAATTAGCTCAGGGGCACCACAGCAGAGAACATGAAGCATGTACCCAGTTCCCCTGTCGCTAATTAAAATGGTGACGTTGGCTCAAAATAGCTCTTCAAATCCGGTCTCAACTAAGAATTCGACAATATGATATTGCAAAAAGCCAATGTTTATTCGCAGATTGTTGTCTTCATTCTGCAAATGGGGATTTCCATATTTGAGAGCTAGGTCTATATTTTCACCTAAATTGTCTCTGGTAAACAAAATTCAATGTTTGATCCAATCGGAAAATCAAGAGATCAATAAATGTATTACTAATCGCTACAAGTTTCTGCGCACAGAAAAACGTTCTCTTTTTATCGAATGAATACATAATAATTATAGATGATATAATTCAGCAACAGGAAGACTTTTAATGAAATGGAATCATATAAACGTTTTTGCACATAAATTATGAATGACAATTTATCATAGACTTAAAGTGTGGCCTCATAAAACATAGACGGATAATGTAAGTAATCTATTAGCTCCATTTGAAGAATAATCCAAAAAATAATTTTCGGGCAAAAATATAATTAATTCATGTATCACTATCGGCATTATTAGCCTCATTTCGGAACAATGAGAAAGAACATACCAATTGATATTCATTACAGCCAGTTGAAAATTATAGCCTCTACTATTGGTTATACTTTTGCAATATATCATGCTTAACTGAAATGAGTTGGTCAATATTTATTGTTTGAGTAATGTCGCTTGTTTGCTAAAATTTTATTCGATGAAGTAATTTGAAAAATAAGTATAAACAATTATTATTAATGGTAATCCTCTGTTGAAGGTAGATTTTGGATGGACAAATTTGTCAAGCAATATATCATTAAGTCAAAACTACCTTGATACCCTCTTATTAAACAAAAACTCTTCAACCAACCTCATAGTATATCCCTTTTCAATTCCGTATACTTCCTTCCTCCCTTCTTTCTTTCCAACATTACTGCCCTTTCCTCGCTTGCGTAACTTCGACGATTGAAAAGTTCTGCATCCGTTTTTCTTGCCTTCTAATGAATTTCCTCAACATTGCTCTCTCTTTTCCCTCCATATCTAGCACTTTCTCGTTTGCTTTCGTTTCACTTCAATTCGACTTTTCCATCCTGTTTAATCAATACTATGCAAAATTTCTTACTAAAATAATAAAATCAATTAGGCTTACAAATAAATTTTATCCGTCATTAACCTTCATCAATGAAACTTCAAGTTAAAGTGTCTATGAACGAATAAAATTTGCTGGGACATCCGAAATATTTTTCCATAATATCCTGATTTCTGATCGACGGTTCCGAATTTGGGCACATTAGCTTTATCTTTGCGCAAGGGATTGATTTGTCTGTAGGGAAATTATGCTCCCACAATTTTAGGTTATACCATAAGCAAGTTTCACTGTACACTTGATATCCATGTCACTGAAAGTCACTCTTGACCCACATGACTGACCTGTTTGTCATGCATTATTTATGATACGATGACTCTTCAGAAGTCACATGCAAAATGCATTTGACTTCTCATATAAATCATAAAAGCATTAAGATCTCTCACTTTGTTGTTAAGACCACCTTTGTTTTTCCTACGTTATGAGTTATTTAGGAAAGAATGGCTACTGTTAATGCATTAATAGTAACCAACCGAATACAAGTCAAATATTTGGACATACTATAGGATTAAATAATTTATATTTACGGTAAGTTTAAATCTTCATAACAAACGACGTATTCTCGTCAAATGAAGTAGGGAGACGACTTTTGCGTTTAAATGTAATGCTTATTTTCCCAAAGGCGCCCTGACGGCAATGAGTGCAACTACGTGGGATCCGTCGCCTTGCAAAGTGCTGCCACGAAGCCGGAACTATCTGAGGCGAGGGAGGGTGGGATTTTCTCTTGGGACTCGAGAAGGGAGCGAGAGGGGTGGCTAGAGAGGGGAACGAAGGGAGAGAGAGAAGGGGGAGAGAGCGAGGGGAAGTGGCCGTATGTCTGTCTGTCCGCGCGTGTGTGTGCGTGTGTGCGTGCGTTTTTGGGGTTGGAAGGGGGAGAAGCTTTGGAAGTCGTGCGTCGCTGGGGTGAGGGAAAGAGAACATCGCCACTATCCAATGGAATCGGCCAGAAATAAAGAATCGTCCGCCGGGAGCTTCCATTACTACGTTAGTATTCGCCGTTTCGAGCTACCCATGCCCCTCTGCGCAGGCGCCGTGGACGCCGGTATCGTGTGCATGCAAATTACGTCATCGGAATGTTACGCACTCGACGAGAGCCGTAGTAGCGAGGGGGGCGGGGGCGGCTGAGGGGAGCGCACCCTAGCGGGGAATGCGCCAACCAATCGCCAATGTCACCGGAGGGATGGAGTTGATTGGGGAGGGTGGATGGGGAGGAAGAGGTACTGGGGGCGGGATGGTGGGGCGGAGGGGAGGGCCAAAATCTTCAGGGGCGGCCTTGTCTCGTCAGGGGGTGCCGACTCACCCCCCTTAAAGCATGCCACGAACAAGCATCCATCTGCCCCCGGTTGACCGAGTTCCGTGGTCGCTGCTTCCAACCAACCCCTCGCTCCTCTCAAATCGATTTCAGCTCCCGATTAAATATGAATGCACCGGCGCGCTCAAACTCCCCTCAACCGTTTGCATTCCATTTAATCTTAAGGGGAGAAATTCATTATACTTGGTATTGGACTTTAATATCAAGGCTTTCAATGTTTAATCAAGAAGAAATATGCGGAGAAACTAAAGATTTTTCTTCAAATCTGCAATTATATTTACCGTAATCATATGCATAGAACAAGGAACCTTAATACATTTCCCCCCCCACTTGTATTAATTCCTTGGCAGTATTTTTAGCTAATGGTCAGTTAGTATCATGAGACTAATTTCTCTTTTTTGTATTAGCAGCTCAGTACAGGTTACTTGGCCAGTAAAAAAATACCGAGGGCATTATGTATCAATGGTTAAAAAACCTTAGATAAAAATCATAGATACCTCTCAATACCTATTCATCGTTACTGGTACCAACCCCCCTGCATTTGAGTATGAAGCAATTCACTATGAAGCTTTTCACTGGAATTTTAGAATGCATCTCCAAATAATTTTTAAAATATCGAATCAAAAATTTGAACTTTCCTACACTAGACTTCAGAAGAATGGGAAAGTCTTATATAACGTTGATATCTCTTTTAAGGTTTGCCGAATATTGACTTTTGGTGGGGCACCTTGGGTTTAGCCGTTCAGTGAAGTAGACACATATTATTTTCTTTGCCATACTTGCGATTCTTGAAATTGATCGCCATCATGAAAGTTGATTGGGGTGTTCTCCTAACTTAGACCCAACTTTAAAAACTTCCAACGCTTTAATAAATCTTCAACCAAGTAAACTAAACAGGAGCATCTGTGTATTAGTGTTGTCTACTGTGACCTAAGAGGCATTATTTCTGGGAAATCGAATATCTTTTGTAAGAATTCTCATTTCTCTAATATCACCGAATTATCAGATTCCTACCATAGGGCATTTCTTTGAAAATAATAAAAAAAACTATAAATAGAGTAATCAACCCGAAGGTCGGTTTGGTAGGTGATGTTAGGGTTCACCCAGTACTAAGCCCGACGGGGTGTGAAATCACACTTCAGGGTAATAAGGGGGGCCAGTTCTTTTCCCTGTGCGGGTTATGGTTTCCAAGGAAGATCTGGTACCCAAAAAATCACATAGCTTGGGTGGAGCTACAGGTGCTCAGAGTTCCTTGCCCGGGAAAATAACCCGGGCCCTCCGGTCAGTAGTCCAATGCTCTACCCCCTGGACTATCGCGACCCACATGAAAATAATAACTAGGCATAAAACCTAAATAAATCATTGCATCATATGAAAAAGAAACACTTCGGGTAGTAAAACGTTCGGATAAACATCACTAATCCAACAAATCAGGAAATAAGTGGCAGATTTTTAAAATACATAGATTTCACATGGTTTTCTAGGTTACCATTTTTTTAAGACGTAAGTGATTGTACTGAGAAACAGGTTGTAAAAGAAGCATTGTATTTACAAAGACATAGTATTAATTAAAAAATATCTTTAGCTTTTTTAATTTACTGCAGTTGTAACATGACCCGCTCTATGAAATATGATTTTTTTATGAGTCACCCATGATACAAGACCTCTAATCTTAATTTTATTGACTGATCTACGCCGAAATAAATTCTAAAATAGAATTTTTGGAATGAATCCACCCCATATTCATGTCCCCTATAATCTTCTCTTCACATCTTTGCAGGATGCTTATGTCATCAATATTCTTCTTCTAGCAAATAGCTCTTATTATAAAAAAATCCTAATGTCACCATTATAATTTCCTTTATTATTATAAATACTGCCAAAATACAATCCTAAAAAAATCCTAATGTCACCATTATAATTTCCTTTATTATTATAAATACTGCCAAAATACAAGAACTGCTCTAGCTGTTGTAGTTTATTCTTTCCAACTTTAATGTTTAATTATGCCTCCCTATTTCTCGAGAATATAATATCTTTTGTTTGCTTATGGTTAATCTTCATGCCAAACTTCTCGTGTCGTACCTATAAAGTACTCAATAGTAACTGCCATCCCTTGGCTTTCTGACTCACTATTTCTTGATGATTTGCAAACATAATTGACCTAATTTTGTGGTCTCTCACTTTAATTTCCATTTCCCACCCTTTCCATACTACACTTAACGTGTAAATTGAGATACGTTCAGAGTACTATCATAATCGTAATTGAAGGTATATTTATGCATATAAACTTTAATAATTGAATCTTTTCTCATGCTACGGTTTGTTTAAAAAAAGGATGTTTTATTTGATCAAGTTATAAGCACATGATAAAACGACACGCCAAATTAATACAGTGAAAAATGTTTCAAAAAATCTACAGCACGTGACTCCATTTTCTTCAAGTAAAAATGCTTAATTCCAGATACAAGATTTCTGACGTGTTTTTCAGACTCGAGGACACAAAAGCCGACAAAGCAACAAGGCTATATTAGCATATTTGAGTGGATATTGAGACGTGTAGATAATTAACCACACCCTCAGGCAGTTATTTCTCTGACCCGGCCGTCTTTTTGATATGAAACCCGCTGGCTAGAGAACTGCTCTCAATTTGCAACGCGCTTCACATCGGTGGTTGGTTGGTGACGCGGCAGAGATAATCTCGACTCCAAGTAGTAATCTCTATGCTTCGGATGTTATCTACATCCGAGGACCGACCGACATACACAACTTATTAGCCAAATCAATGAACTATAGAGCCTATGTGCACGAATAAATTACCAATTTTTTGAACCCAGGAGATTCAGACCATTATCTTTACACTCGGTACGCTAGGGAATCAAGTCATTATAAGATGCGGTTGCGACAAAATATTTTGAATATGCGATCCATGAGAAAACTTGGTAAAATGTGACCGCAATTTTTAATTCATTATAGGCCTAAATTAATATATAGCCCTTCACAGATTTTGGGGTTGTGCCAATTCACATGACCCTGGCCCATTCCTTAATTAGGATTTACCTTAGTCCTTCAGACTAAGAATATCTTCAGAGCACTTGAGACATTTATTTGATTTCTTTAAATTATCTAAGTTTCATGTATCAAAGTGAAAATTGTTTACAAATGGAGATTTATCATTATTCACACAGACCAATTCATTTATATTTTATGTAAAAAACAAATTATATTTTATAAACTACTGTCCAAATGGTATTTATGAATAAGGGCGAGTTTTTGTCGTTAACGAGAGGGAAGCAAAGTCAATAATTCAGTTTTAATATTCGTATCATATTCAGAAATGCATCAATAAATGCTAAATTTTATTTAATGAAGATAGTTACTGATTAGGACAATTAATTGGCTGTTGATTCTCAAAAACCATTTTAAAGTTAAAAACCTAGTAAAAACTATGATTGCGGCAAGAAACACTGCTTCGTTTACGTTTTTCTAAGGGTAAGTACTTCTCTTAAGGTAAGGAAGATAAATCTTCAAGTTGGAATATCTGTGAAATTTCAATCATTAATTACACAACAAGAACAGCACGCTTGGAGGAAATTGAGTTCTTTGAAACTTCTTCCCACTAAATTTCCCATCGCCGATGCACCAACAGCAGAATAATTATTGTTTTTCAGGGCGGCGAAGTTGGTAGATATTACTGCATAGTGGAATTAACTCTCGCAGAGTCCACATATTTAGCAATATACGTACGATAAAATAGGTATATAGTGCCCTAAATGCTAAATCATTCCATAATAAATGCTGACAAACAGATTGACTCGTTCACCGAAAACAATTTGAGAGTTAAAAAACCAAAAAATTGGGCGAAAATAGTAAGATGTGAACCCACTCGTCCTCGTGTGGACCCAACAGCATGAATAAATGACATTAGGATGCAAGAAATGATGAACTGATTAATGCTTAAAACTATATGGTCCAATATGGTTGATAGAAAATAACCATCGGAAGATCGATTTAAGATTTAATGATAATAAGCGTGTTGTCATGAAATGCGTGAATGGTGATTAATTCTGATTCACAATTATTCAGAATTAAATTTAGAAAACAGCATCAAATTACTTTTTACTGATTTAAAAATGTGGTTTTCAAATAAACGGAGCAACGAGAAAAACAATTTCATGAATAAATTCATTTAGAACAAAATAAGGAAAAAATTCTTCATACTTGGTACTCATATCTTCAATAGAGATGAAAAGAAACAAGTTAATTTATTTGTTCAAGCTAAAAAAATATCCAAAATCTGAAAGGCAAAAATTATTCTTAAATCTAAAAATGTTATATTAAAATAACTTAAACTTTATCATAATACAAAATTATAGCATTAAATTAGCAGAAACAAACTCATTACCAACAGTGTATCAACTAAATTCCGACTCAAACAGATAGAAACATCAGCTAAGCCTCAACCATTAGACGTGACTACAGCCGAAGCACAGCAAACAGCAAATATCTGCGGCGCAATTCAACCATATCCACAACAAACATAACGTCAACATCGCAGGGGAAATGCATAAACAGTGAATGTAAAATCTAGGTGCAATCAATTATACATGGATGCAGTTGTGAGAGGAGCCTAAGAAGTGCAATTAAATACATAATTTCTTGGTTTGGAGACTAATAGGGTTTTCCATGCAATTAAATTGGTCAATAAAAGGGCATCGTCATATAAGGGATCTGATTTACATTCTGCTCTACTCAT
Source organism: Hetaerina americana (assembly GCF_022747635.1). NCBI lineage: Eukaryota > Metazoa > Arthropoda > Insecta > Odonata > Calopterygidae > Hetaerina > Hetaerina americana. The sequence goes on along the minus strand of NW_027287205.1, from coordinate 82,334,228 downwards.
GGACGACTATTAAAATTTGACTGAATATTAGAAAAGCCATATTAATGGCATACCTAAATCAGTTTCTTTCCCATCAAATATTAAAACCCTAATAGCATTACCTTCAATTAATATGCCAAATTCATTCAGCAATACAACTGATGTCTTTATCTATTTAATGATACTTAAATCTTGATTTGTAATTATTTTTGTAATCAGTTTCCTGAAATGAGTCAAACATTTCTATTCAGATCTCAGAAAGGTAATTACTCAGGTATTAGTCATTAGAATTATTAATTAGAACACGGCTGAATGATTTTATTCTTATTAATGAAGTAACATAGTTAATTAAGATATCTTTATCTGTAAAGGTTAAATGATCTCAAATCTTTATGTATGGCATTATTGCCTGAAGTATCGTGAGCCTATTAAACAGAATGAGAAGCGTTCTCCACCAAAAACCCCGTACAACCACGTCACGACATGTTAACGTGTCGTTAGTGGCGGCATGACAATAGCAAAAGAGCTGGTTTGTTAGGCTGTATCCTCATATAACCGCCATCAGCACGTTCAAATCACTGACCTGATTTTGACCTGCTAATGGCAGTTTCATGCCGTCTAGTTGGAATTGACTCTATGATGTTGACCAGCACTGTGATTCAGTCACAAATATGTACCCAAACACTTTGTTTATTAGTTTTCTTGGACATCTCAACCCTGGGTGAACGCGTTCAAAAGAGCAAGGCCTTACCTCAGGCCTTAAAAATAATGTGCACGTGCGTATCGCGGATGCAGACGTGATCAAGACGAGAAGATCAAGATGCAGAAGATCAGACGCGGCATACAAGATTGGCAGGCAGATTTGGCAGCGTGATCAACAGACAGGTAGACAAAATATAAATGGGTGTTGAACAGGAATAAGTAATCGTTGTCTAAAATAGATGTTTTGGAAAGGTATGACGAAAGGCGTGAGAAATATTGCTAATACTGACTTAAGGTGCATTGCGTGCTGTGATATCAACCCATTGGCAGGTGCACCGTACGTACCATTATATTCCCCAAGAAACCTTTCTGCAAAGGAAACACTTTCATACTTTTCTATGAACGCTTAAAATCTGCATATTTCTGTAAATAATAGAGCTTCACAAAATGGATAATCTGATGACGATTTCTATAACTGAAAACATATCTCAAAAAATCGTGGGTTTTTACCATGAATGCTTAAAGTTACATTCGATCTTTGAAATAAAGGCAATTTAATAATTTATTTAAAAAGTTCCGTTTCATCTCTACGATGGTAATTGAATTTTTAAGTAAATCCATCGTATGTCACCATACTCTGTCCTGAAAAATGTGTCATTAAAATAGGCTCAATAAAACTGCATTACTTTTGTTAAAAAAAATTCGATTTAAAATTTTTTGTTTAAGTGAATTTTAGTATTATTTTCTTTCCTTATCGGTCCATAAACGGAAAATCTTTGCCTTAAATTTCCTGGGAACGACATACATTTAATTTTCAATATTTCGGCTATTTCAAGATGAAAATCATTATGATGAAACAGATAATTTTAAGAACTCCTGGATCTGATGCATAGAGATTTTCAATCATTTTTATTTGAAAACTGAAAATTTAAAGTAACCATGAATAAAGTTCAGAATACATTTAATGATAAAAATTGAGGTTAAGAATGGCGTATCAACCCAACCTATCATGTTTCTGTACCACTAGGATTATCGCATGCTCATGAATGCTATAGAAAGCGCTCCCTGGAGAGACTACTCATTTCTCGTCAAGTTAAGAAAAGATAAATGGAGAGATGAAAATGTGAAAGTAGCTTTGAAAAATTTACTTTTTCCGCCGTAGTGAAAATTCATTGCCTTTCTAAGCAACTTTCACCAAGCTGAGTCCATTATGCTGCGTGATTAAATAATGCGTCAACCATGCGGATGTCGGCAGAAGTATTCAAACACTCTACTAGGGGTTAAGTTGATGTATTAAATCTGTATCATACAAACATATAAGAAAATATGTAATCTGTAATGCATTAATAACTCAACTCTTAAGTGGTTATAATTGCTAAGAGGCACAAAAGTAATGGATCAAAATATCCAACGACTGCTAGTTTTTTGAGTGAAGGCATTATTTATATTATGTAAAAGAGTGTGAAATGCTAACAAGACGTCATTAAAAGTCTCTACTTAAATATTAGATGTTATCAGTTATTCAAATAAGATGGGCTACTACCTATATTTTTATAATGGAATGTCACAGCCATTCTCGTAAATCTTGTTCTATACATATTTTCAACCACTCATCGATATCAGTCTCCTGAGTAATTGACGTATTTATTTATATTAATTAAAGAAATTCAATCAAGGCACCAAGAGCCCTATCCAGGATTAAAATTACATAATCTCATCCATATGAAGATACCAAAAACAATTCTCCGAGCATTACGATGCTCGCAAAAGAATTAAAGCTTATTTGTTGGGCACCCAATTATTAAGTTCAACTTAATCTGATTTTATTCGTAGAATTCTAGAGTTGTTGTGCTTTTCAACATTAATTTGTTAAATCCTGAAGCAAGGAGTATGGCCCAGGAAAACATTTTTAGATAACGTGTAACTGGCTTTTTTTTATAGACCGAAACCTAAAAATGTTTGCCATTCTCAAATATGTTAAAGTTAGTTTTTAAAAGTTGAAATAGGAAATGTATTCAATAAAAAACTAATCAGAGAAACCCAGGAGTTGTCCTGTCACACCTCTCAACTGAAAAACTGCCAATTACATGTTTGCGTATTAAAAACCCTATCATGTATGCCTAGCTAAAACATTTGATACCAATAACCTTTCACGCTCACGAGGAAACCCCATGGCATGGTGATCGAGAGAGTAAAGAACAGCTAGACGAATGAAAAACTTAGCAATGCATACAATTCATTCTCATTTGGACATATAGTTCAGTGCAGCCGTTTTTCTGTTCCTAAAGCCAGGGATAACAACTTTTTCCTTTGGTTCTGGCGATTTGTAAAGTGTTCTTTGCTATCCACGGCTGGAAAAATACTCACTTTTGGACGACGCTTGCCTGCCAATGGGTAAGAATTATGAAAGAAAACATCTCAGTGAGGGGAATGAAATGAGAAAAAATGAAATAAAAAAAAAGATATAATCCCGCTGCTGAAATGATACAAAATTTTACAAAAAAACAACTGTTATGCATAAGTATACTTATAACTCGTATGCAACGCTAGTTATGCAAAAAAATAATGCACAGGCGTGCCCACAGTATATATATATATATATATATATATATATATATATATATATATATATATATATATATAAAAGATGTTAGAGACAGAGGCAACGTCGAGAGAGATAGAGGAACATAGACATACACAGAAAAAGAAAACATGTAGAAAGAGAGGCAAAACAGAGAGAGAGAGTGAGAGAGGAACAAACTTGTGGGAGTGGGAACGTGTCTTGGTAGCTGCCGCCGCCTCCTCCTCCGCTTATAGCCGCCCCAAGCGTCCCCCTCGGCCCCCGACCACCCTCCCTCCGTCCCGCCCCCCGCCCACGCCTCCACGTCCACCCGCCCTCCCCACCCGCCGCCCCACTCCGAGCCACCGCCCCCGCAGTCGTCTCCGTCCACGGACCAGGCCCCGCCCCAGTCCTTCCATCCCCGCCGTCCCCCGCCCGCCCCCCGCCGCCTCCCCCCGCCGGCCCGGGGGCACAACCGCGGGTCGTCCCCGTCCGCCAAACTGTCATAGCAGCTGGCCCACCTCCGGCGCCCTAGGAGCGCGCCGATTCGCGAAAGGCCCGGGGAGAGACATAACAAATGCGATAGAGTCAGGTGGTTGCGGGAACGGATTGGTTGTGTGCGGGGGAGCAAGGGGGTGGAGAGAGTTGTCAGGGGTTCAAGAAGGTGATTAAAACCAGGTTTTGGTGCCGGCACCGGGTCGTAGAATTCTTACACTAAATACCAGCCGGTGGCTGTCGATGGATAGGAATTTTGTCACAGTGAATCTTAGTTATGATTACCAATACTTTGGATACCTAACCATGGGATTTATTTCCCTAGGTATCAGTTTTAAATTCGCATTGCAAATTGGCTGAGCCGTATTCACAAAAATTATTTTTACCAATGCTTTGAGGATGTTGATAAGTTTCAACATCTTTCAACTGAAACAATGTTCTTCTCATGCTCGTTATCTGGATACCGGCACCTAGTACTCTGTACTTGGGTGCCAAGTCCTGAGAGACGAATAGGGTGGTTGGAACCGGAAGGTATTGCGCCCTATCGAAGATCGAATTTCCATGGAATAAGTGCGATTGTTGTGAAATTATGTAATGCATATAATAGCCTTTATTGAAACAGTCAATTACAAGGCACACATTTCCAAAATTGGTGTGCGTGCCACCCTAAGATTCTTAGATTTATTGGTAAATCAGAGAGATGGTGATGGCTCAGACGTTGAATTCTCCTAACTTTCAGCAAAAAGTCGTCATAGCATGATTATATAGTGTCAATTTTTATACATCCCTAAAGCAACAGCAGTATAAATAGTTTTGTGGCCAAATAAATATTGACAGGTGACTTGTCATAATTTTCTCATAATATATGGTTGAGTTTCTTAAGCAAATATGACTCTCAAGTTTTGAAAAAAAATGCGTTTTGGGGTAACGAACAAATTTAACGATTTAAAAATTTCTCATGCATGAAAAGTACAAGATTGACTGAAAACAATGGTAGCGAGTGTACATGTATAAGACCGCGCGGTAATTTTGAATCTCTTACCCTTAAAGGGAGGAAAGAGCACCTTGTAACTTCTCTCGATTCTAGCCAGGCTAACTTTTGGCTATTTAATATTTGTTTTAAGAGAAGAAAGGTGTCAAATATGATGTTTCTAATTTATATTAAAAGTACGTTGGAGGTTATCTATACTGTGTATGATACAGTATAATCTGTGACAGTGAATTTTTCATCGTTAGCTAAGTACTGTAAATTCCTCTGTGTTAACATGACTTCAAAGTTAAGAGTAAGTAAAATATTTGTCATGAAGGTATGTATTTGCAAAATTAAAGTTTGAAGAAGGGAAAGCGGCTTATACCTTAGTAAAAATTATCATGAAGGGGAATGAAAGGTCTAAAAATATGCCGTATAATATAAAGTATTGAAAAAAACATTAAAGCTAATCATGGTCTTGTGTGACTGCTGGAACACGTACGTATTTTTTTCTGATGAGAATCTGCTGTGAGACGGAAATTACAAAATTGAGAATATTTAATTAATCTCAAATGTAAGCAGAAAATACTCAAGTGCCTCAAAAATATGTAAGATATATTTCTAAAGGTTTATGACACTATTATTACACACATTCTGACTCATGAATGACACCATATTTCTTCCGTCACGTAATTTCAAAACCGTCATTCAAGGACGAATATGGTGTGTCCTCCCTGAACAACGGGAAACGAGAAAGAGAACTCCGCACACCAAAATTTGCACAATTGAAATTTACTCAGGGTTGTGTTAATTATGAATGTATGAATACATGATCTATGCTACGGTCAATGGGGGGTTTGAAGATTTTAGCAGAGAGTTTGTTCAATATACTAAAATGAGAGAAGAAAATTTACCAACAACTTCGCTTCTTTCACTGTTTGTAACATGACAGTTATCTTGGAGTTTGGAGAAACGTATTCATATTTGGACATTCTTTAAATGACCTGTGACCTTGAATTATTTT